>NC_092168.1:18335933-18935933 GCF_045791955.1 Oncorhynchus clarkii lewisi
ACTAGCGTTCTATAATGACACTATTAGTTTGTTTCTTACATCTGCAAACAGCTAGTTTATCCTTTCTTGGCAAGTTGGGCCTGAATCTTGTGCAATGCTAATTGTTAGCAATAATGCTAATAGCTAGCTAGCTAATAAATGTACTGAGTAAGCGCAAACATATTTAGCTATACAGCCTATTAATACCAGTGATGGTGTAGACTTAAATCATCATGTTGTTTGTATAACAGTATCTTCTAAATCAAAGAGGAATACACAGAGCAAGAATATGTTAGCTACATGAAGTAGCTAAGAGAGAGAAAACATTAAATGTAGCCAAAGATTTTAGGGTCCCCTAGGAAATACTTATCAACACTTTAGTTCCTACCCTGTCACATTAACTCATCCATTGCCATGTCAAAAAACACTGTATTCAAATATTATATTCTAACTATAGAATTAGAATAGTCATTCTATTTCCATGATTCCAACAGTTCACCCAAGTGTTTTGCTCTAAATCGCAAGTAAAAAAAAATCAGAATGGAGAAATATCCATTAAAATCACCTAGAGTATATGTGTTGCCACCCTAGGGTTACGGATTATCATAAAGAAAATGTACAACTTTTATTATTCAAAAACATAAAATAGTGTCAAATACAGTAATACCACAATTTTTTTTTCAAATACAGTGATATGACATTCTGGCCATATCGCCAAACCCTCAGCCAGACTGAAGAAATGGATGATGATAGATAACATCAGGTTTTCACCTGAGCTCATGTGACCCTGCCTCCCCCTTCCCAAGAGGAGTGTATACGTCTCTCTGATCTTTGACCTCTATGGGAGTGGATGGGAGGGCAGCCATAGAAATGCCGTTATAGTTATACCTGTAATGTGTATAGTACTGTATAGTACTGTACTGAAACTGGCCCAAAGAGAGTAAAAACAAAGACCGTAAAAAGTAAAAACAGAGACTACTTACTGTACAATGCAGTCCTCTCTTATATTCTGTGTTCGGGGGAAATGAGAGTGTTTCGCATGATTATGATGATTCTTAGTCTATGACTGTTGTGCTCTTAGTTGTAGTATTCTTCATCTACTTACCATACATTGTTTGTGTGTATTCCTCACTTTTGTTGTGTGTGTGTGTGTGTGTGTGTGTGTGTGTGTGTGTGTGTGTGTGTGTGTGTGTGTGTGTGTGTGTGTGTGTGTGTGTGAAAAACAAAATAATTTGTGCGAAATAAATGCTTTTGGTGATTTATGAGTTCAAGGGTATTTTGGGTGCTTGGTCTTTCTCGCTGTCAACCAGCTTAACTGTATGTTGGGTTTGATATCTAACTCTTAAGTCTCCCTATTAAGAATTTTCGCTATAATGACTCTATAATGGCTTCTATGTCTGCTTTTGTTTCAGGGTTCAACAAAGTCCACAAAGAGTATGGAGTCTCGACGCAGATCATCAAGGTAAGACCCTTTTATCACATGGTGTTCTGCAAGGTTCTCCTCTCTCTTCTCCTGTCCTCTCCTCTCCCTCCCTCCGAGCCAACCCCAACAAGGAAACCAAGTCCCCACACAGGGACTTCGAAACGGTTTAAATCCTGTCTTTCACCAATATGAAGAACCATGAAAAGGGGGATGCAATGAAAATATGAAAGTAGACTCACTCTTCAGGGATCTTTCCGTGCAGGTCGTTTTACGGCTCACTCCTTCCTTCTCATTGAATCACTCCCACGCACAGTATAGATGTCGGATCTTAATTTGATCACTCTTTTGTTTTGGAGAATTTTCCTGATGAATCAGGAAGTTCAAGTGAGCCTTGTGATTGGCTAAACATGTACAGTTCTCTTTCTCTCCATTCGGGAGCATTCGAGTCATTGGGATCAGGGCTCTCTATCTTAAAATAATGTTCTCTCTTGCTCTCAATAGGCCTAGGTCCTATTTCTGCAACATTTAAATGAATAAAAAATGTATCGGAAATTCAGCCATACACATCAACAACCGTAGTTTTATATAGCTTAACAACACAAGATAGTTATTGGTTTCCACTAGGCTACGACATACAAGTGTCTAGTGTATCCTAAGGTTACGAATGAACTGTCAAAATTCAGTTCAATTGTGGCCTGGAGTGGTTTAGCAATTAGGGCCACTGCCTTCAGCGCGCACATATACTGTAAGCCTAGCGTGTTTGTGTGGGTTCAATTCTGGCCCGAGTACTTCTGGCACAAATAATGCAGTCTCCAAATTGACTAGTAGTAGTTAGACATTTTAAATATGGACAGGCAAGGGTAATTTCTTATTTTTCTTGATAAGAAATTAGCATACCAGACACTTTTAGATAACATAAATAGTAAAGAAATAAAATAACAGTACGCCAATATTAGTTTTCATTCATACAGTGTCACAATAGATTGCCGTGGTAAACAAGGAAATACTTTATTGCTATTGTACAGAATTGTACAGCATGTAAAATAGACAAATTGCCCTTTGTTCAAAAAGGACTACATTGTTCCATTGATAATACCAACAAGAGGACGAACGTATCTTGAAAGACTTTTAAACAGGACTGAGGCAGAGAGGAAGAGGCAAAGCAAGTTCAAATCCCCAAGCTGACAAGGTACAAAATCTGTCGTTCTGCCCCTGAACAGGCAGTTAACCCACTGTTCCTAGGCCGTCATTGAAAATAAGAATTTGTTCTTAACTGACTTGCCTAGTAAAATAAAGGTAAAATAAAAAATAAATAAAAAATTGTTAATTCATTATATTCCTATAGGCTACATTTTGTAGGCTACCCGTTAGCCTATCAATAGTCACATAATGAAAGGTGTGAAACACAATAATCTACTGTTTGTGTTTCCCTGACTAAATTGATGAGCTGATTTGGGCCATCAGTTGATTGACAGATATATACCTAATGTAGAACGATATCATTTCAAGTACAGTGCATTTGTAAAGTATTCCTTCCCCAAGATTGAACTCTTTAGCCTGAATGCCAAGCGTCACGTCTGGCGGAAGCCTGGCACCATCCCTACAGTGAAGCATGGTGGTGGCAGCATCATGCTGGGGGAGAGGTTTTTCAGTGGCAGGGACTGGGAGAGTATTCGGGATCGAGGGAAATATCCTTGATGAAGTACAGAGAGATCCTTGATGAAAACCTGCTCCAGAGTGCTCAGGACAGAGATCGTATGGGAAGCTAAAAACAGGAGATTCAACTTTTTCTGTCAGATTCTAACTAGCCATTTGATATTCGCTTGTCCTCAAAACACAATTTCAACAGCAGACTGATATCTTTGAAATTCTTATCTTACTCCAGAAATATATATCACAAAGGCAGAAGGTAGTTAAAGTGTGACCTCTGATCGAGTCTGGCTAAGAACCAAAGAAAAAGAAATCTGAGGACAAAAATAAGACAAAAATATGTGCCTCACTTCAAGAGCCATGGCGGAGATAAAACTGTGTTTGACGGACAATGTTGAGAGCCAATGGACATGAAGAGTTTTGATGACAAGATATTTTGACTACATTTCATTGGTCAAGGGGTTGTGAAACGTTCATACAGTACAGACGTAAAGGGAAACCAATAATATCGATTAATGAAAATAAATATATCAATATATCAATTTATTATAATCCACATACGAATTCACACGAGACACACTGTAGCCTGCACGTAGCCTACATAGGCTACTTGAACTGACGCCCAGTGGATCTGCAGTCTAAATTATTGTATAGCCTACAAGCACCGCTTCCAGCTGCCCGCTGGCTATCGATTCTAAATGTTAAATAAACATTAAAATCCTCCTGCGACGAAATGGGTCATATTAAGATCCGACATCTGTAGGATAGCAGGTCTTGTCCCATGTTTTACTGACAGGGCCTATACGTTTTTCACATTAACCCCACCAAGGATGTCGACCAAGGCTTGCGTCCATTTTATTAGACCCTATTGGTCTGTCTCTGTAGCAGCTATCAATGTGCAGAGCTTATTTTGGATACAGGACTATTTTGTTTCCTTGCCAAGAAAAGCATTAACATCATAGGGTGAAGCAGCAATGTAATATAGCACTGCTGTGTACTTTTTTAAGATTTCCGAGACCATTTGTTAGACATTTTTACGGAGCTCCAAATATGAGGCAGTGCATTGTGAGAGAGGCATGCAGCAAACAGAAGTTGATATTATCCATTTGTGTCAAGGGAACAACCCCTAGCTAACCAGCAAGCCCTGGAAATAGCCTAGCCAAGCTGTTGTGCAGATATATAGCTAGCCTACTCTTTTATATGTAAGATTCTTCCTGGCATAACATGTGTTGTCAGTGTTGTGCCTTACTAGCATATACTACAAGACAAAGATACAGCAGAGGTGATGTTTTTAATAATGATGCAGCTGTATAAAACATTGAGAAACAAAATCAACCAATCATGTGCTCCCTCTGGCTCGCCACATTGCCGTCAAAGCAACATATACACACACACACACAATTATTATCACACATATTCACTGGCATTCACCCTCATCACACGCTATGTAGGATGTCTATCATGAACGTGTTATCTGCAGTGGCAATAGCAGAGCTATTTTTTCACCGGCTATGTTTGTTCAAATGCGTAAATGCGATCAGTGCAGCTGCGTAATTGAGCGCAGCGAGACATGCGCTGGACTGATAAAGTGAAGGCTGTCGGTCTGGTCTGTAGCTAAGGCAGCGCTGATGAGAAGCAGATTGGAGCCCAGTGCATGCTGGTGTACCTGGAGGAGACCCAAACCGCAACTCTATAAGCTGTATACCCTCAAGGAGAGTAGGAGAGAGAGAATTGCGAGTCTATGGGGGAGGGGGACTGAAATATAGTAAGATAAGAGAGTGTATAAAGCACATAATAAGAGTAGGGAGAGTGAGAGAGGGCGAATCATACAGTATATTTGTTTAGTAGAGAACCTTTTGGATATATTGCTTTGTCTAGTATTTATTTTGACTAATAAGGTGGTTTCTCATAGTGCCAGATGTACAACATGTTTGCACTGTTAAACCAGTGTATTTCCCGGTAGCAGACACATGAGCAATATCCTCCAAATCGGCATTCCAGAGTTGAGACGTGGGAAATATTTCTAGTAGACGCTCAATCGCTCTCTCTGAGCCATATGCTCTCCCAGTCAGTTTCAGGCTTGCTCCCGATTGCAGTCCGGACACATCACATTGGGAAAAAGGCATGTGGCCGCTCTGCCCCAACTCATTCTTCGCGAGTGACCAAAATGTTTTGTTTGGTTTGCTGAGGCTCACACTCACGGAATGCGGAATAGTTTCATATCAGGCTTTGTTTATCCCTCGAATCAATCTTTTTCCACTGTTTTCATCCGAGCGGTTCCCAAGCGAAACATACATGTTTAATGTACTGCATTTTGTGCGTGTGTGTGTTTAATGTACTGGACAGCTGTTGGAGTTTGGAGGCTACCATGACCCCACAGTGATTTAGTGATGTCATGTCCTTAAGAAATGGGATTTAACAAAGACACTGGCCGGTATTCAGTCAGTTGCAGATAGTGGGTTTTATGGATAGCCCTTTGCATAGCAGACAGTCTCTTTCTCTCTGTCTTTATCTTGATCTTCTCTGTTCTCTCTCTCTCTCTGTATTACATTCTAAATACACTTTATTGGCATTGAAGGAACAATCTAATTTTGCCAAACCAATGCAATACACACAGAAAAGTAGCTCTAAGTCAACTATTTTCAACTTGTCATTGAAATTGACCTGACATTGACATTACCCTGCCTCCCTTACTGTAATTTAATTTGCAAAGCTTTATTGCCATGGAAAGTGTAAAAAATACAGTTTGTCTCTCTCCCCTCCCCTCTCCCTACTCCAGGAGTATGAGTCTGCTGCAGGCCCTGGAGGAGAGCTATGAGGTGGACCTGGTCTACATCACCGAGCGGATCATCTCCGTCTCCTTCCCCAGCTGCGTGGAGGAGACCAGCTACGCCTCAAACCTCCGCGAGGTGGCCTCCATGTTGCGCTCCAAACACCAAGACAACTACCTAGTAAGGGCCGCCCCACTGATCAAGGATCAGCTCGCCCTACCAATACATAGGCTTAAAGGGGATCAGTCCCCTCTGGCAAAGTGTTTGTTTCGCAGTAGAGTCAAAAGAAAAGAAAGAAATGGAAAATAAAATATTGAAACGTTGAAACTTTTTCAGCTCTTCAACCTCAGCGAGAAACGGTATGACATCAACCAGCTCAACCCAAAGGTGTTGGACTTTGGCTGGCCAGACCACCACGCTCCTGCCCTGGATAAGATTTGCAGTATCTGTAAGGCCATGGACACCTGGCTGAGCGCAGACAGTCACAATGTGGTGGTGATACATAACAAGGTGAGACAGTGATACTGTACTCTATCTAAAGCCCTCACAAGCATATTGAGAAACATTGCAGCTATCATACATACCTATCAGGGCTTTGTACTGTTTATGCTGCTCTGAGACAGTAGATGGCGTTCTCAGGCAATTGTCTCCTTCCCAATATATACAGTTGAAGTGGGAAGTTTACATACACTTAGGTTGGAGTCATTAAAACTTGCTTTTCAACAACTCCACAAATTTCTTGTTAACAAACTATAGTTTTGGCAAGTCGGTTAGGACATCTACTTTGTGCATGACACAAGTAATTATTCCAACAATTGTTTACAGACAGATTATTTCACTTATAATTCACTGTATCACAATTCCAGTGGGTCAGAAGTGTACATACACTAAGTTGACTGTGCCTTTAAACAGCTTGGAAAATTCCAGAAAATTAAGTCATGGCTTTAGAAGCTTCTGATTGGCTAATTGACATCATTTGAGTCAATTGGAGGTGTATCTGTGGATGTATTTCAAGGCCTACCTTCAAACCCAGTGCCTCTTTGATTTTCATGGGAAAATCAAAAGAAAAGCCAAGACCTCTGAAAAAAATTGTACACCTCCACAAGTCTGGTTCATCCTTGGGAGCAATTTCCAAATGCCTGAAGGTACCACGTTCAGTATAAACACCATGGGACCACGCAGCCATTATACCGCTCAGGAAGGAGACGCGTTCTGTCTCCTAGAGATGAACGTACTTTGGTGCAAAAAGTGCAAATCAATCCCAGAAAAATAGCAAAGGACCTTGTGAAGATGCTGGAGGAAACAGGTACAAAAGTATCTATATCCACAGTAGAACGAGTCCTATATCGGCATAACCTGAAAGGCCGCTCAGCAAGGAAGAAGCCACTGCTCCAAAACCGCCATAAAAAAATACAGAATACGGTTTACAACTGCACATGGGGACAAAGATCGTACTTTTTGGAGAAATGTACTCTGGTCTGATGAAACAAAATAGAACTGTTTGGCCATAATGACCCTCGTTATGTTTGGAGGAAAAAGGGGGAGGCTTGCGAACCGAATAACACCATTCCATCCATGAAGCACAGAGGTGGCAGCATCATGTTGTGGGGGTGCTTTGTTGAGGGAGTGACTGGTGCACTTCATAAAATAGATGGCTTCATGAGGCAGGGAGATGAGGTGGATATATTGAAGCAACATCTCAACATCTTCCAAATGGACAATGACCGCAAGCATACATAAAGTCAATGTATTGGAGTGGCCATCACAAAGCCCTGACCTCATTCCTATTGAAAAGTTTTGGGCTGAACTGAAAAAGTGCGTGGGAACAAAGAGGCCTACAAACTTACACCACCAGTTACACCAGCTCTGTCAGGAGGAATGGGCCAACATTCCCCAAACGTATTGTGGGAAGCTACCTGAAACGTTTCACCCAAGTTAAACAATTTAAGGTAATTGAGTGTAACTTTAACCCACTGGGAATGTGATGAAAGAAATAACTTCAACTTCAACTGTATCTTCTGAATGACCAATAAATCAAAGCAATACTTCCTGATTGCTAATCCTTATTTGATGTTCTTTCTGCAGGGGAACCGAGGGCGAACAGGAGTGGTGGTGGCAGCATACATGCATTACAGCAACATATCAGCCAGGTGAACACATAGCCCATGAGACTTAATGGCACAATACACAAGAGAGATGGGGGGGAGTAGAGAGAGAGAGAGACAGGGTGCGAGAGAGAGGATGCAGGAGAAGGTGCGAGAGAGAGAGGGTGCAAGAGAGAGAGAGGGTGCGAGAGAGAGAGAGGGTCAAAGAGAGAGTTAGTGTGCTATAGAGAGAGGGTGCGGGAGGGGGTGCGAGAGAGAGAGAGAGGGTGCGAGAGAGGTTGCGAGAGAGAGAGGGTGGGAGAGAAAGCGAGAGAGAGAGGGTGTGAGAGAGAGAGAAATGGTGTGAGAGGGTGACAGAGAGAGAGAGAGGGTGCGAGAAGAGAGAGAGGTTGCGAGAGAGAAGGGTGAGAGAAAGAGGCGAGAGAGAGAGAGTGCAAGAGAGAAGGGTGAGAGAGAGAGGGTGCGAGAAAGAGGCGAGAGAGAGGGTGCGAGAGGGTGCGAAAGAGAGAGAGGGTGCGAGAGAGAGGGTGCAAGAGAGAGAGAGAGAGAGGGTCTGAGAGAGAGAGAGAGAGAGGGATCGAGAAAGAGAGAGGGTGCAAGAGAGAGAGAGGGTGCGAGAGAGGGTGCGAGATAGCGAGAGGGTTCGAAAGAGAGAGAGGGTGCGAGAGAGAGGGAGGGTGAGAGAGGGTGTGTGAGAGGGTGCGAAAGGGGGAGAAAGTGCAAGAGAGAGAGGGTGCAAGAGAGAGAGGGTGCAAGACAGAGAGATGGTGCAAGAGAGGGAGAGTGTGCGAGGGGGAAAAGGAGGGTGTGAGAGACAGTGTGCGAGAGAGAGGATGCGGGTGAGGGTGCGAGAGAGAGAGAGGGTGCGAGAGAGAGAGGGTGAGGGAGAAGGTGCGAGAGAGAAAGGGTGAGAGAGAGAGAGAGAGAGAGAGAGAGAGAGGGTGTGAGAGGGTGCGAGAGAGGGTGCGAGAGAGAGAGAGAGGTTATAAGAGATATAGAAGTTGCGAGAGAGAGGTTAAGAGAGAGAGAGATTATGAGAGAGAGAGAGGGTGCGGGGGGAGGGAGAGAGGGTGCGAGAGAGGGTGCGGGAGAAGGTGCGAGAGTGAGAGCGGGTGCGAGAGAGAGAGGGTTCAAGAGAGAGAGAAGGTGCGAGAAATAGAGAGAGAGAGAGGGTGCGAGAGAGGGTGCGAGAGAGATAGAGGTTGCGAGACAGAGGGTGCGAGAAAGAGAGAGGGAGAGAGAGGGTGCAAGAAAGAGAGAGGGTGCGAGAGGTTGAAAGAAAGAGAGAGAGAGGGTGCGAGAGAGAAAGGGAGTGAGAGGGTGACAGAAAGAGAGAGAGAGAGAGAGGGTGTGAGAAAGAGAGAGAGTGTGCGAGATAGAGAGAGGGTGCCGAGAAAGAGAGAGGGTGCGAGAGAGAGAGAGAGAGAGGTAGCGAGAGAGAAGGCTGAGAGAAAGAGGCGAGAGAAAGAGTGCGAGAGAGAAGGGTGAGAGAAAGAGGTGAGAGAGGGGGGGGTGCGAGAAAGAGGCGAGAGAGAAGGGTGAGAGAGGGTATTGAGAGAGAGAGAGAGAGGGGAGTGAGAGAGAGAAATAGTCAAGTAGAGCAGAGTAGGGCGGTCAACAAATCAACAGATGATGAAGAGTCACAAGATTCATGTTATCCGCCGATCATCACATTCCCCCTCCCCACCCAACATGTTCCAACTGTGCACCAGTGTTCAGGACTTCTTCCACAAAGCAGGCCCTAATTCCATCAATGGCATACAGTACAAAGAAACACAACACTGAGTTCACTTAAAGGTCTAATGTTCTCAGAGTACCAGCTTTTTTCCCTCAATCTGCTATTGGTTGTATTTGGGTCACATTCTCTTTTTTAACATGATCAAAATAGAGTCCTTTGAAGAGGTGTGAAGATATGACTGAGCGGTAGGCAGCGTACGGGTGCTAACCAGATGTTTGTCTCCTTTCGCTTAGTGCTGATCAGGCCCTGGACAGGTTTGCCATGAAGAGGTTCTATGAAGACAAAGTACTTCCTGTGGGTCAGCCATCTCAGAAGAGGTCAGTTTCCCTCCACTTCCTGTCCGACCCCTCTACTACCTCTTTGACCCAAATACCATTTCCTGTTTAATTTTCTCTTTATGAGTTACGCCCCGATCGTAGTGGGTTTAAGTTCACCTTGTTGTCTCAACCACTCTCCTACTCTATCTTTCAGTTTGTTGGCTTTTTTAGAGGGGCAACAGAGGCCTCCTCCTTTTTGCATCCTAATTTGTCGAGAACCATCTGTAGACTGAAAGTCATAAGTGAATGAGTATGATGTAAGCGTCTGCTGTTTTCTTTGCAAAGGTCATACCTAGAGATAGAATCTCCATTTATCTACTTGACTTGTTTACATGCACACACTGTCCAGTGTACACCAATGGCATGCTGATTCCTCTGTTAACAAAACATTGAAATCCTGAATTCTCTCTCTCTCTCGCTCTCTGTCTCGCTCTCTGTCTGTCTCTCTCTCTCTTTCTCTCTCAGGTATGTACAGTACTTCAGTGGTCTTCTTTCAGGACATATCAAGATCAACAACAAACCCCTGTTCCTTCACCATGTCATCATGCACGGCATCCCCAACTTTGAGTCCAAAGGAGGTGAAAGTTGAGACACACACACACACACGCACACACACACACACACACACACACACACACACACACACACACACACACACACACACACACACACACACACAAACACCTGCTTGGTTTTACTCAATGTTCTGTGATGGCTTTTCAGGATGCCGCCCTTTCCTCAAGATCTACCAAGCCATGCAGCCAGTCTACACATCTGGGATCTAGTAAGTACACACACACCTTCAGTCTCCGTTTTCTCACTCAAACAACACTGGCCAGATGCCTGGGTCTGCAGGGTTACAATGGCTCAATGATAATAATATCACACACACACACACATTCACCCCCGCAAGTAAATCCATTGTAAGCTTGCCACACGTTATTATGTTTAGCTAGCCTCTCTAGTTCCCCAGCCCGTCTCTAGTTTCCCAGCCCCAGTCTCTAGTGCCCCAGTCTCTAGTGCCCCAGTCTCTAGTTCCCCAGTCTCTAGTTTCCCAGCCCCAGTCTCTGTTTCCCCAGTCTCTATTGCCCCAGTCTCTAGTGCCCCAGCCTCTAGTGCCCCAGTCTCTAGTGCCCCAGTCTCTAGTTCCCCAGCGCCAGTCTCTAGTGCCACAGTCTCTAGTTCCCCAGCCCCAGTCTCTATTGCCCCAGTCTCTAGTTCCCCAGTCCCAGTCTCTAGTTCCCCAGTCCCAGTCTCTAGTTTCCCAGTCCCAGTCTCTAGTTTCCCAGTCCCAGTCTCTAGTGCCACAGCCCCAGTCTCTAGTTCCCCAGCCCCCGTCTCTAGTGCCACAGCACCAGTCTCTATTGCCACAGCCCCAGTCTCTATTGCCACAGCCCCAGTCTCTAGTTTCCCAGCCCCAGTCTCTAGTTCCCCAGCCCCCGTCTCTAGTTCCCCAGCCCCCGTCTCTAGTTCTCCAGCCCCCGTCTCTAGTTTCCCAGCCCCCGTCTCTAGTTTCCCAGCCCCCGTCTCTAGTTTCCCAGCCCCCGTCTCTAGTTTCCCAGCCCCCGTCTCTAGTTCCCCAGCCCCAGTCTCTAGTTCCCCAGCCCCCGTCTCTAGTTCTCCAGCCCCCGTCTCTAGTTTCCCAGCCCCCGTCTCTAGTTTCCCAGCCCCCGTCTCTCTTTTCCCAGCCCCAGTCTCTAGTTTCCCAGCCCCCGTCTCTAGTTTCCCAGCCCCAGTCTCTAGTTTCCCAGCCCCAGTCTCTAGTTCCCCACCCCCAGTCTCTAGTTCCCCACCCCCAGTCTCTAGTTTCCCAGCCCCAGTCTCTAGTTCCCCAGCCCCTGTCTCTAGTTCCCCAGCCCCAGTCTCTAGTTTCCCAGCCCCCGTCTCTAGTTCCCCTGCCCCAGTCTCTCGTTCCCCAGCCCCCGTCTCTAGTTCCCCAGCTCCAGTCTCTCGTTACCCAGCCCCCGTCTCTCGTTCCCCAGCCCCCGTCTCTCGTTCCCCAGCCCCCGTCTCTAGTTCCCCAGCCCCCGTCTCTTGTTCCCCAGCCCCCGTCTCTAGTTCCCCAGCCCACGATGTTCCAGCCTGGTGTTATGATCAGTAGTAGTGTTATTAGTAACTGGAGGAGCCAGTGAAATAAGCAGACTTGGATGTGTGTGGACACCCCAGGGCCCTGCTGAAGGACCCCTACAGAGACCCAGGCAGGAAATGATGAATTATACAGCTTTGTGCAGATGTTTGAGCATACAGGAGGGCATGCCCACAGATGGCAGGACAAATGAGGGCACTCCAGGTGGCACTCCTTACATGGTCCCCTCCACTTTACATTTCCTTCCTTCCTAGTCTATGTATTGATAAAACGTATAGTATATTCATGTACTGTATATCTGGTGTGTGTGTGTGCCGTTGGAGACTGCTGAGGGCAGGATGCATGGAAACCATGTGTTTTGATGTATTTGATGCCATCCCACTCATTTTTCTTCGGCCATTACCACGAGTCCGTTCTCCCCAATTAAGGTGCCACCAACCTCCTGTGGTGTGTGCATACGTCTAGGTCAGGAGACGGCAACAGGCACATTTTAGTTTTTGGTTAAAAAAAATATTGTAAAATCCCCAGGAACTCAGCAAAACGTGTTTAATGTAAGAAATATTTTCCCAAGTATTCCTACAAATAAAAGAGACACACAGTTAAGGTCGGAAGTTTACATACACCTTAGACATTTTAAATATTTTTCACAATTCCTGACATTTAATCCTAGTAAACATTCCCTTTCTTAGGTCAGTTAGGATCACCACTTTATTTTAAGAATGTGAAATGTCAGAAAAATAGTAGAGAAAATGATTTATCTCAGCTTTTATTTATTTCATCACATTCCCAGAAGTTTACATACACTCAATTAGTATTTGGTAGCATTGGCTTTAAATTGTACTATGATGATGTACAAGAGTAACCCTTCTTTTGCTCTCTGTGTGTGTTTACAGTAATGTCCAGGGAGACAGCCAGACCAGCATCTGCATCACTATTGAGCCTGGCCTGCTGCTGAAGGGGGACATTCTGGTAAGGAACATCAGCTCTTCACTGAGTGACATGGAGAAGTGTACTGTACATGGATTTTGGGAGTGTTTATTATGGTAAGGTATTAACCCCCTCAAATGAGAGGATAGTGGATTGATCTCTGTTGGGGAATGCAATTTATTTTAACCACATTGAGTCCAAATGCTTTACATTATGTGCAAATACAGTATGTTTGTCCCTAATGCTTTAATAGGCCCCATTCATGAAAGCAGCAAAGCTGTAAAAACTAGAGGTAAGGACAGTTGGCATATGCCCACTACCCCCTATAGCACACAGTATGCAGGCTGTAACAATGTCTACACTGTATTTCTGATCAATTTGATGTTATTTTAATAGACATAAATCAGATTTTCTTTCAAAAACAAGGACATGACCCCAAACTTTTGAACAGTAGTGTGTATATATATATATATATATATATATATATATATATATATATATATATATATATATATGTGTTTTTTTAAGTAATATGATTTTTATTAATTGATACACAATGCATGAAAACCTGCTCCTGAGTCCGTCTCCATGACTACAGATGAAACAAAGTAAAGTAATAAAGCAGAAAAGTGTTTTCAGTCAATGTTATATTCACAGGCATCAGCATCCATTAGGGTTCCATTAGTTAGCAGATACAATGTACGCTTTAGCTGAAGCATCTGCCAAAGTATCTGTTTTGGGGCCAAATGATGTTGCCTACGGTAAGTGCTGCTTTCAAATTGCAAGCATGTAAAAATGACTTACTTCCTCTTCAAGACGATGCTGGAAATATTATAGTTCAATTGCACTCGAGTTTTAAGGCAAGAATAAGAATACTTTATTGTAAATGTTCCTTACAAGTCCATGAAAATGTGTCTTAGCACAGACAAAAAGCATATAGCTTCAGTTGCCTGTTCTATAAGGCACCGATTGATTTGGCATGCACATTGGTGACATAATTTGTGTCAAAGCAATTTGAAAGCAGCACTTACCGTAGGCAATATCACTTGGCCCCAAAACAGATACTTTGGCAGATGCTTCAGCTAAAGCGTACATTGTATCTGCTAACTAATGGAACCCTAATGGATGCTGATGCCTGTGAATATAACATTGACTGAAAACACTTTTCTGCTTTATTACTTTACTCTGTTTCATCTGTAGTCATGGAGACGGACTCAGGAGCAGGTTTTTGTGCATTGTGCTCTTTGTGTGGAACACTTCAATTAATAAAAAAATAAAAAATAACATTTTACTTAAAAACATGATATATATATATAAATACATATATACATACAGTACCAGTCAAACATTTGGACACACCTACTCATTCCGGGCTTTTTCTCTATTTTTACTATTTTATACATTGTAGAATAATGGTGATGACATCAAAACTATGAAAAAACAAATATAGAATCTTATACTAACCAAAAAGTGTTAAACAAATCAAAATATATTTTATATTTGAGATTCTTCAAAGTAGACACCCTTTGCCTTGATTACAGCTTTGCACACTCTTGGTAACAGCTCAAGTAAGCAAAGAGAAACAGCGTTTCATCATTACTTAAAGACATGAAGGTCAGTAAATCTGGAAAATTTCAAAAACCCACTAAAATAAAACTGGCTCTCATGAGGACACACACAGGAAAGGAAGACCCAGAGTTACCTCTGCTGCAGAGGATAAATTCAGTAGAGTTAACTGCACCTCAGATTACAGCCCAAATAAATGCTTCATAGAGTTCAAGTAACAGAGACATCTCGACATAAACTGTTCAGAGGAGACTGTGTGAATCAAGCCTTCATGGTCGAATTGCTGCAAAGAAACCACTACTAAAGGACACCAATAATAAGAAGACACTTACGTGGGCCAAAGAACACTAGCAATGGACATTCGACCTGTGGAAATCTGTCCTTTGGTCTGATGAATCCAAATTTGAGATTGTTGGTTCCAACCACTGTGTCTTTGTTGTCTTTGTGAGACGCAGAGTAGATGAACGGATGGTCTCAGCATGTGTGGTTCCCACCGTGAAGCATGGAGGAGGAGGTGTGATGGTATGGTGGTGCTTTGCTGGTGACAATGTCAGTGATTTATTTAGAATTAAATGCACACTTAACCAGCATGGCTACCACAGCATTCTTCAGCGATACGCCATCCCATCTGGTTTGCGCTTTGTGAGATTATCATTTATTTTTCAACAGGACAATGACCCAAAATACACCTTCAAGCTGTGTAAGGTCTATTTGACCAAGAAAAAGAGTGATGGAGTGCTGCATCAGATTACCTGGCCTCCACAATCACCTGACCTCATCCCAATTGAGATGGTTTGAGATTAATTGGCTTGCAGAGTGAAGGAAAAGCAGCCAGCAAGTGCTCAGCAAATGTGGGAACTCCTTCAAGACTGTTGGAAATGCATTCCATATGTACTCGGTTGCAGCACTTACTACTCTGGAAGCAACGTTAGCACAATAACTGTTTGTTGGGAGCTTCATTAAATGGGTTTCCATGGCCGAGCAGCCTTACACAAGCCTAGGATCACCATGCGCAATGTCAAGCGTAGACTAGGGTGGTGTAAAGCTCGCCGCTATTGGACTCAGGAGCAGTGGAAACATGTTCTCACACATCACCATCTGGCAGACCAATAGACACATCTGGGTTTGGCGGATGCCAGGAGAACACTACATGCCCGAATGCAAAGTGCCAAGTTTGGTGGAGGAGGAATTAATGGTCTGGGGCTGTTTTTTTCATGGTTCGGGCTAGGCCCCTTAGTTCCAGTGATCGGAAATCTTAACACTACAGCATACAATGACATTCTGGACGATTCTCTGCTTCCAACTTTGAAAATGTATGCAGTCACTACTGTAAGTCACTCTGGATAAGAGTGTCTGCTAAATGACTAAAATGTAAACTTTTTGGCTACAGTTTGGAGAAGGCCCTTTCCTGTTTCTTCATGACAATGCCCCTGGGCACAAAATGAGATCCATACAGAAATTGTTTATCGAGAGATCGGTGGGGAAGAACTTGACTGGCCTGCACAGAGCCCTGACCTCAACTTGGAATTAATTGAAACGCCGACTTCGAGCCAGGCCAAATTGCCCAACATTTGTGCCCGACCTCACTAATGCTCTTGTGGCTGAATGGAAGCAAGTCCCCGCAGCAATGTTCCAACATCTAGTAGAAAGCCTTCCCATAAGAGCGGAGGCTGTTATTGCAGCAAAAGGGGGACCAACTTTATGTTAATGTCCTTGATTTTGGAATGAGATGTTCGATGAGCAGGTGTCCACATACTTATGGCTATGTAGTATCTATATACAGTGCCTTCGGGAAGTATTTAGACCCCTTGATTTTTTCCCATTTTGTTACATTACAGCCTTATTCTAAATTGATTACATTTTTAAAGTTATCATCAATCTACACACAATACCCCATAAAGACAAAGCAAAAACAGTTTTTTTGAAATGTTTTCAAATGTATAAAAATAATCAGAAATATCTTATTTACATAAGTATTCAGACTCTTCGCTATGAGACTCGAAATTGAGCTCAGGTGCATACTGTTTCCATTGATCATCCTTGAGATGTTTCTACAACTTGATTGGTGTCCACCTGTGGTAAATTAAATTGATTGAACATGAATTGGAAAGGCACACACCTGTCTATATAAGGTCCCACAGTTGACAGTGTACTGTATGTCAGCGCAAAAACCAAGCCGTGAACGTCGAAGGAATTGTCCGTAGAGCTCCGAGACAGGATTGTATCGAGGCACAGATCTGGGGAAGGGTACCAAAACATATCTGCAGCATTGAAGGTCCCCAAGAACACAGTGGACTTGATCATAATTTTTTTAATTGTATTTTTATTTAAACTTTATTTAACTAGGCAAGTCAGTTAAGAACAAATTCTTATTTACAGTGACGGCCTACCAAAAGGCATAAGGCCTCCTACCGGGACGGTGGCTGGGATTAAAAATAAAAATATAGGACAAAACACACATCACGAGAAGAGAGACAAAACAACACTTTATAAAGAGAGACCTAAGACAACAACATAGCATCGCAGCAACACATGACAACACAAATGGAAGAAGTTTTTAACCACCAAGTCTCTTCCAAGAGCTGGCCGCCTGGCCAAACTGAGCAAGCGGAGGAGAAGGGCCTTGGTCATGGAGGTGACCAAGAACCAGATGATCACTCTGACAGAGCTCCAGAGTTCCTCTGTGGAGATGGGAGAACCTGCCAGAAGGACAACCATCTCTGCAGCACTCCATCAATCAGGCCTTTATGGTAGAGTGGCCAGACGGAAGACCCTCCTCAGTAAAAGGCACATGACAGCTCGCTTGGAGTTAGGGTTAGACTCTCAGACCATGAGAAACACGATTCTCTGGTCTGATAAAACCAAGATTGAAACCAAGATTGAACTCTTTGGCTTGAATGCCAAGCGTCACATCTGGAGGAAACCTGGCACCATCCCTACGGTGAAGCATGGTGGTGGCAGCATCATGCTGTGGGGATGTTTTTCAGCAGCAGGGACTGGGAGACTAGTCAGGATCGAGGGAAAGATGAATGGAGCAAGGTACAGAGAGATAGATCCTTGATGAAAACCTGCTCCGGAGAATTCAGGAACTCAGACTGGGGCGAAGGTTCACCTCCCAACAGGACAATGACCATAAGCACACAGCCAAGACAATGCAGGAATGGAGAAGTCTCTGAATGTCTTTGAGTGTCCCAGCCAGAGCCAGACTGGAACCCGATCTAACATCTCTGGAGAGACCTGAAAATAGCTGTGCAGCATCGCGCCCCATCCAACCTGACAGAGTTTGAGAGGATCTGCAGAGAAGAATGTGAGAAACTCCCCAAATACACGTGTGCCAAACTTGTAGCATCAAACACAAGAAGACTTGAATTTGTAATCGCTGCCAAAGTTGCTTCAACAAAGTACTGAGTAAAGTGTCTGAATACGTATGTAAATGTTTTTTGTTTTGTTTTTTAAAATTTAGAAATACAAATATGGGGTCATTATGGGGTATTGTACAGTGGCATGCAAACGTATTCACCACCCTTGGCATTTTTCCTATTTTGTTTCCTTACAACCTGGAATTAAAATATATTTTTTAGTTTTTTTTATCATTTGATTCACACAACATGCCTACCATTTTGAAGATGCAAAATATGTTTTAATGTGAAACAAACAAGATATAAGACAAAACGGAAAACTTGAGCATGCATGACTATTCACCCCCCCCCCCCCCCCTCCAAAGTCAATACTTTGTAGAGTCATCTTTTGCAGCAATTACAGCTGCAAGTCTCTTGGGGTATGTCTCTATAAGCTGGACACATCTAGCCACTGGGATTATTACCCATCATTCAGGGCAGAACTGCTCCAACTCCTTCAAGTTGGATGGGTTCTGCTGGTGTACAGCAATCTTTAAGTCATACCATAGATTCTCAATTGGATTGAGGTCTGGGCTTTGACTTGGCCATTCCAAGACATTTAAATGTTTCCCCTTAAACCACTTGAGTGTTGCTTTAACAGTATGCTTAGGGTCATTGACCTGCTGGAAGGTAAACCTCCGTCCCAGTCTCAAATCTCTGGAAGCCTGAAACAGGTTTCCCTCAAGAATTTCCCTGTATTTAGCGGCATCCATCATTCCTTCAAATCTGACCAGTTTCCCAGTCCCTGCCTCTGAAAACCTTTCCCCACAGCATGATGCTGCCACCATCATGCTTCACGGTGGGGATGGAATTCTCGGGGTGATGAGAGGTGTTGTGTTTGTGCCAGACATAGCGTTTTCCTTGATGGCCAAAAAGCTCAATTTTAGTCTCATCTGACCAAAGTACCTTCTTCCATATGTTTGGGAGTCTCCCACATGCCTTTTGGTGAACACCAAAGGTGTTTGCTTATTTTTTTCTTTAAGCAATGGCTTTTTTTCTGGCCACTCTTCCGTAAAGCCCAGCTCTGTGGAGAGTATGGCTTTAAGTGTTCCGATGGACAGATACTCCAATCTCCGCTGTGGAGCTTTGCAGCTCCTTCAGGGTTATCTTTGGTCTCTTTGTTGCCTCTCTGATTAATGCCCTCCTTGCCTGGTCTGTGAGTTTTGGTGGGCGGCCCTCTCTTGGCATGTTTATTGTCGTGCCATATTCTTTCCATTTTATAATAATGGATTTAATGGTGCTCTGTGGGATGTTCAAAGTTTCTGATATTTTTTTATAACCCAACCCTGATTTGTACTTCTCCACAACTTCGTCCATGACCTGTTTAGAGAGCTCCCTGGTCTTCATGGTGCCGCTTGCTTGGTGGTGCCCCTTGCTTAGTGGTGTTGCAGACGCTGGGGCCTTTCAGAACAGGTGTACATATTGAGATCATGTGACACTAAGATTGCACACAGGTGGACTTGATTTAACTAATTATGTGACTTCTGAAGGTAATTGGTTACACCAGATCTTATTTAAGGGCTTACTAGCAAAGGGGTGAATACATAAGCACAAATCATTTTTCAGTTTTTAATTATTTATTTATTTTTTGAAACAAGTATTTTTTTTCATTTCACTTCACCGAATTTGGACTATTTTGTGTATGTCAATGACATGTTATCCAAATAAAAATCCATTTCACTTACAGGTTGTAATACAACATTATAGGAAAAATGCCAAGGGGGGTGAATACTTTTGCAAGGCACTGTACATATTTCATCTTGAAGGACAGTCGGAATCAGTTTGTCATTGTGTTTTTCTTCTGCTTCTCATCAAACTTGGCTCACTAGTATGGTACCCCCCCCTTAAATAGACCCCCAATGGGAGGTATACATATCTCATGAAGCCACAGGCCATTTGGCTCAGTTCCCCCACTTTCCTCATCTAGAGTTGTTTGTTTTGCTTCTGTCTCTGCAAATAAAGTCCTGCTAGTTCCTCCAACCTCAACCCAATAGCCTTAATTACAGCGAAGGAAGGCTTGTCCAGGGAAGTGACTGTTTCTGTCATGTGTCTAGGACAATAACCAGACTAAACCCTGTGCTCATCATGGTTTCACTTCACTTATGTTGAGTGCAGCATTCAGCTTGGTTTAACCAGACTAGACGTGTAACATTTACACCAAAGCATATTGTTCCATGATGAACAGTGGCTTTCTATGGCCAACAATGTCTCAAAGTAAGTTAAGTAATCATGGACATTGATTAGGCCATGCAATGGAATAGGTTTTTGAATGTTTTGCAACTGAAAACCAAATTGGACAAGTCTTTGTTGTCCCTCCCTGTTTCAGTCATTTTTTTTCATTTGTGCCTAATGAACATGACACTTATCTTATCAGGGTTATGAGGCTAAATAAACAATAATTCCAGACAAATGGAAGTGTTCTTCAGGCTTATTGTATACCCTTAAAGGTGTTCAGTATGCTTACTCCAGTTTCCAAGCCCAGCTCTGCAACAGTTGTTTGTGCAGTGTTTCGTTTGGGCTAAGCACAAAAGCTAAATATTCCTTGTATACCTGTAAATGTGAGGTCCTTGTAAAAGGTCTGGCCAACCCGTAGCCAGGGTGAATCACAGTGGGGTAGAGAGTGAAGAGTTTCCTGTGTAGGGTTTACAAGGCTTTAAAGGGCTCTTGTGTGGATAGCAATGGTCTGGATAATAGTGCTTTTGTTTGGGAAGGCAAGCCATACATTTACAGGGCTATATATAAAAACAAAACTGCTTTCTCTAGCACACTGCCAAATTCCCTGAAACAGGATTGTGCTGTGAATCTAGCTGGTATGTTATCCACAGGTATTTCACAATGACATGTAGCTTGCAGACCTGGGTCCTGCTCTGGATTTAGTTTGCCCAACATTGTCTTATGTCAGATGGCCGTCTGCACTGATCTGTCTGATAACTCGCAGACACTATAGATCAAAAAATGTAGTCTGGCTACAATACACTGTCATAACATTATGTTACCAAAGTGACCCCCTTTCATCCTCAAAGAGTCAGAGTTAATCTTACCAATAATGAAAAAAACTAGAGTCAGATTCTGCACCTGCAGATATTTTTTTTTAGAACAGTCCCATAACTTTGATGCAATACAACTTCATCAGCAAGTTGGCAAACTACTGTAGCTACACTAATGGTCATTCAAACATGCTAGTACTGAGCTGTTAACTGGGAACAAGTTTGCTATTCTGATCGAGCATGTTTTGTCGTAGTAGCCACTAGCCAGTGAGTGTCAGTCTGAGTTCCACGATTTGCTAGATATTTGGCTCCTGGAAACGCTTGTCAAATTAGAACGATGCCATCTGACAGAAGAAAATGGTTTGCCCGGTACAATGGAGTCCCAAAAGTGCAAAACTCCAATCTAAATTGAGTCCACCTTCAAGTGTTTTTCAGTTGTGCTAGTGATCTTAAGACTGTGAAAGTCCCTCAGAAGTCTGCAACAGAAAGTTAATTAAGGTCTCTAGGTGATCTTTGTGACTTGAGGACCGTGAAATCTACGAAAGCCTTGAGAATGTCTATTTTTGGGACTCCAAAAAAGTCTGTGTTCCTTAAACCAGAAAGGCCTCGTTTAATACAGTATTTATCTTGTTGTACCCTCCCAGCTGAAATGTTACCACAAGCACTTCAGAAGCCCACAGCGGGATGTGATATTCCGGGTGCAGTTCCATACCTGCGCTGTGCATGACTTGGGAATCGTCTTTGGGAAGGACGAGTTAGACGAGACCTTCAAGGGTAAAGACATTCCTAAATGTCCAGAAAACAAACCATAATGCATACGATATCTGTTAAACCTATTTGATGACCATATTTGCCAGTAACTTTTACATTCATAAGTTGAAATATCTTGTCTTTGTTTTGAACATGAACATTTTTTTTTTGTATCTCATCCTCAAACCAGATGACAGATTCCCGGATTTTGGAAAGGTGGAATTTGTATTTTCCTTTGGACCAGAAAAAATCCATGGTAAGCATACCTGCTTCTCTTTTTTGGCCATTTTCTCCAAGCAAATGAAAGCTCATTTAGAAAGAGAAATGTGTTGAACTTGACATAGATAACTTATGTTATGAGAATAGCTTTGGTCAATGATAAAGTACAGTATGTTCTGGTAATTCATTGTCAGAAAGAAGTCACCTGAATTAAGACGTTTGACCTCTTCTTTGAATGTTTTTTTTTCTCCCAGGTATGGACCACTTGGAGAATGGGCCCACGGTCTCAGTGGACTACAATACCCAAGATGCTCTAATCCGCTGGGACTCCAATGAGAACTTCAATCAGCATTGTGAGGACACTATGGATGGTGAGTACTAACACTTGGCATGCTTACTGGAGGTCTCCCTTTTCCCGGATGTACACTGTTTTCATGCTATGGTTTTGGTTGCCACAGCTTCAAGCTCCTCTCAACTAATCATATTGCGTGGCCAGAACTATCTGTTGTACAAACTGGGATACCTTTACATACATTATGTTGATGGTCTTGCATATGAATTGTTGATGGTCTTGCATATGAATTGTTGATGGTCTTGCATATCAATTAGAGGTCGACCGACTTATGATTTTTCAACACCAATACCGATTATTGGAGGACCAAAAACCGATACCGATTTAATCGGCTGATTCTTTTTAATGTATATATTTGTAATATTGACAATTACAACAATACTGAATGAACAATGAACACTTTTTTATTTGAACTTTATATAATACATAAATAAAATCTATTTAGTCTCAAATAAATAATGAAACATGTTCAATTTGATTTAAATAATGCAATAACACAGTGTTGGAGAAGAAAGTAAAAGTGCAATATGTTCCATGTAAAAAAGCTAACTGTTAAGTTCCTTGCTCAGAACATGAGAACATATGAAAGCTTGTGGTTCAATATTCCCAGTTCTTCAATATTCCCAGTTAAGAAGTTTTAGCTTGTAGTTATTATAGGAATTATGACACGTCAACTATTTCTATCTATACCATTTATATTTCATATACCTTTGATTACTGGATGTTCTTATAGGCACTTTAGTATTGCCAGCCTAATCTCGGGAATTGATAGTCTTGAAGTCATAAACAGCGCTGTGGTTCAAGCATTGCTAAGAGCTGCTGGCAAACGCAGTCAGACTGCTCTATCACACATCAAATCATAGACTTAATTCTAATATAATAAACACAGAAATACGAGCCTTTGGTCATTAATATGGTCAAATCCGGAAACGTATCATTTTGAAAACAAAATGTTTATTCTTTCAGTGAAATACGGAACCGTTCCGTATTTTATCGATCTGGTGGCAACCCTAACACGGAACCCAAACCGGCTGCGCGCGTGCGCCATCGTGCGCTATCGTGCATAAATTTATGTTGTCCCCCTACACCAAACGCGATCACAACACACAGGTTAAAATAGCAAAACAAACTCTGAACCAATTACATTAATTTGGGGACAGGTCAAAAATAATTAAACATGTATGGCAATTTAGCTAGTTAGCTTGCACTTGCTAGCTAATTTGTCCTATTTAGCTAGCTTGCTGTTGCTAGCTAATTTGTCCTGGGACATAAACATTGGGGTGTTATTTTACCTGAAATGCACAAGCTCCTCTACTCCACCAATTAAACCACACATAAAACGGCTAACTGAATCGTTTCTAGTCATCTCTCCTCCTTCCAGGCTTTTTAATCTTTGAACTTATATGGTGAATGGCTTCTAAACTTTCACAGTATTACCACGACTACCGGCAAAACAGTTCGTCTTTCAATCACCCACGTGGATAGAACCAATGAGGAGATGGCACGTGGGTACCTGCTTCTATAAACCAATGAGGAGATGGGAGGGGCAAGACTTTCAGCGCGATCTGCGTCAGAAATAGAAAGGAGTTCTATTTTTGCCCTTGGCATTGCAGACGCTCGTTGGCGCGCGTGAGCAGTGTTGAATAACATGGATTTCTACATTTATTTTGCGACGCTCGAGCATGCGACGTGTCCTGTCAGCATATAAGTCTAAATATTGCTGTTACATTGCACAACCTTCAACGTTATGTCATAGTTATGTAAAATTCTGGCAAATTAGTTCACAGTTCGCAACGAGCCAGGCGGCCCAAACTGTTGCATATACCCTGACTCTGCTTGCACTGAACGTAAGAGAAGTGACACAATTTCCTTAGTTAATATTACCTGCTAACATGAATGTATTTTAACTAAATATGCAGGTTTAAAAATGAATACTTCTTTGTATTGATTTTAAGAAAGGCATTGATGTTTATGGTTCGGTACATTTGTGCAATGAGTATCCTTTTTTTTGCGAATGCGCTTTTGTTAAATCATCACCCTTTTGGCGAAGTTGAAGTAGGCTGTGATTCGATGATAAATGAACAGGCACCGCATTGACTATATGCAACGCAGGACAAGCTAGTTAACCTAGTAATATCATCAACCATGTGTAGTTAACTAGTGATTATGTTAAGATTGATTGTTTTTTATAAGATAAGTTTAATGCTAGCTAGCAACTTACTTTGTCTCCTTGCAGCCACAAGGTCCTTTTGACACTGCACTCGTGTAACAAGTGGGCAGCCTTCGCAGTTTCCTCATGGATTGCAATGTATTCGGCCTGAATCGGCGTCCAAAAAGGCAGATTACCGATTGTTATGAAAACTTGAAATCGGCCATGCCGATTAACCGGTCGACCTCTAATATCAATTGTTGATGGTCTTGCATAAGAACATGCACACTTTGTCTACAGCCAGGACACAAACACACACACACACTCACTTACTCCCCCACACAACACTCCCCCTGCCTGTTGTAAAGTCTGAGTCCAGGAGGTGTTAATGACTTTGGCTCTTAACGCCCCCACGCTCCATGTTTCTTTCTAATTTCAAATGACCAGGAGGGACATTCAGAAGTTAACCAAGCATGTATGGCCACACATACACACAAGCCAACCCCACTATAATCTCAAGCATCAAGACTGTACTGTTGTCCCAAACTCACAGACACTCACACACACATGCACACACACTCACACACGCACACACACAAAACAAAAGGCTGTTTGTGTCTACTCCTTCATAGTCTGCTGTGTGTCCTTTGGTGTTTGCTGCGTGCTTGAGAGAAAGGAGGAGGGAGGGAGGGAGAAAATAGATATTCTGTCAAAGCCTTAAAGGAATTGAGAGACATTCACACACATTCATCTCTCTAATCTCCAGGACTAGGCAGGTCAACCCCAGGTCACAGGGGACTTGTGTCATGCAAGCCATCTATTGAAGTAATTGCCTTCTACATAATTCAGTAAATTCTGTTGAAATTGAATTGCCCCTCCAAACCTGAGGTTTATGTTTAGGTTCCAGTTGTGTGAGATCTTAATATCATACCTGTTGGTAAACAATGACCAGAACCAAGTTCCAAGAGTCTGTTTATCTAGTGGATAAGATGGTCTTATCCTCTCTAATCCTTGGCTATTTTTTGCTTTTCTTTGCCTTTCGGGGGACATTGATAAGATACAGGTAACTGCCAAAATAAAGGAAACACTTGAGTAAATGTATATTGGTTCCTTAGTTAATGACGCAATTAACATCCCATCATGCTTATGTATAAAAATGCTGGGCAGGCCATTATTTTGGCCATTATTTTGGCTACCATGGATATGCCCCCATAGGATGACAATGCCCCCATCCACAGGGCATGAGTGGTCACTGAATGGTTTCATGAGCATGAAAACAATGTTTACCATATGCCAACCCAATTGAACACTTATGGGAGATACTGGAGCGGCACCTGAGACAGCGGATTCCACCATCATCAACAAAACACAGAATGATGGAATTACCCATGGAAGAATGTTGTCGCATCCCTCCCATAGAGTTCCAGAGACTTATAGAATCTATGCCACGGTGCAGGCAGGTTGTTACCTTAACAAGCCTTGTAAACAGGCAGACACTCTAAGGCATGGCTATGGAGTCATGTCTAAGATATGTCTTCAGTTACATTTACACTCCTCTGGTATTTCTGGTGGACTATGAAACAACAGGAGCGCACACGCACACACAGTCTTGTACAGCTAACCTTGTGGGGACACACAATTCAGTCCCATTTAAAATCCTATTTTCCCTAACCCCTAAACCTAACCTTAACCCTAACCTGAAACCTAAGCCTAGCTCCTAACCCTAAACCTAATTCTAACACTCACACTAATTCTAACTTTAACCCTGAACACCCTATAAATAGTATTTGACCTTGTGGGAACCAACAAAATGTCCGCAGTTGGTAAATTGTTTGTTTTTGTACTATTCTTGTGGGGACTTAACTATTTAACTATTCCCCACAAGAATAGTTAAACATGTCCAGCTCTTCAGGATTCCCAGGGTGAGACATTCTGGGGTGTAGCAACAGGCAACATAACATTCCTGATATTCCTAATCCTGGAGTGATGGTCACTCTCTGACCAAACTGATACTTGCACACAGCCCAAAATGGAAGCGCTGCATCCTGTGGGTGTGATAGGGTTGTTGTTATTGTCTTCTTTCATCAGTCTTCAAAATATTCTCTCACACTGCCTATTGGAGACAGAATTTGTGATTCTCCAATCGCTTGTTGCGAATATGTCAATCAATCAATTAATCAATCAAGTTTGATATTAATTTTCTAGTCGTTTGTCTCTGAATTATACATTTGGATATAATACCTGTCACAGTATTACTGCTGATTCATATAGAATCATATGGAACAAAAAATACACATGTGACAGAGTGCTAGGGTATCTATAGATTTCTGTTTTTTCAGTGTGTGATCATTATTACTGATCATCCAAGATAACTCAGTACTGAGCTCTGAAATGGTTTTTTGTTCAGTTTATGGCCCTTTCTCGTAGTATTCCTACATGTTTTGCCAGGTTCCTTTTCTTGGTCCTCAGGATAAATGGGAGGGCAGAGGTCATGCCCATGACTATCTTCTTTATCACTCTGGCCATAAAATGTCCATCCCCTCACACCGTCACACCCATTTACAGCTTTAAATAGGTGCCACAGAAATATAAGAGGGGTCCAGCTCTCCTCTTGCAGCTTGTGTGTGTGTGTGTGTGTGTGTGTGTGTGTGTGTGTGTGTGTGTGTGTGTGTGTGTGTGTGTGTGTGTGTGTGTGTGTGTGTATTTGCGTGCTTGTGTCCATCTGTCCATGCACACGCGCACACACACTCATTCAGCACAATAACTATTCATTCCATTCTGAGGATGTAAGACATCATCTGTCTTGCCCATTGTATCCCCAAGCCTATGACTTAAAACTGTGAGATGGGTGTAAGGGTAGGCCATTGAAAATGAGCTCATTGACCATGTTTTACATGCACACCAATATCCTGTTATTATTCGGGATACTCAAGTATTCTTTTTTTGGAGTTGACTCATATAGACATATCCCATTTACAAAAACCTGAAAAGGCTTGTATTCCGGTTATGAGAAATCTAGGATGATCTAAGATGGGATACTGTAGCATGTACACATCTTATACAATGGGCGGGTCTAATCCTGAATGCTGACTGGTTAAAAGCACATTCCAGCCGGAGTCTATTCCACAAGTTACCACCGGCTAAATCTGTGACGTTAAAATGCCTCTTTACTCTGTTTCATCTGACTCTGCAATTCACTGTCTAATCAGCCATCCAGGCAAGTTCTAAACTTGATCTCCACTATAAAAAGCATCTAGACATTATCTCACATTTCTTTTAGACTAACATTTACTTTTCAACAGCGGACATTTGTATAAACCTTGCTGTCTGTCTCTCCGACATTTGTAACATTGTTTCAAAATTCAAATTCGATCTCCAGCTGTGCCATAGTAATGAACGTAGAGGTCGGGACTAGACAGACAGCATTTCTGTGCCAGAGACAGACAGCATGAATCAGCTGGCATAATTTTTATGGATATATACAAAGAAATGTCAATTGAAAAAGGTAAAACAAAATTAAGTGCAGCTAGTTTGCAGTCTTTCCAGCTTCAGTTTGAAGTTATTGTGTTAGCTGTGTTGTTGGTTAGCTCCTCTGAACAACAGTGTCTTGACGAGAGAGCACGTTTTCTATGCCAGGCGAGATCGTGCTTCATTAGCTCTTTGTTATAGATGTATCCAAATAAATGTCACTAGAAAACAGCTAAAACAAATGCAAAGGCAGATACTGTTGTTATTCTGTCTGCACCATTTGACATTACTGTATGTTAGCCAGTAGTTGGCTAGCTAGCAAGCAAATGATAAGAACTTTGTTAGCCAGTATGGGAATGGAACATTTAGAACAAACGACTGGGTCTCGTCCATAGATACAGAACAAAACGTCTGAACGACTGGGTCTTGTCTCTGGTAACCGAACCAATAGAAGGAACGACTAGCCGGCTAGCAACCATAGATTTGTGTCGGAACTATATCTTGTGGAAGGATTAAAAAGTATGAATAAATTCAATTTGCAAAGAAAGAAATCTGTGAATATCTCACCCTAAACGCTGTTTGAACTAGTCAAATCACATTCAGAGATCCTAGAAGGTAACAAGACTTCACTATTTCATTAGGGGTGTAGTATATCCTATAGGACACCATATTTAGTCAGAGAGCGACGCCTTCATGCCACTCCGATGACGCGGGCGGCCATCACTTGAAGGACTGTATCTTTGTCAAATAAGCACCAATCGGGGTCAAACAAAGCTAGCTAGATAGCCAATTAGCTGGGCTTTACGGGAGTATCTGGAAACCCTGTCTCAGTTGCAAAATATAGGCGCTAACCTTTTCAGCATGCCTTTTTGCTAACATTCGACAGCATGCCTTTTCCTTTTGGACGCAGAGTTTTGAAGTCAATGAAACTGGTTGTTTTGCAAATGTTGAACTTATAATATGGCTACGTATACTTGGAAAGCTAAATCAAAGTCCAAGTATACAGATTTGACGATATTCTTGCAGAAAAATGGAATATGAATGCTAATGTCTCATTCACAATTTGCCCAAATGTACCTGGGGACTTGACACAAAAAGTCTTGTTGTTCACAAATTTTTCAATTTATCCATCTGAAACTTTGCACATACACTGCTCCCATCTTGTGGACACTATAGTAATTACAACCAGAGTGATGGCTATAACTATGACCTTTCTCTTGCATTTCAAAAATGGTGGTAGAAAAAGACCTGTTGGTTTTTTCTTTGTATTTTCTTCTTCCAGATCTATTGTCAAATTCTCCTACATTCACTCTTCCTTTCAAATGGTACCAAGAATATGCATATCCTTGCTTCAGGGCCTGAGCTACAGGCAGTTAGATTTGGGTATGTCATTTAGGCGAAATTTGGGAAAAACGGGGCTATTTTTAAGAAACAACGTTCTTCTGTGGGAATTTCAGCATAACTTTTTCTGCAGGTCTTATTGAAAATGCTCACAGAGCGTTATTTAATTACCTTAAAATAACCTATAATTTCCGTTCTCAAAATGTTAATAAAACCTCCCAAGAAACCTCCCAAGAAAACTTTCAAAGAACCATAGTCAAATATTCTCAGAACTTCCTTGCAACCTAAACATTAACATTCCCATACATTCAGTTTTACCGATCAGGAAACTTATGGCTTCCTTCCCAGAACCAATGGGAAACCAAAAACATATGTTCCCACAACTTCCAAGGAACCAAATGGGCTAGCTGGGTATCAAGTCATGTCCACTGACTGACTGACCTTGACCAAGGCTGTGTTCAATAGTTCACTAGTTCAGATAGAAATATATTGGGTAGATCAGACATGCCTCTCTAATATGTGGAGTAAGGCATCATGTCCACTCTATTTATGAAATCTCTGTCTGAACGTGACCCCGAGCTTCAGCCAACAGGCTAAAAGCTGCTCTCTTCTGCTTGTTAGATGTTCTCAAGGCTAGTGTCTTCCTTTTCAGGGCCTCAACCCTGCAGGTCACTTCAAAGCAGTGGTTTATCACCAAATATTTTCTACTACTTGAGTACCGGCACCTCTTACAAAATACTTTCTCTGAAATACAAAACACAGTACGGTAAAATAATATAGATTTCATTACTCTTCAATCGCTGCAATCAATGTTACCCTGTGAAACTCAACCCAAAAACAATCCCACGGCTAGCTATGCTAAAAGTATGCTAAAAGTATTTTAGCTTTCACCGACTAGCCTGTAGCTAGGCCTTTAGGGGAGTCAAATCAAATCAAAATGTATTTGTCACGTGCACCAAATACAACAGGTGTAGACCTTAAAGTGAAATGCTTACTTACAGGCTCTAACCAATAGTGCAAAAAAGGTATTAGGTGAACAATAGGTAGGTAAAGAAATAAAACAACAGTAAAAAGACAGGCTATATACACTAGCAAGGCTATAAAAGTAGCGAGGCTACATACAGACACCGGTTAGTCAGGCTGATTGAGGTAGTATGTACATGTAGATATGGTTAAAGTGACTATGCATATATGATGAACAGAGAGTAGCAGTAGCATAAAAGAGGGGTTAGCTGATTCTGGGTGGTGGACTACAATGCAGATAGCCCGGTTAGCCAATGTGCGGGAGCACTGGTTGGTCGGCCCAATTGAGGTAGTATGTACATGAATGTATAGTTAAACTGACTATGCATATATGATAAACAGAGAGTAGCAGCAGCGTAAAAAGAGGGGTTGGGGGTGGGACACAATGCAAATAGTCCGGGTAGCCATTTGATTACCTGATCAGGAGTCTTATGGCTTGGGGGTAAAAACTGTTGAGAAGCCTTTTTGTCCTAGACTTGGCACTCCGGTACCACTTGCCATGCGGTAGTAGAGAGAACAGTCTATGACTGGGGTGGCTGGGGTCTTTGACAATTCTTAGTGCCTTCCTCTGACACCGCCTGGTGTAGAGGTCCTGGATGGCAGGCAGCTTAGCCCCAGTGATGTACTGGGCCGTACGCACTACCCTCTGTAGTGCCTTGCGGTCAGAGGCAGAGCAATTGCCGTACCAGGCAGTGATGCTCTCGATGTTGCAGCTGTAGAACCTTTTGAGGGTCTCAGGACCCATGCCAAATCTTTTCCGTTTCCTGTGGGGGAATAGGCTTTGTCGTGCCCTCTTCACAACTGTCTTGGTGTGTATGGACGATCCTAGTTTGTTGTTGATGTGGACACCAATGAACTTGAAGCTCTCAAGCTGCTCTACTACAGCCCCGTCGATGAGAATGGGGGCGTGCTCGGTCCTCCTTTTCCTCTAGTCCACAATCATCTCCTTAGTCTTGGTTACGTTGAGGGATAGGTTGTTATTCTGGCACCACCCGGCCAGGTCTCTGACTTCCTCCCTATACGCTGTCTCCTCATTGTCGGTGATCTGCAAACTTACTGATGGTGTTGGAGTCGTGCCTGGCCATACAGTCATGCGTGAACAGGGAGTACAGGAGGGGACTGAGCACGCACCCCGGGGGAGCTCCAGTGTTGTGGATCAGTGTGGCAGATGTGTTGCTACCTACCCTCAACATGTCTCAACATAAATGAGATTACCGGTGCGTTCAGTTCACTTGAACTTTTGCTAGAACGACTTGTTCTAAACGTCACGTTTCCCCAAAACGTTCTTGTACGTTCTTGAATAGACTTTGAGGTACGTTTGCTCTGTTCAGTGGGTGTGCCGGGAAACGTGTTTTAAGGGCGTGCAGAGGGGCATTTTAAAGCCACAACCTAAACCCTCCCCGTTTTTCAACTGGTGGTTCAGTACAGCACCGGTTCCGTTGAATTGAACGTACTATTACGTTTTTATGTACTGAATGCAGCCCACATGACTCATTTGAGCCCCAACATCAAAATAAAATCTGTCTTATCAACAGATTAATCTAAATCCTCCTTTCAGTCAGTATGAAGAGATATTTCTTATGTTCTCATAATCTTATGTGAGAGGTAGTTTGAGATGGGTGAGATTGATGGGGGTAAGGTGTGTCATTGTAGGATTCAGCAAGGGGTCTTCTAACATTCCTTAGTCTTGTTTACTATCCAACTGTCACTTCAACTACCATATTTGGCTATTGCACAACCCACAACATTTCTAGAATAGTTGAGGGTGAGAGGGCGATGTGTGTGTGTGTGTGTGTGTGTGTGTGTGTCCAATTATAACGCAATCTCCTCTGTCACCAAGTACACACAGTCTCACACTCCTCCACACTCCTGTGTAGGCCTTTGTGCTGTGCGTCGTAACAGGGGGAGTGACAGAGCATGCATAATGTGTATGTGTGTGTGTTTTAGATCCTGCTCAGTGCAGACAGATGAACAGGCACTGAGCTGCTTGGAGTAGGCTAGTTGTGTTACACTCTCTTCTGTTGACATCCTCCAATGGTCAAGACCGGACTTGTTCTACCAGACCAAAGGGCTGAACATTTGACTGTAGAGAAAAACTGTACAAACAACAACAACAAAAACAAGTGAGTAGTGAACTACACGTTTAGTTCTACGGGGAATGACATGGGGAACATTGTCCTCACTTGACAGACTTTTGAATTACTTATTGACATCGGGCTTCTTAATCGCCAACTACTTGGTGATGTTTTTGTACCAGTGAGTTTTTGGTTTAGTAGGCTATGTACTGTTTGTGTCTTTACAAGCCTGTGTGAGTGACAGCTTCTTTTGAATTCCGATTTTGTCTCACATTTCTTTAAAATGAAAAAAAACAAAACAAGTTTGTTTACTCCTGTGGTTGTTTTCAGACAAATATGATTCAACTGATTCAATAGGATTCAACTGAATGCTGACGTAGAATGTAGAATGTCATCTAACGTTGAATGTAGACTTTTGACTTTTTGAATGCAAAAATCAGACAAAATTAGATTGAGACTTAGTCCAGCTGTGCACAGTGCAACATCTGAACTTTTAAATCGAATCAAAGTAAACTTCATTGAAAGTGCATTTTAACATCACAATAAGATAGATGTTACTTAGAGTGCTTCTCTCTAAAACATTGCTGGAAGAAATTCTCATCTTATCACAGCGTAATGTATTTTCTCTAGTGACAACCATTTAAAGTGAATCCCAAACTTTACTTAAGTTTGCTATTGTGGAAACGTGAAAGCTTTGTGTGTGCGTGTGCGAATAGTGTTACAATGTTTATTCTCCATCTCCCGGGCTTACATTATGGTACTAGTATTACATCACCGTCTTCGGTAGAGACATTGGAGGTTGATGTAGCCTGTAGAGGCTGGAGGTTGATGTAGCCTGTAGAGGCTGGAGGTTGATGTAGGCTGTAGAGACTGGAGGTTGGTGTTGGCTGTAGAGACTGGAGGTTGATGTAGGCTGTAGAGACTGGAGGTCGATGTAGGCTGTAGAGACTGGAGGTTGGTGTTGGCTGTAGAGACTGGAGGTTGATGTAGGCTGTAGAGACTGGAGGTTGATGTAGCCTGTAGAGGCTGGAGGTTGATGTAGGCTGTAGAGACTGGAGGTTGGTGTTGGCTGTAGAGACTGGAGGTCGATGTAGGCTGTAGAGACTGGAGGTTGATGTAGGCTGTAGAGACTGGAGGTCGATGTAGGCTGTAGAGACTGGAGATCGATGTAGCCTGTAGAGACTGGAGGTTGATGTAGCCTGTAGAGGCTGGAGGTTGATGTAGGCTGTAGAGCTTGGAGGTTGATGTAGGCTGTAGAGACTGGAGGTTGGTGTTGGCTGTAGAGACTGGAGGTTGATGTAGGCTGTAGAGACTGGAGGTTGATGTAGGCTGTAGAGACTGGAGGTTGATGTAGGCTGTAGAGACTGGAGGTCGATGTAGGCTGTAGAGACTGGAGGTCGATGTAGGCTGTAGAGACTGGAGGTTGATGTAGCCTGTAGAGACTGGAGGTTGATGTAGCCTGTAGAGACTGGAGGTTGATGTGGGCTGTAGAGGCTGGAGGTTGATGTAGGCTGTAGACACGCAGGATGTACAGTATGCTGTGTCTATGATGGAACACTGCTCCAGATGATTCATTACACACTTTATTTAACATTATTGCTATTATAAACAGTTTACCAACGTAGAGCAGTAAAAATAACTGTTTTGTCATACCCGTGGTATACGGTCTGATATACCACGGCTGTCAGCCAATCAGCATTAAGGGCTCGAACCATCCAGTTTATAATGTACAATATATGATAGCTTGTTTCAACCCAGACTTCTCCTGAATATAGCAGCATCTGACCAGCATCTCACTATGCAGAGCATTGTATCCTTCATCTAAATGTTTCTCATTAAATCTCATTGATATGTGTGTTGTGGGGACGCAGTGTTTCTCAATCTCACAGGACACAGAGAGGTGAACCGTCTAGCCTTTTCTTGACTTTGTGTTGGAAACAGACCAAAACTACCCCGTCTCAGTCAGTCTGTTTGGGGCTTTGGGGATTTCATTGCTTTGACTCCAAACTCAAGACGGTTGGGCCCCTGCCGTAAACACAGTTTCCCCCCGCAAGGTCAGTGTTGCCTCTCTCATTCCCCCTCCCTAAAATAAATGTTATGCATCAGCCAGACAGTCACTCACAAAGTATTGACTACCAATTGCTGTCCATGGTGCTGAAATTGCGACATGTCTATGAGGCTGCCCATCGAATCGATGATGGGCTTTCTGTGGTGCCAGGGCATGTAGCTTATAGCTTTACTTTAGCTGATGTATAAATGTTTATTGGTAAGCCTATTTGGTCTGCATTTTTTCATGTTAAGCCTAACATAATTTCAAGAAGCTATACATGGTGTCGCAAGTTTGCCATTTAGACTGCTGGTTGGCGGCAAAAATGTAATTACTTGTTCAGCAATTAAAGTTGGAAATTCAAACATTACAGATTGTAAAATAAATGTTTGGTACAACAGCATACTAATCAGCAACCAATAGATTGTCCTGTATAGCTGTCCTGTATAGCCTACCTGAACCTGCATGACATGAGCCTGCATGTTCTGGTCCTCTCTCCCAGCTTTGATAGAACGTTTTTGTGCGTGAAACCAGTCTATTAATGCCAAGTAATACAGTCAGTCCTCTCAAAACACTATCTTACTAGGGAATGCTTCATTATGTTGTGTAGCCTACTATCTATAGCTATATAGAGTATTTAGGTGTTATTTAGCTGCTAAAATTTTAATTAAAAGATAAGGGACTGTTTATATTGCAATGACAACTCCAACGGCGGTTCACCAGTATGAACAAAATCGCAAACCGCTTTTTTTGTTGTTTGAGCCCGCTAAAAATGATCATCTGTTTTCATCTGCCAATTTATTGGCTGTCCAGTGTCCAGACAACCTGTCCCACAGCTTCCTGTACAATGAATCTCTTTCCGTATTGAGGCCGGTGATTAAGGAGAATGCGAGAGGCTCCATTAAAGATGCATAACTGCTGTATTTGAGCAATGGAGCCTTTCTGCATTGAGGCACATGGAGCCTGATTGGGAATAGTGTTTTATAGGGTCGGGTCCACTGCTGGGTTGAAGCTATGCTATTCTAGGACAGTTATTTTATACCTTTGGGAATATGGTGTGGTGTTTTAGTGAGTGAGCAGTGCTGGGGGACATGCATGTCTGGCACTGGAGTGGCTAACTGGAGACCCAGGCCGGTCTTAGAGAAGCAATGCTAACTGTTAGCCAATAGCTATTAGCCGTTAGCCACAGATGCTAATGTTTTATTAGCAGGTGCTAATGTGCATGATTGACTGGTCCCTCATGCTCACAGCTTGACTCCAGCTGGTGTCCAGACAGTCTCTCTCTCTCTCTCTCTCTCTCTCTCTCTCTCTCTCAGCTCACGGTATAACACTGTTTGCCTTTGGGCTTAACTACCTCTGGGAAATGGGTGTGGGTGGAGGGGCGGAAAGGAGGACAGGAGGAGGAGGAAAAGAGGAGGATAGTACCAGCAACTCACCCTGTCTTTATTGGGCACCACTGTCTTGTTTCTTTTTGATGCTCCCCAGGCCTCCTCTCCCTTCATACTGCACGGGTCTCTTAGCCTGTTGAATAGGCAACCCTCTGAGCTGGGTATGGGTAAACACAGGGCTAAGGTTTACTGGGAAGGTTTGGTTACAGATAAGAGGTATAGGTACACATACACAACACATACACAAACATAGACCCGCACACATGTGCACACACACAATCATAGTAGCATGCATGTACTGTATGTTTCATCAATGTTACACTTTAGCCTTGTTTTAACATATAGTGTCCATATAGTGCACACACACACACAGTTGTGTAAAGTATTAAGTAAAAATACTTTAAAGTACTACTTAAGTAGTTTTTGGGGGGTATCTGTAATTTACTTTACTATTTATATTTTTTTACAACTTTTGCTCCACTACATTCCTAAAGAAAATATGTACTTTTTACTCCCATAAATTTACTCTGATCCGCAAAGGTATTCATTACATTTAGAATGCTCAGGCAGGAGGACAGCAACATGGTTCAATTCACGCACCTATTAATATAATGCATAGTCTTCCCTACTGCCTCTGATCTGACAGACTCACAAAACACAAATACTGCATTTGTAAATGATGTTGAAGTGTGCGCTTGTCTGTCTGTAAATGTTCAAATCAAGAAAATCGTACCATCTAGTTTGAATTAGTGGTTCAGCGTTTACTTTTACTTTATTATTTTACTCAAGTACGACAAATCAGTACTTTTCCCACCACAGTACTTAAGTACTGTACATTTAAAACCCAATACTTTTAGACTTTTACTCAAGTTGTGTTTTACTGGGTGACTTTCATTTTCTAAAAAGTATGACAATTTTGTCATTTTTTCCCACACAAGCACACGTACATACACACACATCCTTTGGGCTCCTTGGGGGATTGCAACCCGACACTGCCATCACTCTATCTTAATAGAGCCTTTGGTTATCTCGTCCTCCTCTTTCCTGTTTTCTGTCACTAGACATTATCTAACACAGAAACAGAAACACAAAAACATCACTGTTTTATTTGAACAGGTTACACACAGTCACAGAAAATGACCAACATGAAACATAACTTTTTCATCACTTCAACACAACATACAGTGTACATATGAAGATATGGAATCCGCTTCTTGCCCCCCCCCCCCCCCCTAACTGAACAAGGCCAGCTAGTCTGAGCCCGAGGAATTAGTTCTATATTAGGACAATAGAAAGTGCTGATTCACCGCCCATGCTGCACCCAGCCAACAGCCTGGCAACACATACACACACACACCGCACAACACACACACCATACGACACACACTGCACACACACACCGTACGTACACCGCACACAGCCAACAGTCTGTCATGGCCGTGTCTCCCTCTGTCAGCTTCACCGCATAGGGTCCTTTGAATGGCTTAATTGCTGTCCAATGATGTGCCTGAAGTAATGAGGGACCACAGTTGAACAGGCAGAAGCCATGGAGGAAATGGGACTTTGTTTGGTTCTTTTCATGAGGAAATCGTCCTTTTTAGTGGAATGCCGGAGTAGATTGTCTGTAACTGGGTTCTCTGCAAATTTCAAAGTACTCTATTGGGCCCTATCACTATTACACAGGCCTTTGTCAAGGGTAACTATAAGGGTATAAGCTGTGAATATGGAAATGATGCCTTTCAAAAGAGGACATGTTGACCAAGTGTACGCTTTTTGTTAGAGAATGAAGTTGATTTGAACAGCACTTAATGGGTCTGATGGCTTTGAGTAGGGATGAACCTCAGTCGGCTTCTAGGCAGGAGATGTGGAATGAGTGGCTGCTCGTCCTCCTTGGGTCCTCTCTAGACCACAGTCCCAGCCACGGCGAGCCGATCAAAGCATCGCCTCATATGGGCCTCAGGCTTTTCCCATGCAGCGCTATGAGTTGAACGGAGCTTGATTGCTTTTCCTTAGACAAAAAACTTAATCCAGAGTGAAACCGTAGCTCTACATAGAGAGAGAGACTGTGGCTGTGACGCATGATTGTGTACACGTGTGTGTGTGTGTGCATGTGCGTGTGTGTGTGTGTGTGTGTGGGAAGATGAATACAGAAGATGAATACTGACTGAAAGTATCTGACCATTCTATAAGAAACCCATTTGTAAAGACCTTGTCTTTCCAAACCCCAAACACGTTTTCCAAGTGCTGTCTCATAGATCTAGAAGGTGAGCCATCATTGATGTATTTTCAATGTTCTCCACTTTGAAATAAAGCCTCCATTAGCACCGTGTGGGCTTCTTTGCTGACAGCACAGTAAGTGTTTCGGGGAGATACAGCAAGGCTTTAGACGGAGGCAAAGGCATGATGCTCTAGGGACTTACTCAGCAGAAGTCAGCCCCAGTTTTGCAAAGGCATCTGATTCACACAGGCTTCTGTCCTAACTTAAGTGGGCTGGATTTAATCTACTGTAAATTCAAAGCCAAATCTGTTCCTCACTCTGTAACTATATTGTCCTCCCTCCTGATCTGCCCTTGTGCTTAACAGTTACAGCGGCGTTTCACAAAAACCTGCCAATGGCCACTGAAGGCCCAGTCAATAGTTCAGCCATTAACTCTGTCCAAATATAGCCTGTGCCAAAACCATCTCATGTACAGGTAGGGATCTAAGTAGCCTGCTCTCTAGGGGGGCTTGGAATGGCTTGGCTCAATGCCAAACTCTAAACTCCGTTGATTGATTCCATTAGGGCCCAAGGTTATGTTCTCACTGAACGCAGTCATCATCACAACGTTATTTTCTATGTAGCACTGGTGGCCAGTGGACCGTGAACCCTCCACGATAGTTCTGGTTTGTTTGGAAGTTGGATTGTACTTACACACACACACACAATTACACAGCGGGGTCAAAGGTAACACTGGGGGAGCATCTGGAAGACAGAACCTCTAAACATTCACATCCAAGTCAAAACAGGACATTAGAATTATTAGCTAAGTATGTCATAGCTTCTTCGCTCCGGAGGACGTGTATCTTGACACACTGTTCTCCTGTCACCGAAGGCTAATTTATATTCCGGAATGCCTTACCAGTCGTTTCAGGCTATACAATGTGTGAAAAGAAACGTTTATGTCCAACTTTTCCTGAGTTGACTGAATTCACACCATATCTCCCTGAAGGTGAACTGCCATCTCGGATCATGCGGTAATCTCGCTTGGACTAGTAAGTGAGCTTCTGAAAATGTGCATTTAATTTTTATTTCTACCATAGTTCACACATTGTGTAGCCCGAAACAACTGGTAAGGCATTCCGGATTATAGATTTGCCTTCGGTGATGGGAAAACTTTCTCACAAATAGGTTAACTGGAGGGCTGGTAAATATGTTTTCGTTGTATGTGATGTCACCTTCAGCGATGGGAGATCTGTGTAAAGGTCTCCCGGAGTGAAGAGGTTAGGAAGATAATAATTAACTTCCAGTAGTTTGAGATGTGATCTCAGAGGGAGCATGATATCAAAGACACACACACACACACACATCATGTGGTGACAAATACTTTGAGACAGACAGGTCATATGCCATGGCACAATCTCCCTGCTGGGAAATTAGGCAGAGCAAGGTGTCAAGAATGATGACGGGGCCCCTGCAAATATGGGTATGATCACACAGAAAGGCATTTGCCTCCTGGAGTGAGGGAGTCAAGAAAACACAGAAACAGAAATAGGCTGTAGATTCTCTATCTCTGTTTGGAATTTGACCCCCCCCCCCCCCCTCCTGCTACTGTGACTATCCTAAATTTAAGACCCTTAATATACAACTTGAGGAGGGAGAACTAAAGCATGGGCTAAATCTGACCTGTGAGCATCTCAGCCTAGAATAATCTTCAGCACTTACTTTATAGCTTAGAATAGTCTGCCATCGTCATTATTAACTCTGAGTGGACTGAGCAGCACAGAGCTGTACAAGGATGATGAATGATAATGCTGATGATGATGAGAGAGTGGAAGAGAGAGAAAATCGGACAGAGGAGGGAGACCAAGAGAGGGGGACTGTCTTGATTCCGATTTGACATTATGTTGTGTACCTCGTGTTCTGTTGCTGCTGAATGTGCTGTGTTAGCGTATCAAGGTTTATCAGAACATGAACTAGTGTGTTGGCTAGTTATGCTTACCGCTGAGTCTCGTCTTAGTTTCATGTATGTTATCAGATTGGAAGAGAGAAGCAGTATGTTTGTTCTCTGTTCCACAATAAATCCACTGTGATATGCCTAAGAGATGGCTAAGTAAGACGGCAGCTCAAACAGAAGAGTTTGAGCTTAGTAAGGAAATATCAGTGCACTTTGTGTGTACGTAACAAAACTAGAATGTGCAGAAGCAAAGGCTGTGTGTGTGTGTGTGTGTGTGTGTGTGTGTGTGCGCGCGTCCGTGCGTCCGTGCGTCATCTCATTGGTACCCTGCTCCAGATCAGATATTATTGAGCACCTCTTACTTTCACTTTCATCTCTCTTTTCTGGTTCTTTCTCATCGCCCCCGCTCATCACCTTTTCCTCGCTCTTTCTTTTCCTTCTCATTCTTTCCTCCCAGCCCTATGCAGGGTGTGGTTCTTTCTTTCACAGGAACAGCTTTTTTCTATTCCCTAGTGCTGGCTCAGATAGCTAGTAAAATATCAGTCATTGGACTTAGTGGCTCTTTTCCATTGCATGAACGTTTGTGACAGGAGCCAACATAAGGAGTGGCTCATTTCTATGTGTGGGTGGGTGGGATGTGGGAGGTGTACAGTAGTGTCTGTGTGTGTGGTGGGGGGGGGGGGGGGGGGGGGGGGTTCTGTGTGTGTTGACTGTGGCTTGGTTCTTGACTGTGTGTGTGTGTGTGTGTGTGAGAGAGAGAGGGAAACAGAGGGAGAGAGAGAAGTGATGTCACTCAGTCAAACACATACTATGGTGTGTGTGGCTGCCCCTCTCCCCACACAGACACACAGAGACTGTTGTAAAGGTTCATGGGACTTCACAGCAGTAGCTCACTTAGAGTAGCTTAGACAGTCAGCCAGTCACCACTAGTCCACAACAGCAGCGCCTCTCACAACACGATTAGCCTCCTGAGCCAAGAGAATCCCCCCTATTCAGCTCCGCAATGTTCTGCTCCGGGGGCTCCGCTTTAGGGTAGCACTAGGGCTTTTCCCATATTCCTCTGGACTGTACCAACGGCCGCATTCACAAAGGTAGGGGAGCTCCTTTCACGCTTTCTCTGTTGTGCTTTTGGAATTCCTTCTATTTTGTAACATCGGAAACTCACTGAAAGAAAGATCCGGAACCTACAAGTAACTTCCTTCCCAAGTGATTTGCCATGTGTGTCTATCTTCACTATTAATACTGGTTGTTCAGGGATGATGTGTTGAGCTGCACCGGTTGATTTACTCTCGGTTGCCAGTTGTGTCACATTTGGCCGTAAGCAGGTGATTAAAAAAAGGTGCTAAAACAGATCTACTCAAAGAGCTACTCATCTTTCAGGACATCTATGTCTGTAGGACATATACGTATGTGTGCGTATCCCATTTAATGTGGTCACTTGACCCTTAGAAGGGACACTAAGACGTAAATAAAGACATGATGATGACGCCTTTCTTTGGTTTTGCACCACAGTCTATGAGTTGAACTCTTCAGTCAGGGTCAGACGTCTGGGTTGAAGTTGTAGCTCAAGTTTTGGGAGACTTCACTGTGACATTGGTGTGTGCTACTCTTCTGTTTGCATCTGCCGGAGGGACAACAAAGGTATTTATGCGGCCAACTGTGTCAGTTTGGCCATTCAGAGTGCAATATCTGTGACTTTCTATGTGTGGTAGAAGATGTTTTGCCTGTTTTGTTCTTAAGTTATTTCTCTAGAACCTTCCGGACTTCTCAGTCAAGGAAGATGTCGTCCACGGCAACAGAGTAGACGATGGGGAAAATAATCCCTTTTTCCAAGGAATGCTGCTCTTAAAGGAAGTCCTGGACTGTGGCCTAGGCCGGTGAAAGGAAACAAACAGGCTGTCGAGACATCAGCCTGAGCCTTGAAAGGAGACATAAGCTTATTTAGTGCAGTTTCACAGGGTCCTTGTGTTTAAAGCTTAAACGTTTGAAGTTGTTCAGCAAAACGCCAACCCCATTTCTACGAACTGAAATGATCGTTGAAGAGATTCTCAGATCCCAGATTCAGATTGTACCTTAAAGGGCAATTCCGTCACTTTTCAACATCATATTCATTATCTCCAGCACCATACCGGTGTCTACATGTGAAAAGGGCGCCTTTCTATGATCTGTGGTTAAAAAAGATAGTCCTAAAAAATGCTTCTCTGTGACATCACGGCTGTTTTCAAAACCTGCAAAGCATTTATAGTGTTTATAGTGTTTGAAAATCGCTGTTTTTAAAATGTAGAAATGCACTGTTTTCACACATGTAAGCACTTGTATTGTGCTGGAGATAATGAAAAGGAGGTTGAAAAGTGGTGGAATTTCCCTTTAAAGACAGGAGAAGGATTAACATAGGGGCTCTATTTTCGGTTGGCATTAAGGTGGTGCTAGTGTGAAATGCACGTTCGTTTGCAATTTTGTCATGTAAAAACTGGCTCACTGGCATTTTCAAGCCCTATCACCAGTTTCGGTAATTTACCAGTCTTATATCAGCTCGCTAGCGCTCAGATGACGGGGTGGAAATATTGGAGGTGTGTCCTTAAAAACATGATCTGAAGTGCAAATTTCAGGCAGCGCTGATAGGGATATTTAAGACCAACCAAAAGCTGTTTTTTTTTAGCAGTAACGCAGTTGATTATGGCATGGATTGTGACAGCAGAAACGGAGACGATCCAGCCGTGAATCATACTGCCCATATGCGCATGGAACAAGAGTAACCTTGGTGTCTGTATACTTAATATTTATTTGATTAAAACCAAGCATAGCCTTCCCTCCTCTCAAGGAAAGCTTTTTTTAATCTACCCAATGGTCCCGTTTTGAATGTGTGTAAAACCCTCCATAGTCTGCATTGTTTGAATATTATATGTCAACAGGGAGAAATGATGGTGCCTGTAAGTATTTAAAACAAGTTGTTGTTTTGTTTATAATTTGATTAGAATGATTAGTTCTCTTTGTAGGCCTTATCAGTAATTAATTGAATCTTTCTTATTGACCATGTTTGGCATGTCCATGCTAAAGGCCAAGCCCTATATCAGTGTGAAGACATTCAATTACTTACAATGTGGACTAAATGGTTTTACGTTGAACCTATTTAGCAAAGATGGGATAGGTCTACATTTTGTTATTTCATTTCTGTAAGCCATTTAACAAACTACAACATTGGAATTTAAGTTGATTCAAAGGCAATTTATAAAAGTCTGTAAATACACACAACCTGAAGCAACCACGTATTTTGCCATGGAGCACGTTCTGATTGGCCAGCGAGGGGCCAAGCCTGCACACACTCATAACTTGTTTATTCATCAAAACCCAGCCCTTTCACTCCAACGCCAGCAAGTGTGCCGATAACTGTGATAGTGAAAATATCAAAGATGTCTCACTCACCCCTGAACCTATAGCATTACCGACTGCGCTTAGATTGACCATTACGTTAGGTTTGTTATACTAGAGCCCTTAGTCTGGTATAATAGAGGGAAAAAGTATGACCTTGCAGTGATTTATGGGCAACCCTGCAGAGAAGGGTGGGTCAACCCACAGAGACAGGTTCAAAGGTCAAACCAGGGCATTATAGACCTCACCAGGTGACCTGTAGCATCTGGCAGGAAGTGGCTTCAGGGGACACAAGGTCAAAGGTCACGTCACAAGAGTAGGTAGAAGTTGCACTTATCTACTGAAACAGGGTCAGATGTTTCCTCATGTTTAAGGTTACGATTGGGAATAGGAGAATCTTACACTAGATCTGTTAAAGGAAACGTTACAGAACCTCAAAGATCAGCTGAACAACAACAACAGAGCCGGTCTATGGACTTCTATGGAATTCACAGAGAACCATTCACAGAAGGTTTTCTGAAGGCTCGTGATGTTCGCACTGTTTTTTTTTTAGAATGGCATGCTCTGTTTGTGCACTGCTGTTTCCAGATGTACAATCTGATTTGTATATCAGGAGATATCTCAGAAAACCTACGCACACTGTCTCACACAACACACACACACACCTACACACACACTGCTGTTTCACCCATACAGGCTTTGCTGTCTCGCCAGCCTGTAAAGCTTCATGGGAACTGTGTGGGGTGAGGAGCTAGAAGCTTAATCAGATATAACGTTATGTCGATGCTCACTTCATGCCCTCTGATGGAGGCTGGAATGCTGAAATGTGCTGCTTTTTAATGATATGTTGTAATAAGAAGCATTACTCATTGAACTTCCATTGTCTTCCTCCAAGAGAGACTAAATATTAATCTTTGTATGGCACTGTTGGCGTTGTGGTTCCCAATGTGAGCTTGCATGGCAGGGCAGTTTAAATGTCATGCTGCATAGAGCCAGCTACTGTGGGCATTGTGAAGAGCAGTTTGCCACTGGTAGTTTTAGGTGGTCATCCCCTTCACTGATGTATTGTGACATTGACCTGACCATAAGGAATCAATGGGAATAGTGTAGGGCGTGTCTGTGTGTGTGTGTCTGCACTTGTGTGTGTGTGTGTGTGCATTGCGTGCATTTGTGCACGTACAGTATGTGTTTGTCCACATTTGCACAATAGTGAATGGCGTACGTGTGATTTAGAGTTGTGTGTCTTTCCCTGCGTTTTTTGTCTGTGGTAGGAAATGTTTTGCTTCTATTCCTAGGGGGCAGGAAAGGCCTTCAGGGCTTACTTACTTAGTGAGGCAGTTTTTCCACGATGACTCAGTGCTTCTGGATGGGGCTCCCTCTACCTCTTGGGAGGTCCCCTGGACAGGGGGTGGGGCTGCCGTGTGTGTGTGTGTGTGTGTGTGTGTGTGCATCCGTTAATGTTTAAGTGTAGTTAAGTGTAGTTGTGTGTTCCTGGATGATGTACCAATGATCCATTGCTTTTCTCTGAGCTCATTCTGTAAAATACCTCAATCGTCAGCATGCCAGTTTTTTTTCATCAGAACCGGGTGATGTGCATTAACATAGATAATACATAACATACTCTGTATACAAACACAAACTCATTTCCAATGCGTTTCAGGTGGCGGTGATTGGCTTGAAAAAGTGCAAGCCAGGCTTCTGTGATTTCGTCCTATTTTCCACAGCGCATGCCACAGCCCCATTCTCATTTCCTGTCAGAGAGAGGCTGGTAAAATAGGCAGAAGTGTGCCAGTATTCAGTTTAACTGCGGCTGTTTTGGCATCGCCTGCACACTGACAAATTACACTTTCCCCACCTACTTCTCTTTTGTCCCTTCCCTGCTCTTTCCCTTTCTCGCTTTCTCAATTATACTGGATTGAGTTGCTTTATCAGTATTACAGGTCTGTGTTGCTGAAAAGTAATGATATTCACTGTACCAAATGTCCACAAACCTTTGAATGATATACATTGAATGATGACATTTTTGTGTGTACTGGCTCTTCATCTTGATTCACATTAATTGAATGATGACCATTGTACATAATATACTCTACAGTGTTGTTTCCCTCTTTGTAAACACCCTCTTTCCGTCTCTTTCTCTCTCCAGACGTCATACACACACAGGGCCCTCTCGACGGCAGCCTCTACGCTAAAGTTCGCAAGAAGGAGTCCATCGAGGGCTCGGTCACTGCCAACGGCCTCTCGCCTGCCGCCACCGAACACGTCCTACCTGCCGTCGACCAGGTCCTTCCCACGGTCGACCAAGCCCTGTCGGTGAGCAGCGACTCTGGCAACTCCACCGCCTCTATCAAGACTGACCGCACCGATGAGCCAGCCCCGGCAGCAGCAGCGCAAGTATCCCAAGCAGCCCTCGCAGTGAGCCAGCCACCAGCGACCCAGGAAAAGGTTGCAGACTCGGGCACGGTCCCGGCCGTCCAGCCCATCAGTCCCCAGGAGAAGCAGGAGCTGGAGCAGCTGCTCAGCGGCCTGGAGGGCCCCATGCACCGCCAGGGCTACCTGTCCTCCCCATCAGGTGGAGGGACAAGTATAGGACTAGGAGGAGGAGGAGGAGGAGGAGGAGGAGGAATACTTCACCTGGTGCCGGCCCAAGTTCACGTGAATGGCAACAACAGCAGAATGGACAGGGAAACGGATATTCTGGATGACGAGGTGGCACTGCCTACCAGCCAGGAGGACAACAGCATGGATAGCCTGGGCACCCTGTCGTCCCTGGAAGGGAGAGCTACACCGGCAGACCTCTACTATCAGGCTGAGACGGTCATCAATGGGCAGCACGAGGTTACCTATCTGGAGAGGAGCATCCCCCCGGAAAATGCTGTCATCAATGTCGCCATACGCTCACAGGATGTGGCCGCTCAAGTTCCCGTCACATTGGTGCGAAGCCTATCCTCAGCTCAGGATGGGACAGGCGAGTCCATCCCCCCGGCGAGCGATTACATTTTCAGCCAAAACGGGAACCTGTATCGCTCGCAGTCGTTCGGTGCAGAGCAGAAACCCCTCCCCAGAGCTCCAGCACGTACCACCAGTAGTCGTGATGCCGTCCAACGGGGGCTCAATGTGTGGCAGCAATATGGCGTCCCAGAGGAGCCGGTGATGGACGGCGTCCATTTTGGCCCTTTTCCACCCTCCATGCCTCTACAAAGCCACCACAGCCTGCCACAGTTCCCCCACCACCAGACTGCCTCGCAGCAGGAGATTGAGCAGTCCATTGAGGCCCTCAACCTGCTGATGCTAGACCTGGACCCAGGCTGTCCTTTGGGGCAGGTGCCCAAGTCCCTGAGCGCTCCGCCAGGGGATAATGGGGTGGTGGTGACCATGCAACCATCCTTCTCCCAGACCCAGGCCAGACCCTCCTACCAGGCCGACTCAGCTATCTCAGGAAGCCATGCGCCTCGCCTTGCCAAGGTCCCGCTGAGTTCCTCCCCCATCCAGCTGTCCACGTCACCAGAGCCCTCTGCCGTCCAGAGACCCACAGCCATCTACCAGCCTGGTCCCACTGTAGTCTCCGTCCCTGGCTTCCTCACTGAACCTTCCAGCCAAGGGGAAACCTGGACCAGTTCTCCCACCCAGGTCCCCACTACCGTTGGCCAGCTGCAGCTGAAGCCCATTAACACGTACCCCCCCAGCACAATGACCTCGTCCCTGTCCCCAGAGCTCCAGCAGAGTCTCAGTGCCATCTCCTCATTGCCCCAGCTGAGAGATGCCGAGCCTGATGAAGTATTCAACGTGGAGGGCTTAGTAGCCCAGCGCGTGGCAGGTAAGACTGCAGATCTCATGTGTTGTCATTGGCATATAGGTGTGATTTAATATACAAAGGAAACAGGAAGGTTATTCTCAAGTCGAGGATATATTAGGATGTTAAAAAAGAAACAAAAAGCTGTAATGAATATGTATGAAGTTCAAACAGAGAACATCTTGATAGTTTTCTCCCAAAACAGAGCATTTATTACATTTTCTTTCCTAAACTTAGTTTTTTTAACAAGTTTGTTTACTGCACAAAGAGATGAACAGCCCACACAGACACCATCTCTCAGTACAACATGGAACTGTAAAACCCCCGGAGTAACAAATGAAATCCTCAGAAAATCCATTGTGAGCCGGGCTTGACTTTTCCTGGCTCAAAGCTCTGCCCTTATGATGGGCTGCGTTGGCGTTGATATGAGCCCTGTGAGGTCACAATGAAGCCATTGTACACACAGTGCCTCAGCTCGAGGATCCCCCGTAAGACCCTGCACTACACTCTATTAAGCACTGAGGCTTCCCAGAACTGACTGCTCCCAAGATGGAGGACACACCTACTAGTACATATGGTTAATTGCTTAAAGCATCTAGCACCCTGGTAAAATAATGTTGTTTTTCATGTAAATAGTGCTAAGAGAACTAAGCTTTTGTCCAATAGGAGGATGGCTTGTTATGTGAAGCTAGAAGGACTTTACAGGGCAAATAGCTCTTAATAAGGCCACACAAACATTTTTATGACAAGTGGGGCAAAAGTATGCCAACAAGCACACGTTGACAAGGTTACACTGTCAGTGAGATCATGAAACCATTTTAATGCACTTCTTCGGCACGTGTATTGGTGGCCAACCCTTTTCCTGGAGAACAACCCATTTACCTTTCAAATCAAGCCTGCGTCAACCTGCAGTACCATATATACCGCAGCAGTTATGCCAAATTACAAGCTTTCCAAACTGCACAATTTCAGTGCATCTTATCTCGTGACAGCCTGCTCATCAGTTATGAGCTGTCTCCAATGGAGGAAGTTCGCTGGCGTAACCGAACACACAGGTCCGCAGTGTGGAAAATAAATCAAAAAGTAGTGGTACAGAATCACATTGCCAAGCTGTGAAGGGACATCTCTGAAAACAAGTCCAAGAAAGATACTCTCACAGTAATGGTTAAATGCATCTTCTTGGTTCTGAAATTAGTTTCAGTGAAACCCCATTATGGCCAGACAGCGAAAGTGCTGTTATTGTGATTTTATAGACACATCAATTAAAATATCATTTAAATAAAGTGCATAAAAAAATGCAAAGCACTTTACAGTCAAACAACTACATAAAGGAAATAAAAGAAAAACAAGCAGGAAGAATAAAAAGCAGGAATAATATAAGAGAGCAGGGAGATCCTTCTGTCCTTGTTAGTTAGTTACTTGTCACACAACCACTTTGCTTCTCTGGACAGCTCAAGGCAACTGATAGTAGACTTTCCTTATCACATCTTGTGGTTGTCAGGAGATACAAGCCCACTTTGTCCACATGTACAGGCAGCTGTCCACCGAAACATATGTGACATGTCCAATCATAGATGTTTGACATTTCCATTGTTCTGTAAGCGATTATGATTTACATATTTTTATTTTCATAAACTAGCAAATAACGTATTTTCTTCATTTATTTTTCCCTTTCTGTGGACGATCTCATTATCTCTCCATCATTCTCTCTCCTCTTCATCTTCATCCTCCTCCTCCTCTTTCTCCTGCCGACTCCAATCATGCCCCTACTCTACCTACCCAGAGTACTCAGCCAGAATGCGAGGCCAGTCTGAGCACCGTCGCTCCCTCTCCCTCTCTGGTTCGTTCCCCTCCTCCTCTCCTTCCCTGTTTCCCCTGTCACTGACTCCTCTTCAAAACAAACCTTTCTGAGTATCTATCCATGGCACTGCCTGCCAGTTTGAGTTTGCTGTTTGCATTTGTTGCTTCCTGTTTATGCCCTTTCTTTTTGTTTCTACCTTATTCTCTTTCTTTCTCATTATCTATCTATTTTTTTTCAGTCTTTCCCTTGCTCTCTTTTCCTCACTCCCTCCCTCTGATTGTCTCTCTCGCTATGTCATAGAACAAACAATGTCCTCTAATGTCCAGTTTTTCCAATACACCGTCCTTCATCTGTGATTGATGGAGAGGACAGTTTGATATTTATTTTTTAAGGTTAAGGAATCGACCCAACCCAAAAATTGCATTTGGGTTAATGTTTAAGTTTTACAAGAACGAGATGAGGAAGCACAAAGATGGCTCTGTGCGGACTCGCAGCGGAGTGTATGTCACAAGATATTGTTTGCCAAAGCCAGGGAACAATACCCAAGGCCAGGAGACACTGGCCTCTTTCAAGGCTGCTCTTTTCCCCTTTCTGTTTTTAACATTATCATCGCAGACAAAGGGCACTAAATCTAGGGGGAAGATTGCCTTTTTGAAATATTCTGAAGGCCTTATCTGTCCGTTGGGAGAGATAGACAAGGACGCAGACTGTATTGTTCTGTCAGGGGCCTGGAATGATGTCCAGACTGCAGTACTGCACTGTACTCCCAAAAGCCAGAGTAGTCCTTGAAGTCCAAGGACTGTAATGAATGACCACAATGACATCCATTCTATTAACATGGCTTCACTTCCAACAACTCAGGCCTTGGAGCAAAGATGGAGCATGAGTAGACCGGACATTCCCGGTGTAGACCGTTTAGAATGGGGTCAGACCTGGTCTACTGGGGGAAAAAAACACTCTATTTGGGTATTTATATACATACGTAGATCTGTTTCCAATCAGTACATTTCTTTGAAGGGAATTCCGACGAATTTCACCCCAGATAACCTTTCCGCACCATAAAATAGTCCCTCACTGGAGCGATGGATGGAGAGGAAGAGAGCGATAGCCCCTTCCTCATAAAATTTCCTATAGTATGTAAAAAAAAATATATATTTGTGTTTATATGCTTGAAAAACAAGGGGGGGAACAAAACAATTCCCCAGATATGCCAGTCCAGGGAATCTCTGCTGTAACAGCTGGAAGCTATTAGCCATCTCCAGGGCAACGATACAGTGTTTGACAGGCTCCGCTGTAGAGCAGTGCATCCTGGGTCCATCTGTTTTGCTGTATCCCAGGCCCATTGCCATTCACGTGCCAGCGCTTAGGATTTATCCAACAATGCCCCTCTTCGATCCACAAATCAAAATAGAGCACAGCCTAGACATGTGACATGACTGAAGCAGCTCCATTGGAGGCAAATCAAGAACGTAAAAAGATGGGCATATGAATGGCATGTGTGCAGGTTTGGCGTTTTAGGCCTATACTTGGATCTTGTCATGATACTGTTTTGTTATGCTGTAAATTTGGATCCAACAAAGCACACTTAGTGACACTAGATTTCTGTTGATATACAGTATATACACTGTTGTGCACTAGACAGACAGGAAGTTAGTTAACCTCTTAGAAGACTGCTCTCCTTTAATACCACTTTTTCCCTCCAAAATCTCTCTGTAGTTTTTATGTTCAGTTTAACGGTTGTGGAATATGGATATACTTCTTCACAGTCATGGATATTATTTGGAGTAAACACATAAGGCATGTCTGACTCTTATGTGACCAAAGAGGCCATCTCCATTCTGACAGTAACTGTTAGCCTCTTAGTTTCCCGCAGCTGCATGCTATTGCTATCTCTAACTCGCCCCCCCAGGTTTGTCCTGCCAAAAGAGGCTGAGCTAGGGCTCGTAAATATTTTTCACTGTTTCCATAACGTTCGGCTCTCGAACTAGGGTGTGTTTGCATGCTTTTCCATCTTTGGGAGGGTATGTCAGAACTTCAGGCTTGGAGAATCCATGAATCAGATGAATAGTTTGTTTTTGCAGACAGTCAGCGCTAGCTACAGAGTACATTGCATAAAACCTGCATGAAAAAGCAAAAAATAAGTGTTTATGCACAATTTTCAATGACCCTCCAAATTTTACCTTAAAATTGAAGAACCTAGGGTAAAAGTGAAACATATTTTTAAGAAAGGCTGGCTACGATACAAAACCAATGTGTAGTTTGCTTACATTAACCCAAAGTCTCTGACTACCAATGAACAAAAAGGTAGTTTCCATGCAGTAACTAACACATTCAAATAATCTTACGCAAATCCTTTTTGTTTTACACTGGCAGTGGCAGCTTCCTCTCTTTCCCTCCAAACCAACTAATGAGTTTACTGGGCCTTTTGAGGTTCATCCGAGTATTACCCAGATAACAATAATTACAAATTTAGACTGTTTCACTGATGTACCTGCGAGTTCCTGATAATCTAGTGACATTCAACAAGAACATTGATCCCTACTGTTCCCCTCCAAACAATCCAGAGTGCCTGATTTTAATGAGAAAAGTTCTGGTTAGAGTGTTCAACATCAAGTAGCATGTTGAAAGTTCAGCTTTGCCATTTCTTACTGTTCACTTTTGAACACTTTGTGACTGTTTCCTTATTCTGATGTTTCTGTGGATTTAAAGGCTGTGCAAGACATTGCTGGTTTGAAGTGAAAAATTGTGTTTCAAAGAGCATGATACTGATACAGCATGATATTTTTTTTCTCTTTTTTTTTACAAAACACTGTTCTGACAAAATGTGACCCCTGTTTGATCTGGACAGGTGTCCAGTCCCATGGGATGTCATTGGACGAGACATTGGCCCTGCCCCGTCACCGCACCACCAGCGAAGGACAATGCCACAATGGCCACGACGAAAACTTCTCTTACGAACCCCCAGTCCGCTCCCCCATTCGCTGTGTCTCGCCGGAGTTCGTCAACACCTTAAATCTGAATCCTGGGGGGCGGCCCAAAGAGGTAGAATGCTCTGCCCACAGCCTCAACCTTCTCTAGTGTGTCTCACATAGGATGATATATGATTAGGATGACCATAATGACATATTGGGTGTGTATGCATGTGCGTGAATGTGTGTGTTTCCTTGTATTCTCTTCCATCAGAGACACATGCACAGCTACAGAGAGGCCTTTGAGGAGTTGGAAGGTGGCTCCGTCAGCCCCACGCCCACTGTTGGTGGTGAGGTGTTCCCCCAAACCCCTGCCTTCCCCATCTCGCCGCAAACCCCTTACTTCAACCTGTGTAAGTCTCCCCTCTGGCTGGCTGTAGGCGCTGTGGAACTCAGGGGAATATAGGCTTTTACCATAAATCATATTTAAATACATTTATCCAAGAAGGGAGTAGGATGTTATTTATAGGAATAATTAACCAGGAGTTACATTACCATGTGACTTGATCGGGAAAACCTCAAAAGTTTAACTCTCTAGGATATTATAGGACATGAGAATACCATGTTTTATTCAGGCATGTACAGGTTCAGAGTGTAGAAACTATACAACTGATATTATGGTCAATAACGTCATGGTGGCATTAGTCTAGCGCTGTCTGGTTGGTTTTAATTCTTGGACCATAACATTTTTCTTCTTCTTCTTCTTCTTCTCAAAAAAAATAATAGACTACATCTCCTAATCCCGAGTATTCTACCCCATTTAGATGTAGGGCAATAAACTACATTTCCCACATGACAAAATCCATTTCAAACCCATTCAGACAGATTTGTAGGAAGTGCAGGATAGATCCTAATAACTGCAGAGGCCGCACTGTCTGAGAGGCCACACTGTTTGCAATTGTGTCGGCTCATAGAAAAGTCTGAGTCATCCTATCAGACAAGAATCACACTTCTCTCCTGCCTTCCAGTCAGTAATTGAGTGGGTTTAGAGAATGTGCTGCCATCTACAGATCAACATATCCTGGGATCCCACCAGTCTTCTGATGCATTTAGTAGGCACGTATTTCATATGAAAGATGGGCACTGTTTAATTTTTGGATTTTATTCGGTGCCTATCTTCCACATTCATTTGGGTTAAGGCATTGAGCTGGATCTACACACAGAAACAATAGCGTGAGTTGTGGTTTCATGCGCTTGACAAATTATGGAGGGAACTATCCCTTCAAATATCATGTCAGTTGCCAGCGCTACGAGTTACCTCATCTCCCCCTGGGCAAAGCCCTAAAAACACCCCATAAAAAGTCCATAGCATTTTTACCGCCCTCAAAGGTGTTACACCCCCCCCCCCAAAACAAAATACTCCATGCAAAGCGGGAATGCAGTGAGTACTTATTTTTCCTGACTAAACCATGACGATTTATGATATCTCTGTCCATGTAAGAAGATTCTAGTCAAGTATGCATCCACTTACATGCATCTACCAGCATTTAGGGATCTACTAGTAGTATGCTACTACTCAAGTATGCATCCCACTTTCAATATGCTTCAACTTCATTTTACACTTAATGTCTTGAATAGAAACTGAAACAGATACTTAGATAGACTGGTGGAGCCCTGGGTATGTCTGTCCCTGTCTATCTCTGCCGTTCTAGCCCCTAACCCTAAACATTACTGCGAGACAGGAGGCTGTGTTGGTTTTCTTTCTATGGAGCTAGTGGTGTCGTTGACTGTTGCCCTGCAAGCCTGGCCTTGTATCAGTTTGGAATCATCACTCCCATTGGTAATGTTACAATTCGGGGTATGGAAAGCTGATGGACCAGCGCTTAGGGTTACCCAGATCCCTATCACCGGCACATCCACAGACCCCTCTCAGTTCTAGACCTTTAGAGTGTCCTCCCATGAAACGCATTTGCCCAACACGATCCACCACATTGTAAGGCATTTAGGTTGCCACACAGAACAAAGAATTGATTGGGATTCTTTGGTAAGTGGAGGATGATGCACGTCCCTAGTCCCACTGTTGACCACATTGGCCATCTTGGCCCAGGCTCAGCGACCCTGAAGTTACCTCCAGCTCTCCCCTTCTGCCTATCATAGCCCCCCCCCCCCCCCCCCCCCCCCCCCGCACGGCTTTACCCAGCATGCCTCTGGAGAGCAGTACCTCTTAAGACACAAGAGCCCCTTATAGACTTGAGATCCACACTAAATTACTCATATAAAGGAAACACACGTATTCACCCACGCTAATTCACACACACACACACACACGCACGCACGCGCGCGCACACAAACACACATGCGCATATACAAATATTTCAAAATAACTAAGCCTCACTCTCCAAAGGTACTGCTCTCCATGTGACTGTTGTCATGTGTGTATTCCTTTTAACATCACTTTGTTGTTTTGCTACTCACTGACTTCTCCCAAGCATCTTTATTTGTTAAGCCACATAAGGCTTGTCTTTTCTACATATGTCAGTGAGTTACTGTTGTTATTTACATTTGTGTGCATGGCACACCTTTGCTTATATCCTGCCATGTTTGTTGTGACCGTGTCGCTCAGAGGCTGGTCACAGTGTGATACGTCACCTGCATGGTCCTCCCACAGAGCATGAGGCATGGACACACCCCTCCCACATCTAGCTGTGTCCGTCATGATATCACCCATGTTGTCGTGTGTCACTGTGTCACATTCTGTTGTTATGATGTCTTGACAGCTCAGCATCTGTATGTACCATATGTATACACACACATTTGGTTTCCGGACCCAGATTAAGCCTAGTTCTGGACAAAAAATAACTTTCCAACAATATTCTCTGTTGAGCATGTTTTTTCTTCTTGGACTAGTGTTATTCTAGGTCCCGGAAAACATTCCTTAATGTTTCCAAGCTACACATGTCAGTCAGTCCTATTTATGAGGCATAGAACATGTGCAGCAATGAACAACCTGCCTTGGAAATAAGGAATTAAAAAATTGCCCTATCAAGTGAATACATGTAACGGTAACTAACACACTTTTGAACATTGCGCTATTCCGTACAATTTACCTTATTTTACCGCCCAAAAAACGTAATACTTCCAGGTCAACTGTGACATGAATACCATTGTAAAGCACAATTTCTCCCCTTTCTAGCAAAATCAATGACGAGACCTCCATGCTGCCCGTCTCTGCATGATTGAAGAACGCAATGCGAAACCTACTGCGTGATAGTGAAAGGGAGTGAAAGGGAGGAGATATGTTGTGTGGGGAAACTGCTTTTGTCACCCAATTTGTCCAACTTATCACCTCTAAAATGTAAATAAAACAATATACCTAGAGAAGGGCTACACCTGGTGGAAAGAGTCTGTATGACACCGAATGAGTTCCACAGAATGAGTTGTACGTTACGTAGTGACACGTCACAATGTAACGTACCGCGTCAGAGGGATCTGTTTTTTGTTAGTCTTTTCTCGAATACTATTAGTCCATTCCCATGAAAATCAACGCTGAATCAAAACTTAGTTCACACCCCAGATTTTGATGCCAATACATTTGCTACAGTCCCATTCGTTTTCATTGCAGCCTCGTTTGAATGCTGCGGTGGCGCAAATTTGTACGGAATGGGGTTAGTCACCGTTACATACCTTACATAGACCCAAACCAGCTAACACACACACACACACACACCCACATACACAGTTACAACATGAACAGCACAGGTGTTTGCTGCTAAGACTGTTGTAGTGAAGCATGCTAAATGCTAAGTCATGTTGTGCTCTTTTCCTGCTAGGCCAAGCTCGTTCCCCTCCAGGCCTGATGAAGACCCCTCTCTCTGCCCTGGGCCTCAAACCCCACAACCCAGCTGAGATCCACCTCAACCAGAGTGGCTCAGGTGAGCAAGCACTCCTTAGCCTGTTAGCCATTGTGCTTCACTCATGGGCTTGAAGAGCCTGTAAGCATAGCATAATGTAGCCTCTAGCATGTTAGCATAATCTTACAGTGCTATGTTCACTTCATCTAGTTAGTATATTGTATGTAAACTTTGTGTAAATTTGTCTGTCTGTAGTCTGTCTCAATATGTTGTTTTTTGCTAGCAGCACCATATCACCAAGTAAAATTCTGGGTATGTGTAAATGTACTTAAATATACAAATATACAAATTGTAAAAAAAATATATAAATGCAACATGTAAAGTGTTGAAATAAATATCCCCAAAATGTCCCATACGCACAAAAAGCTTATTTCTCTTGAATGTTGTTGTCACGCCCTGGCCATAGAGAGGCTTTTCATTCTCTATTTTGGTTAGGCCAGGGTGTGACTAGGGTGGGCATTCTATGTCCTTTTTTCTATGTTTTGTATTTCTATGTCTTGGCCTGGTATGGTTCTCAATCAGGGACAGCTGTCTATTGTTGTCTCTGATTGAGAACCATACTTAGGTACCCTTTTCCCCCACCTGTTTTGTGGGAAGTTAACTTTGTAGTTGTTCAGGGCACATAGCCCAAAGCTTCACGGTTGGTTTTTTCTTCTTTATTTTGTCGGCGTCATTTTTAAATAAAGTAAAAATGTACGCTTACCATGCTGCACCTTGGTCCAGTCCTTCAGCCAGCCGTGACAGTTCTGCACAAATGTGTTTACGTCCCTATTAGCGAGCATTTATTTTTGCCAAGATAATCCATCCACCTGACAGGTGTGGCGTAGTAAAAAGCTGATTAAACTGCATGATCATTACACAGTGCTGGGGACATAAAAGTCCACTCTAAAATGTGAAGTTTTGTCACACAACATCGGTTTGCGCAACCAACAAATTTCTGCACAAACTGTCAGAAACCATCTCAGGGAAGCTAATCTGTGTGCTCGTCGTCCTCACCAAGGTCATGACATGACTGCAGTTCGGCGTCATAACCAACTTCAGTGGGCAAATACTCACCTTTGACGGCCACTGGCACACTGGAGAAGTGTGCTCTTCACGGATTAATCCCGGTTTCAACTGTACATGGCAGACAGCTTGTGGGTGAGCGGTTTGCTGATGTCAGCGTTGTGAACAAAGTGCCCCCATGGTGGGGTGGGGTTATGGTATGGGCAGGCATAAGCTACGTCAGCGAACGGGATTGCGTATTATCGATTACAATTTCAATGCACAGAGATACCGTGACGAGATCCTGAGGCACATTGTCGTACCATTCATCCACCGCCATCACCTCATGTTTCAGCATGATAATGCAAGGATCTGTACACAACTCCTGGAAGCTGAAAATGTCCCAGTTCTTCAATGGCTTGCATACTCACTAAACATGTCATCCATTGAGCATTTTTAGGATGCTCTGGATCTATGCGTCCGCCAGCGTGTTCCAGTTCCACAGGCCACAATCAACAGCCCGATCAACTCTATGCGAAGGAGATGTGTTGCGCTACATGAGGCAAATGGTGGTCACACCAGATACTGACTGGTTTTCTCACCAACCTTTTTTTAAAGGTATCTGTGACCAACAGATGCATATTTCCAGTCATTAGGGCCCAGTGAATTTACTGATTTCCGTATATGAACTCGTAAAATCTTTGAAATTGTTTTGTTTATATATTTTTTCAGTGTATACTAATAATATATATGCCATTTAGCAGACGCATCCAACGCATGTATAAGAATAATGTTTTTTTTCTGATAATATTGTGCTACATACATATGCTACATGACCAAAAGTATGTGGACACTTCGTCAAACATCTCATTCCAAAATCATGGGCATTAATATGTAATTGGTCCCCCCTTTGCTGCTATAACAGCTACCTGTCTTCTGGGAAGGCTTTCCCCTAAATGTTGGTACATTTCTGCGGGTGCTTTGCTTACATTCAGCCACAAACATTAGTGAGGTCGAGCACTGATGTTGGGGTGGCAGGTAGCCTAGTGGTTAGAGCGTTGAGCCAGTAACCGAAAGATTTCTGGATCGAGTCCCTGAGTTGACAAGGTAAAAAAAAATCTGCCGTTCTGCCCCTGAACAAGGCAGTTAACCCACTGTTCCCCGGTAGGCAGTCATTGTAAATAAGAATTTGTTCTTAACTAACTTGCATAGTTAAATAAAGTTTAACAAAAAAACGCCTCGCAATTGGCGTTTCAATTCATCCAAAAGGTGTTTGATGGGGTTGAGGTCAGGGTCCTGTGCAGGCCAGTCAGGTTAATCCAGTGCTTTGTGCACGGGGGCATTGTCATGCTGAAACAGGAAAGGGATTTCCCCAAACTGTTGCCACAAAGTTGGAAGCACAGAATCATCTAGCCTGAACCACCGAATTCTAAACTGCCTCTGGAAGCAACGTCAGCACAAGAACTCTTCGTCGGGAGCTTCATGAAATGGGTTTCCATGGCCGAGCCGCCACATACAAGCCTAAGATCACCATGTGCAATGCCAAGTGTTGGCTGGAGTGGTGTAAACCTTGCCGCCATTAGACTCTGGAGTATTGGCAATGGGTTCTCTAGAGGGATGAATCACGCTTCACTATCTGGCAGTCCGACGGAGAAATCTGTGTTTGGGGGATGCCAGGAAAAAAAAATATTCCTCCTCTATGCTTTGGGGCAGGTAGCGTTCTCCTGGCATCCTCCCTTGCTTCCAGAGGCAGTTTGGATCTCAGTAGGTAGTGTTGCAACCGAGGACAAATTATTTTTATGCGCTACGCACTTCAGCGGTCCCATCCTCTGAGCTTGTGTGGTCTATCACTTTGCGACGGAGACATTGTTGCTCCTAGACGTTTCCACTTCACAATAACAGCACTTACATTTGATCGGGGCAGCTCTAGCAGAGCAGACATTTTATGAACTGACTTGTTGGAAAGGTGGCATCCTATGTCGGTGCCATGTTGAAAGCCACTGAGCTCTTCAGTAAGGCCATTCTACTGCCAATGTTTGTATATGGAGATTGCATGTGTGGCTGAAATAGCTGAATACAATAAGTGGCTGAAATAGCTGAATACATTAATTTGAAGAGGTGTCCACATACTTTTGTATATATGGTGCAGCATAGTGCTAAAATGTAAACATAGCATCTACTAGCATAGTGCTACTCCCTTGAGGCCTCAACGATTGTTAGCATAGGGCTAAATCTAGAGAGCGTGGCTAGCTAGCACCATTCCATTGAGGGCTCGAAAGGCTAGCATAGCAACCTAGCTTTAGCTTGAGATACATTTTCTGTGAAACAGTTCACCAGTGAGATCATCAGTGCTTGTAAATTGAGCAGTGTTTTTGTATCATATGTGGTTATATTGGGGTTGATTTTTAGTGACCTAGGAATGTGAATGAAAGCTTGATTTATGGCTCACCTTCATAGAGTTGCATGTTAATCCAGTCTTCAAAGCGACGAGTCCCATATTTACACAGCCGACAGGCTAAATGTGAGAGAGCCCCCAGAAATATAATTTCAACAAATGACTCCTTTGAACATGCGCTCTTTTTTATTGTCTCCTCTAAGCCTTTATGGAGTGTTTGGTTCTAGCGGAGGCAGGAGCAATAATATCTCATTACTGGATGAGGTGCTTGGGCTCTCGGAGGGATGTTTGACTTGGCTCACGAAATGTGGACCCCACTGCTCAGTAGTTCCTTCTGCGCTAACTATTCCAGCGCTGACTTATATATACACACACACACACACACACACACACACACACACAGTTAAACTACAGATGCTTGAATATAACTTTGACAAATTGTCTTCCCTCTCTACACCATCATCATACTTTGTCTTCTTTCTTTCTCCCATGAACCTCTTTTCCTCCCCTCCCTTCTCTGGCTACCTTACACTACTTCTCATCCTCTTCCTCCCTTCTCATTCCTTCCTTCCCTCCCTTTATCTCTCTCTTCTTGTTCTTGACTCTTTGTTTCACTTTTTTTCTTTGAATTCCGTCCGTCACGGCGCCTCAGACGCTGACAATAGTGAGGGCGAGGAAGGTAAGAACATCGCCCAATCATCAAGCATTTTTTTTTTACTTACCCAGAGAACCCTTGTCATAGACAACCGCAGAGCCTCACTCTTTTTCTCCCTCTTCTCCCATCCAAATGTCCTCCACCCATTTCAGGTGTTACTTCACAATTGAGACTTTACAATTCCTTACAACGTTGCACTTTTTCTCAATTTCTTTGTTCCGTATTGTGTTTGCTCGTTGCTGTTATGGTCACCATCCCTCTTGCTCCATTCAGTCACTGTATGTGCCATGGAGTCATTATTGTGGGCAATACTGTTCCCTCCAGAAGATTCTTGTCTAGCGTGGGTTTCAGATCTAGCAGACTGTGCTTTTGATAGGCTCTTGTGGACATCATTGGAATGTCGAGGGGGCAATAGAACATGTCTCTGAGTACATACAAGCAGGTCTGTTTGACGAACACACTGTTGACAAGCTCCTGATGGGGAAACGGTGAAGATGCTGCAGTTTGGTTGATGGGCTGCAGCTGATGACTTGAATATGATCATTTCAATGAAGGAGGAATAATTTAACGACAGCCTAAAGCCTATTGTTGCTTCATAGGTTCTCTGCACTGCTTAACTCTTAACTCTGTAGTCCCATTTGTAAGAGTTTAAATATTATATTAAAGATATAATATGTCAGTAAGGATATGTCAATAATATTTCAGTGTATACCCAAAGTACAGTAAATCTTGATATCCAAACAACTCACTAATCCTGAATTCAGTGAAGAAAACACATTTGATACATAATGGCATGTTCACAAGAACAGAATTGTCACTGTTTAGGGGGAAAGTGCAGCCATCCTGTGAAGACAACGTCACCTTCACGACAGTACACACTGAAATGAAATCACACTTAATGGCCAAGTCTGTATCTCTTCAGAGCCGCGGAGCTACGTGGAGTCGGTGGCCAGATCAGCGGTGGCCGGCGGGGGACCACCAGGGTCACCTGTGACCCTCACCCCTCCAAAAGAGATCTTGGCCAGACAGACGACCACTGACCCTGCCCCGACCTTCAACCCCCCACTGTCTAGCAGCAGCCCAATCCACAGCTCAGAGGGGTGAGTACGAAGCAAACAACATTAATACATACACTCAATTACCAATTTATTAGGTACGCTCGTTCACGAAAATGGTTCGCTCCTACAGACAGTGAGTCACGTGGCACTGGCTTGCTATATAACGCAGTCAGACCGGCAACGAGGCATCCCTTTACTGTTCGATTGAATGTTAGAATGGGCAAAACGTGTGACCTAAGCGACTATGATCGCTGGTGCCAGGTGCACCGGTTCCAGTATCTCAGAAACGACCGGCCTCCTGGGCATTTCACTCACGGCAGTGTCTAGGGTTTACCGAGAATGGTGCGACAAACAAAAAACATCCAGTCGGCAGCAGTCCTGTGGGCAAAAAAACCCAGTCATACTCCTTTCAGCTAAAAACAAGAAGAATTTGCTCAAGTTTTCTCGCAATCACAAAAACTGGACTATTAAGGGTGGAAAAACATTGCCTGGTCTGACAAATCCCGGTTCCTGTTGCGTCATGCTGATGGGAGAATCAGGATTTGGCGTAAGCAGCATGAGGCCATGGCCATATCATGCCTGGTGTCAATGCGACAGGCAGGTGGCGGTAGTGTAATTGTGTGGAGTATGTTTTCCTGGCACACGTTAGCTCCCTTTAAACCAATTGAGCAATGTTTCCATTCCCCAAAGTATTCAGGCTGTTCTGGAGGCAGTGGGGGATCCAAACCGTACTTCATGGGTGTACCTAATAAATTGGTCAATGAGTGTGTATTAATTGACATTAAACATACACATACATGACATTGGTAAGGAACCAGTATTCCTGAAATATACTACATGTTTACAGATAGCAAGGGATCCATAGGTGTTAATACTGCATTTAGTTCATTCTACTGTGGTCTTCTTTCCATACACTGTGTTTGAGTGTCTTTATCTCTCTTTCTCCCTCAGAGAGCACCAATTGGCTGACAGCAGTGGAAACATCCCCTCGCAAGCGGCCAGTGACTCTGGCTTCCGTTTCCAGCCTTCTGAGGGCACGTCCCCCACCCCCACTCCCACCTCCGTCGCTACTCCCAAGCCCTACCTCCAGGCCCTGGGAACCCCATCTCCCTTCCTTCAAGCCCAGGGTACCCCTACCCCCTCCTACCTGAGCTCCAACTCAGCCAACCTGTCCTACCTGTGCACCCCAACCACAACGCCCTCCTACCTAGGTCCCAATGGCCTCATGGGGAGCTACATCTCTACCGACCCCAGCCCTCCCCAGGCCCAGCCGGAGGTATCCCCCCGGGAAAGCCCTTTGGCTGTCCACCCCTCGCCAGGATCAGGAAGTCTCCACACACTGCATCACGACAACAGCCCCTCTCTCCAACATCGGCACCAGCCCACCAATCACGGCAGCCCTGTCATGGGCCACCAGCCCTCTCCTGCCAATGGCTTTGTGGAGTTTGGAATCCCTGGGATGGTAATGGCGGGAAGTCCTGTGTTGGGCCGCCACCACTATAACCCGTGTGTGTCCAAGGGGACACAGTCCAGCCCAGTGCTGAGTCGACAGCCCTCCATGCCCCAGAGGAGCCCTGTCCTGAGCCGACAACCATCCCTGACGCAGGCCTCCCAGGGCAGCCCCGTGCTCAGCCGCCAGCCCTCCCTCACCTACAGCCAGCCTATCCAGAGCAGTATCCAGAGCAGTCCGGTGCTGAGTCGACAGCCGTCCCTCACCCACCAGCAGGGCAGTGGTAATAGTCCGGTGCTGGACCACCACCCGTCCCTCGGCCAGATGTCACAATGCAGTCCGAGTCTGGACCGACACCCTATGTTGCATAGTAGCGGCTACACCACCCCGGACGAGAGGCACGGCACCCTGTCCCGACAGAGCAGCTCCTCAGGATACCACCCACCCTCCACGCCCTCCTTCCCCCTCTCCCCTGCGGGATACCTGGACGGGGGGATGATGATGGGGCTAAGGCAGGGCAGCCCGGCCCCCCCGGCACAGGCTCAACCCCAGCTGCCAGAGAAGAGGCGCATGTCGAGCGGGGAGAGGCCCAACGGGGGGCTCTCTTACGGGACGCTGAACGGAAAAATGTCCTCACCTATGTCGAGTGGAGGGAGCACACCCAGCACCAGCTACTTTCAAACACTGCCCGACTTCTCCAAGTTTAACATGTCTGGTAAGACCACCTTGAAAACCCTCTTAAAACTTAGCTACTTCTGTAGCAAAGAGCACCCCAACTAGCACTGACATCCCCAGCGAAACAGGAAGTGAAGATCAGTGTATTCTCAAGGATGATACAGTGCCCTCCATAATTATTGGGACAGTAAGGCATTTGTTTCTTCTTTTGATTCTATACTCCAAAAGTTTGGATTTGAAATCAAACAATGACTATGAGGTTAACGTGCAGACTGACAGCTTTCATTTGAAGGTATTTTCATCCATATTGGGCTAACCGTTTAGAAATTACACCACTTTTTGTACGTAGTCCCCCCCAAAAGAATTGGGACAAATTCACATACAGTACCAGTCAAAGGTTTGGACACACCTACTAATTCCAGGGTTTTTATTTATTTGTACTATTTTCTACATTGTAGAATAATAGTGCAGACATCAAAACTATGAAACAAAACATATGGAATCATGTAGTAACCAAAAAGTGTAAAACAAATCAAATTGTGTTATATTTGAGATTCTTCAAAGTAGCCACCCTTTGCCTTGATGACAGCTTTGCACACTCTTGGCATTCTCCCAACCAGCTTCATGAGGCAGTCACCTGGAATGCATTTCAATTAACAGGTGTGCCTTGTTAAAAGTTAATTTGTGGAATTTCTTTCCTTCTAAATGCATTTGAGCCAATCAGTTGTGTTGTGACAAAGTAGGGGTGGTATACAGAACGTAACCCTATTTGGTAAAAGACCAAGTCCATATTATGTTAAGAACAGCTCAAATAAGCAAAGATAAACGACCGTCCATCATTACTTTAAGATGTGAAGGTCAGTCAATCTGGAAAATGTCAAGAACTTTGAAGGTTTCTTCAAGTGCAGATGCAAAAAGCATCACACGCTGTGATGAAATTGGCTCTCATGAGGATCGCCACAGGAAAAGAAGAGTTAACACCCTCAGAAATTACAGCCCAAATAATGCTTCACAGAGTTTAACAGACACATCACAACATCAGCTGTTCAGATGAGACTGTGTGAATCAGGCCTTCATGGTTGAATTGCTACAAAGAAACCACTACTAAATGACACCAGTAAGAAGAAGAGACTTCCTTGGGCCAATAAACACGAGCAATGGACATTAGACCGATGGAAATCTGTCCTTTGGTCTGATGAGTCCAAATTTGATATTTTTGGTTCCAAACGCCTTGTCTTTGTGAGATGCAGAGTAGGTGAACGGATTATCTCTGCAAGTGTGGTTCCATATGTGAAGCATGGAGAAGGAGGTGTGATGGTGTGGGGGTGCTTTGCTGGTGACACTGTCTGTGATTTATTTAGAATTCAAGGCACACTTAACCAGCATGGCAACCACAGCGTTCTGTAGCGATATGCCATCCCATCTGGTTTGCGCTTAGTGGGACTATCATTCGTTTTTCAACAGGACAATGACCCAACACACCTCCAGGCTGTGTAAGGGCTATTTGACCAAGAAGGAGGGTGGAGTGCTGCATCAGATGACCTGGCCTCCACAATCACCTGACCTCAACCCAATTGAGATGGTTTGGGATGAGTTGGACCGCATAGTGAAGTAAAAGCAGTCAACTAGTGCTCAGCGTATGCAGGAAGTGCTTCAAGACAGTTGGAAAATCATTCCAGCGGAAGCTGGTTGAGAGAATCCCAGGAGTGTGCAAAGCTGTCATCAAGGCAAAGGGCAGCTTCTTTGAAGAATCTAAAATATATTTTGATTTGTTTAACACTTTTTTGGTTACTACATGATTCCATATGTGTTATTTCAGAGTTTGGAAGTCTTCACTATTATTCTACAATGTTGAAAAGAGTACAAATTTAGAAAAACCCTTGAATGAGTAGGTGTGTCCAAACTTTTGACTGGTACTGTGTATGTGTATTAAAGTAGTAAAAAGTTGAGTATTTCTATTGGGCACAAAATCATCTGAAACACAACCAAAACAAACAGCAAATGCAGCCAACAAATTTGTAGAGTCACAAGCTTGATGTAATAAATTATTGTGTGCTATGAATATGGGACCAAATACTTAAATGTTTACTACTTTAATAGACATGTTAGTCCCAATACTTTTGCTCCCTTAAAATGGGGGGACTATGTACAAAAAGTGCTGTAATTTCTAAACGGTTCACCCGATATACCCTCAAATTAAAGCTGACAGTCTGCACTTTAACCTGATAGTCATTGTTTGATTTCAAATCCAAACTTTTGGAGAATAGAGCTAAAAGAAGATAAAACGTTTCACTGTCCCAACAATTACGGAGGGCACTGTATATTATTTAAAGCGGTTCATTAATGTGAAACTGCATGATAATAACAACTTAATAAGCTGATTTTACCTTCTCAGTAACTATATTTATAGGGTAAACGTGTGATATGTGTTTAGCCACAATTTACACTACCGGTCAAAAGTTTGGGGTCACATAGAAATGTCCTTGTTTTTGAAAGAAAAGCAACATAAAAAAAAACATTAAAATAACATCAAATTGATCAGAAATACAGTGTAGACATGGTTAATGTTGTAAATGACTATTGTAGCTGGAAACGGCAGGTTTTTAATGTAATATCTACATAGGCGTACAGAGACCTATTATCATCAATCATCATGGGTTCCAATGTCACGTTCTGTTAGCCCATCCAAGTTTATCATTTTAAAAGGCTAATTGATCATTAGAAAACTATTTTGCAATTATCATTCCAGAACTGAAAACGGTTGTGCTGATTAAAGAAGCAATTAAACTCTCCTTTAGGCTAGTTGAGTATCTGGAGCATTACAACATTAACAATGTCTACACTGAATTTCTGATCATTTGTATTTTATTTTAATGGACAAAAAATGTGCTTTTCTTTCTAAAACAAGGACATTTCTAAGTGACCACAAACTTTTGAACGGTAGTGTATATATTTATTTTACAAATACATTGCTTATGAAACCGCAAACGGGTATGTTCTTTGCCAGTACATATGTAACAATGCATACCTAAACTATAATTGCGCTAGTACCCAACTATATAAGTACAATGTACATACATCTGTTTTCATACACACATTTTTCTGTGAAAGCAGACGAAGTGAGTAGAGCCAGCATAAGTATAGTGAAGTAAAGTGAATGCGGTCATACTTGCATGGTTTCAGCTGAGCAGGCGGTTTATAAGTTGGACACACTTACTTTCTCCGTAAACACATTGCAGAGCAGATGAAGGAATGAATGCATCTCCCAGGCAGCCCAGCCAGTCCCAGATGCTAGGTTCAGATAGAACTGGCATCCGGCCCAGAGCCTTGGTTGGCAGCCATTTCTGCATCTGCAGTGGTTTCAAAGCTCCATTCTGGAGTATACTGGGATAAGAGTTAAAACCAGCAACTACTAATATGGTCACAGATACAGATACCTGTGTTTTTGTGAGAGGTAGAGATACTGGCGTGTTTGCGAGGGTTGACGCTAGGAGCTAACTTGCTAATAGCGCAGATTCGCTAATCTCTACACAATAAGGAGCTGTTAATGTCCTTTTTGGAAGTCCAGTTGATATGTAGATTGGATTATCTGGTCTTGGTCAGGATGACCCTCACGAAGCATCACTGCTGCTGTCTTCGTCCAGGTCTTTCTTGAAAAATGTATTTTTATCTCAACGAGTCTAACCTGGTTAAATAAAGGTAAAAATAAATAAATGAGAGTACTGAGACTTTGGACTCACATGGTGAAATGGCTAAATGATTTTGGTTAAATCTACACATGGTTTCAACACAACTCGTTCTTTCTTCTCTTAGACGGGAGTCCCGAGACCAGGCTGAATGTAAAGTTTGTTCAGGACACTTCCAAGTTCTGGTATAAGCCTGACATCTCCCGTGAACAAGGTAATTGTGCCTCTTGTCATAGAGGGAAGAGATTAAAGGTAACACATACAGTTTTATGATAATTCAGTTTCCCAAGAAAATAGTAAAACATTTGAGTATTAAGTAGTAACTGCTGTGTAATGGTATGTACTACACTCCTAGAAAAAAAGGTTCTAGAAGGGTTCTTCAGCTGTCCCCATATGAGAACCCTTATTGGTTCCAGGTAGAACCCTTTTTTGTTTCAGGTAGAACTCTTTTGGGTTCCATGTAGAACCCTCTGTGGAAAGGGTTCTACCTGGAACCGATACGGTTTTACCTGGAACTAAGGGTTATCCTATCGGGACAGCCAAAGAACTCTTTTAGGTTCTAGATAGCAACTTTTTTTCTAAGAGTGTAGTTACTAGCTTGTCACAGAACATTTACCTTGGTTATCCCACTAGTTGTTCCTCTAGCATAAGACCTATTTAAGGTAAAATGTGGCCGAGAATGTTATTTTTTTATTAACCAGGAGAGAGTTAGAATGTGTGTCTGATGTAAACCCTTTTGGATTCTTCTGACACATCCTCTCCACACACAGATGTCCTAAATGACCCTATTCTGTTCTCTTCTGCTGTATGTTTCACTGTGAGGTCACTGCTGTTGGCCCCTACATCTGCTTCTGCTCACACTCTCTTATTGGATTAGATCATCTGGGATGGAACGTCTGCTAAATGAATAAAATGTCAATGGAGATAGCCTTAAACACAAGCACATGCTCCGCTGCGATGACATCACACACGCGCACACACACACACATACGCACACACACACCATATGTACTCCATTAATCTAAGTGGCTAGGGAACATCTGCATGTAATGTATATCTATCTTCCTTACAGAGTCTATGACATATAGGGATACATAGAATTGCATGTTAGAGATGCAATACATGTTGTTTTGTTGAACAAGACAACTGCTAATAACTCCCCCCCCCCCCCCCCCCCCCCCGTAGTTACATTGAAATATGGGATCACAAAAGGTCTTCCTTCCTTCCTTTCAAGGAAAGTTTCCTCCTCATTCCCTTCCGACTCCCACTCGCCTCCTTCTCCCTCTCCCCATCTTCCATGTCTATCCTACCTATCCCTTTATTTCTCCTCGTCCTTCAACCCTCCCCGTTTCACCTCTTCAGAATCATTTTGCACCCCTTCCTCTCTCCCCCAAAGACCTCTCCTTGCCTCTTCCTTGTCCTTGTTTCTTCTCCTCTCTGTGTTACATCCAAAGGAATGTATGATCTGGCAATACTTTCTTACTTTCCCCTGAGGGGATACATAAAGTGTTATTTTATTGAATCATGTATTATTGTGTATTGCAGCCATCAGCCTGCTGAGAGAGAGAGAGCCCGGGGCCTTTGTCATTCGGGACAGTCACTCCTTCCGAGGGGCCTATGGCCTGGCCATGAAAGTGGCCTCTCCTCCTCCCACTGTACAGCAGACCAAGAAAGGTACTTCCAAGTTTCCCACTTGTTATGAACACATGAGTGTGATATGTGGTTGTCTCTCCTAGCTGTTTTAAGATGAATGCACTAACTTTAAATAGCTCTGGATAAGAGCGTCTGCTAAATTACTCAAACGTAAAATGTACTGGATCACCAACTGGGCTCCAGCTTTCATATACTGTACCTGTAATTGCTGATGGAAATTTATATTAGCCCTCTACACCTCTGTGATGTTGTGTCATCTTGTGGCCCTACATATAAGGAGACACACACACACAAGCACACATACAGTCCACAGTGAAATCATACAAAGAACAATCACATTTTGTTTGACGTTCACATACTCTCACGTATTAAATCAATCAATCAACAAACTCTGAAGTGGATCATGTGTTTCTGAGGGGCCCGATGAAAGCATATCGTTACTCCAGCAGAGTCTGGCTATATAGTCGATCAGCACTGCTAAACATATACCCTGGGTCTTAGTACTGTCATTAAGGTATGAGGTGCCTGTGATGTTTCCAATAACACCTAGAAGAGCAGGGATAACTGGGAGTGGATTGGAATGCCTCCTCTACACACGTGGACGCCTGCACACGTCTTCCTGTGCGCACACACACACACACACACACACAAACATAATGGTTCTTAATAGTACCAGATAGGGGTTCTTTGGCTTGTAACCATAGCAGAACCCTTTTTGGTGCTGTATAGAACACTTTTTTTGAAGGTTCTGTAAAGAAGTTTGTTTTAGATACTTTTGAAGAACCATACAGGGTTTTATATTCTGGTGGGCCATATTATAATGTTAAAATTCCGTAGGTGTTATTGTGTTAATTGACACGTTGAATCAAGTGAGCTACTGTACCCCTGGCACAGCTGGTGGTCCGGGAGGAGAGAATTTTAGCACCACTGACTGATTTAGTGAACCGTTCTCAATTGACACAACTGTTCTCAGTCTTTCACAAGACACCATCACTGGCCATAATGTTTGATAACATAACACAACACATTAGATAAACTGGAATGACACTTTCACTCAAGGTTGCACAAAAAAGGTCTGAGCGCCCCAAAATATTCTAGTGAGCCACCTCCCCTACGTTTTAATTATCATTAAAAGAGCAAATAACCCTTTTGTGAACTGGTAAGAACCGTTGATGAGCTAAAGTCATTATGGTTACACCTAGAATCATCACCTTTCCCAAAGAACCCTTGAATAAACCTCCTTTTTTGTGTGTGCACACAAAGGGAAGAGAATGTTCTAGGTCAACACTGTGCACGCACGCACGGACACACACACACACGAAGGGAGGAGAATGTTGTAAGCACAGTTTATTTTTTCTGCCAAGAGGCCAATCTTAACTAGCCACTTAGCTCATCCTAGAACATTCCATTAAAAATCATATTTTAGTCTCTGTTTTGGCCTGTTGTCAGGTGGGGTAAAGAAAGAAGTCATTGCCTATATAAGAACTATAATATATAATACCTTCCCGTGTAAGGTGATGTCTACATACCATAAATGGGCTCACCGGTGTGTTGTTCTTTTGTGTTCCCTATATTGTTTTGCCCTTCGGGGGCCCCTGTAGCTGGTGACAACGCTAATGAGCTGGTGAGGCACTTCCTGATTGAGACAAGTCCTAAGGGAGTGAAGCTGAAGGGATGTCCCAACGAACCTTACTTTGGTGAGTCACCTTTAACCCCTACACACACACACACATATGCATGCGCATAGCTGCAGTAAGTCGTTTGGGGGTGCGGGTGCTGTGATTTATTTTGTTGATGGGGGGTGCTGACATTTTTTAAGGGCCAGCACTACAGACAGCTATATGGGTCTGCTAATACAGCTATAGTAAAGACCCAGTGCACTACTTTTGTGAACAAAATTATTTCCCCCCCTCAGAACCCCTATTACCCGCGGCTATGTGCACACGCACACAGAGGGAAGAGAGGAGAGCATTGGAGGAGGAGATCCAAGGTTCTTCTTCTGCACGGATATTCTCCCCCAATACTCTCCTCGCTTCACTCTGACGTTTTGAGAGGGAAGTGGGGAGAGGACAGAAGGATTCAAGAACGTTGATAGAATCTTTTTTCAGACCTATCAGAACCGGTCCTTCTGACAACAACATGGCTTGTTTCTCAGATTGTGTAACGGGGGAGGAGTGCGCTCCAGACATGAGGTTCATGATGTGGTTGGGGTGACTAACTCTTACTCTTGGCTGTGTTGGTCTAATGACTCTGATCCCCTCTGTGCTCCCCGTGTCCCAGCCTTTGAAAGAGTATCCGTTCTCCCAGCCCATCATGTGTAATCCTAATTATAGTATGGGATCAGTTAAAGTAATTTAGTATGGTTCAAATGTATCCCCCTCTAATTTAATCCGCAGACCACATTCCGTGTGTGTGTGTGTGTGTGTGTGTGTGTGTGTGTGTGTGTGTGTGTGTGTGTGTGTGTGTGTGTTTGCATGTGTACAGTGGTGGAAAACGTACTCAAATGTCATACTTGAGTAAAAGTAAAGATACCGTAATAGAAAATGACTCAAGTAAATGGGAAAGTCACCCAGTAAAATACTACTTGAGTAAAAGTCTAAAAGTATTTGGCTTTAAGTGTACTTATGTATCAAAAGTAAATGGAATTGCTCAAATGTACTTAAGTATCAAAAGTGAAAGTATAAATCATTTCAAATTCCTTATATTAAGCAAACCAGAACGCACAATGTTCTTGTTTTTTATTGACGGACAGCCAAGGGCACACTATAACACTCAGACATAATTTACAAACAAAGCATTTGTGTTTAGTGAGTCCACCAGGTCAGAGGCAGTAGGGAAGACCAGGGATGTTCTCTTGATAAGTGAGTGAATTGGATCATTTTCCTGTCAAAATGTACTTTTGGGTATCAGGGAAAATGTATGGAGTAAAAAGTACAGTATTGTCTTTAGATATATAGTGAAGTAAAAGTAAACGTTGCCCAAAAAAATAAATAGTAAAGGACAGATACCCCCCAAAAATACTAAAGTAGTACTTTAAAGTATTTTACATCACTGCATGTGTATAAATGAGGGGCTGGAAGAAGATATCAGCATAAGGGACAAGGCTTTTTTCCCCCCATCCTTCGGGTGCAAAAGGATGATAGCAAGATCAAAAAAAGTATGATAACATAGGGCTGGGTGGCGTACGTAAGCTGCAAAGCATGCGGCTACAGGAGCCTTGTGTAAGATCATCTTGAGAAGGTGCAGAGGAGACTAGCTAGCTCCAGACCAGGGTTCAAATACTATTTGAAATCTTTAAAATACGTTTTCATTTGCCTGCCTGCAGTGGCAGTTATTTCAAATAGTATTTGAACCCAGAGTTGGTAGCTAGCGACCTTCCCTCCCACATCTGAGCTGTTGTTAAATGAAGGCAATTTTCACAGTGTCAAATCTAGATATGAAATACTGTATGCATGTGTGTGTTAGACTCCTCTTACTGAGAACCACAGGAAGATGGCTACTGGCCCAAGCACACATTTAGGGATGACTTAACAAGTCAGCCAGCATCAGTCTAAAAATGGGCCTCTTGAAGTAACCTTATCCTCTAGACTACTAATTGAATTTGTCGTAGCGTTTGCCGTCATTAAATGTGAAGACTGTATATTATCAATGAAATTCTCCATGTGTAATTATTCCGTAATTCAACGAATCACAGAATAGTAATTAACTAGGAAGTCGGGGCACCACAGGAAACTGTTGTTTATAGAGTTACAATTTCCCGAATATAATTCTTCAGATATTTTCATATCTTATCGATTACAATCACTTATTCATGTAATATTACCTCATCAGTCATATTCTGAATGTCACAAATCATTGGATATCTGCACGAACCCTAGCAACCCTAGCATTGGTTACTGACATAATACACTGAAAGTCCCTAGTGGGATAAGCCGATATGACGGCTTGGTAGACAAAGAGAGGATTCACTGTAATACAGTTGATAACTACACTATGCTAACTATGCTAATGCTTTTAACATGAACAGCTGCTCAAAAGGGTCACGTCGTGACAGATAGGGATGTGGGGTTAAATTAGACACTGTTGCTCTAACACAAATTAGACACTTTTTGACTCTAACACAAGTGTTACAATATACACCCTGATGTTATACTAAGGAAATAGTGTTTCCATAGCTAGGGCTGAGAGTGAGGACTTGTGAAGAGCAGAATCAACAACCTCTGCTTAATTAAAACAGTTGTGGGAAGGTGTTAAACGTCGGAAGGCATAAACCCATGTTCACAATTAGCGATTGTTACCTGTATGTAAATGCCACCTAAAATGCCCCAACAGCCTTTCGTTGGCACCAAGTCAGAGCAGGTCCACTGTCCCAGGAGCATGGCCCAGTGAGTCCCAGGAGCTGGGCCGTGGAGTTAATAACACCTGGGTAAATCCATAGTGGAAATGCACCATGGGTGTGGGAGTGTGGGTATGGGGTGAGTGAAAGTGTTGCTATGAGGAGTGTGTGAGTGTGGGAATGGGGTATGTGTGATCTACATGTCTGGATCAGGATATGTAATCTTTCTAGAATCGTTTTCCTGTTGGCACGGCTAATACTAATCTCTCTTTGTGTTGGTGTCTCTCTAGGATGTCTGTCCGCTCTGGTGTACCAGCACGCCATGACTCCACAGGCCCTGCCCTGTAAACTGGTCATACCTACCAGAGGTGAGGCCAGGAGAGTGTGTGTGTGCGTGCGTGTATTCTTGAATGAATATGTACATGGATACATACAACAGTGTGGTGTGAGGAATTTCTGCAGAATCTGCTTCTGCTGCGTTTCAGATATCCACGAGGATGTGCCGGATATTGCCACACCAACCAACCCAGCAGCTGAACTCCTCAAACAAGGAGCCGGTAAGAAGCAATATCTCAGTCAGCAGTTTTGCTGAGCATTACGTAACAGAAAGATAATCTAAATTACTTTATTTGTTGTGACATAATCTGAACCATTCCACTGTTCTCCCCCCACTGGTGACATCACCTCTGTGTCACTATAGGGCAGAGGGCCCCTGCTGACTCCCATGGTAAACCCTGTGTCCTTTCGTTTGAATTTGTCTTCCTGATATGTGACTGTTGGTCCCTGACTGCTGCATTCTAGCCCAGATCCCTGATGTCTACCTCAGAAGTCTGTGCATGAGTGTGCGTGCGTGAGTGTGCGTGAGTGTGTGTGAGTGTGCGCGGGCGTGCCCGTGTGTTTGTCTCTTTCTCCATCTAATAGACAACAACAATGCACCTGTCCAGCTTTTCTGTCCGATGTCTTTTTTTTCCCCAGCCTTGTCCCAGAATGCATGTGCCGTCCTTAGAGCAATGGAAATGTGTTGCATGGAAATACAGATGTCTTTTTAACATTTTTATATCTGCTGAGGTGCAGAACTATAAACACACTAATACCAATGTGATATATGTCTTGTCTCCATGTATGAAATGATTCCCTTAACTGCATTGAAAACTGTCAAGAATGTACTATTGCTTTTTTGCATTAAACTACTATGCTACATAGTATAAACTGATGAATGGAGTTTTGTAATAGATTCTATCATGTTTCTCTAATCATAAGCATACATGATAAATCCTATAATTGTAAACTATTGATCATGTCACTTTACAACAGAAAACAATACAACAAAACCCACATCTGTTGTATCATTGAAGAACCAGACAGCCCATGGCATCACTTCTCGCCTCTTTCCAGTGTGAAATGCACTGTGCTGATTGGCTACACCTCTCTCTTCTTTTCCCAGCATGCAATGTGCTGTACATCAACTCGGTGGACATGGAGTCTCTGACGGGACCTCAGGCCGTCGCCAAGGCCATCTCGGAGACGGTGGCTGCCGTGTCCCCGCCCACCGCCACCATCGTGCACTTCAAGGTGTCGGCCCAAGGCATCACCCTGACCGACAACCAGAGGAAGTGAGTAGGATGCACAGGCATTTGTGTATGAAATAGAGAATAACCACAAGAGTGTACATTGAATTTGAAATTCTGCCCAACAATAAAACATATTTGAAACTGACTTCCAGATAGAGCTCACTCTGACCGAGGGTTACAATTTATGCCTCTGTTCAATCCAACTTGCGTTGTAGTAGCTAGTTACGCAGTAGCCTATGAATTGCTATATTGCAATGTGCTGAAACATAGTTTTTCCCTACAGGCTTTTCTTCCGGCGCCACTACCCCATCAACACTGTCACATTTTGTGATATCGACCCTCAGGAGAGAAAGTGAGTCCACTTAAGTGACAATGCACTCGAAGCCGGTGTTTGGAGGATATATTGGCATGGGTGTTGTTAGGCCCTAGATGAAGTTATGGGCCGGCAAACCATGCCAATATGTCCTCAAAACACTGGCTTTGATGGCATTATCACTTTTATGCAACGGGTTACCAGCATATTCAAGTAATGATTAAAATAATGTTTTTAAAGAAAATATGTCAATGAAATTATTCATACTATTTCATCCATCCACAGATCGTCCCGACACAAATCTATAGTTGCTACCCAAGCCGGATGGTCAAATGACCCAGTCGTTCAGTCTATTTGTTCTGTATCTCGTTCGTATTAAATGTTCTATTGCCATACTGTCTGGAAACGTTCTTATACCTTGCTTGCTAGCTAGCCAACTACGGCTAACTTACAGACACGTCAAACATTGCAGCCAGAATAACAACGAAGTAGCATCATTTGCATTTGTTTAAGCAGTTTTCTAGTGACATTTATTTGGATACATCCATAACAATGAGCTAATGAGTTCGCCTGTCAAGGAAAATGTGTTCTCTCGTCAGGACACTGTTGTTCAGAAGAGCTAGCCAACAACACAGCTAACACAATAACTTAAAATTGAAGCTGCAAACTAGCTCCACTTCGTTTCGTTTGACCTTTTTCAATTGACATTACTTTGTATATATATCCATAAAAATGATGCCAGCTGATTCATGATTTTGACTGGCTGGGAAACGCTGCCTGCCTGTCTGTCTCGTCCCAACTCCCGACCCCTACCTTCATTACTATGGGACAGCTGGAGATGGAATTTGAATATTGAAACAATGTTGCAGATGTCAGAGATACAAACAGCAAGGTTTATACAAATCTCCCGCTGCTGAAAACTAAAAGAAATGTGAGATAATGTCTAGATGCTTTTTATAGTGGATATCAAGTTTCTAAATTGCCTGGCTGGGCTGATGAGACAGTGGATTGGGACGTCAGATGGAACGGAGTAAATAGGCAATTTAATGTCATAGATTTAGCCGGTGGTAACTTGTGGAATAGACACCGGCTGGAATGCGGTTTTAACCAATCATCATTCATCATTAGACTCACCCATTGTATAAACTGAGCTACAGCACACTAATGCTGTCCACACACATACAAACACACACACACACACACCCATGTACGCGGGCAGTAATCGAAATGCAGCAATAAATGAATGGGGCCTTTGACCTCATAATATCATATGTCATGAATACATCATACAAAATGTTACCTGATAGAATACTGTTTATTTCTCTCTCTACAGGTGGAACAAACCTGAAGGGGGCACAGCCAAGTAAGTATACATGCACCTGAGTACCATACACCTAAACCTAGTATATTTATTTCTGTAGTTGCATATACTGTTTATAGCCCAACCACTTTGACTGAGAGTTACAGAGCAACGTTTGCCACTGAAGAAAGTTAAGCAAACTAGCTAACTGGTGGAGGTGCTTGATACTTTCAGATAGTTGTCCGAGGATGGTTTTCACTGGTTAGAACTAGGGATAGGTAGATCAGTTGTTTAGCTTGACCTCCATGGTCTTTGGGAGAAACATTTCACTCAGACAGACTTACCATCAGTTCTTGACCTGCGCCAAATGAAAGGCGATATTTTGGAGCTCAGCCATGATATGAGGGGAAACAAGAAAGGCTGTAGGTACCCCACCAATGATTCAGAGAGGAGGAATAGATGGATGGATAGGTGACTGGGCAGGTTATGCCAACAAAACCAAGCGTTGGCAGTCACACCTTTAGAGTTTAACATGTCATGGTTTGAGGTTTTAAACTCCGGTATCATAGTTCCTATGAATTTACTGTTATGAGACTTGGATTAAACTCCTTTGTCTTTAAAGGCAGTATATCAAGTAGACAAACACTATGACAATATCATAATCATTAATATAAGACATTTGTCATTTACAGCCAGAGCTAGCAAAATACACTACCGTTCAAAAGTTTTAGAACACCTACTCATTCCAGGGTTTTTCTTTATTTTTTACTGTTTTCTACATTGTAGAATAATAACTATGAATAATAACTATGAAATAATATCTATGAAATCATGTAGTAACCAAAAAAAGTGTTAAAAAATCAAAATATGTTATATTTGAGATTCTTCAAATAGCCACCCTTTGCCTTGATGACAATTTGCACACTATTGGCATTCTCTCAACCAGCTTCATGAGGTAGTCACATGGAATGCATTTCAATTAACAGGTGTGCCTTCTTAAAAGTGAATTTGTGGAATTTCTTTCCTTCTTAAGCCAATCAGTTGTGTTGTGACAAGGTTATACAGAAAATAGCCCAATTTGGTAAAAGACCAAGTCCATATTATGGCAAGAACAGCTCAAATAAGCAAAGGGAAATGACAATCCATCATTACTTTAAGACATGAGAGTCAGTCAATTCGGAAATGTTCAAGAACTTCAAGTACAGTTTCAAAAACCATCAAGCGCTATGATGAAACTGGCTCTCGTGAGGACCGCCACTGGAATGGAAGACCCAGAGTTACCTCTGCTGCAGAGGATAAGTTCATTAGAGTTACCAGCCTCAGAAATTGCAGCCCATATACAGTGCCTTGCGAAAGTATTCGGCCCCCTTGAACTTTGCGACCTTTTGCCACATTTCAGGCTTCAAACATAAAGATATAAAACTGTATTTTTTTGTGAAGAATCAACAACAAGTGGGACACAATCATGAAGTGGAACGACATTTATTGGATATTTCAAACTTTTTTAACAATTCAAAAACAAAAAAAAAAAAAAAAAATTGGGCGTGCAAAATTATTCGGCCCCTTTACTTTCAGTGCAGCAAACTCTCTCCAGAAGTTCAGTGAGGATCTCTGAATGATCCAATGTTGACCTAAATGACTAATGATGATAAATACAATCCACCTGTGTGTAATCAAGTCTCCGTATAAATGCACCTGCACTGTGATAGTCTCAGAGGTCCGTTAAATGCGCAGAGAGCATCATGAAGAACAAGGAACACACCAGGCAGGTCCGAGATACTGTTGTGAAGAAGTTTAAAGCCGGATTTGGATACAAAAAGATTCCCCAAGCTTTAAACATCCCAAGGAGCACTGTGCAAGCGATAATATTGAAATGGAAGGAGTATCAGACCACTGCAAATCTACCAAGACCTGGCCGTCCCTCTAAACTTTCAGCTCATACAAGGAGAAGACTGATCAGAGATGCAGCCAAGAGGCCCATGATCACTCTGGATGAACTGCAGAGATCTACAGCTGAGGTGGGAGACTCTGTCCATAGGACAACAATCGTATATTGCACAAATCTGGCCTTTATGGAAGAGTGGCAAGAAGAAAGCCATTTCTTAAAGATATCCATAAAAAGTGTCGTTTAAAGTTTGCCACAAGCCACCTGGGAGACACACCAAACATGTGGAAGAAGGTGCTCTGGTCAGATGAAACCAAAATTGAACTTTTTGGCAACAATGCAAAACGTTATGTTTGGCGTAAAAGCAACACAGCTCATCACCCTGAACACACACCATCCCCACTGTCAAACATGGTGGTGGCAGCCTCATGGTTTGGGCCTGCTTTTCTTCAGCAGGGACAGGGAAGATGGTTAAAATTGATGGGAAGATGGATGGAGCCAAATACAGGACCATTCTGGAAGAAAACCTGATGGAGTCTGCAAAAGACCTGAGACTGGGACGGAGATTTGTCTTCCAACAAGACAATGATCCAAAACATAAAGCAAAATCTACAATGGAATGGTTCAAAAATTAACATATCCAGGTGTTAGAATGGCCAAGTCAAAGTCCAGACCTGAATCCAATCGAGAATCTGTGGAAAGAACTGAAAACTGCTGTTCACAAATGCTCTCCATCCAACCTCACTGAGCTCGAGCTGTTTTGCAAGGAGGAATGGGAAAAAATGTCAGTCTCTCGATGTGCAAAACTGATAGAGACATACCCCAAGCGACTTACAGCTGTAATCGCAGCAAAAGGTGGCGCTACAAAGTATTAACTTAAGGGGGCTGAATAATTTTGCACGCCCAATTTTTCAGTTTTTTAATTGTTAAAAAAGTTTGAAATATCCAATAAATGTCGTTCCACTTCATGATTGTGTCCCACTTGTTGTTGATTCTTCACAAAAAAATACAGTTTTATATCTTTATGTTTGAAGCCTGAAATGTGGCAAAAGGTCACAAAGTTCAAGGGGGCCGAATACTTTCGCAAGGCACTGTAAATCCTTCACAGAGTTCATGTAACAGACACATCTCAAGATCAACTGTTCAGAGGAGACTGCCTGAATCATGGTCGAATTGCTGCAAAGAAGAATATATTTTGAACACTTTTTTTGCTTACTACATGAGTCTATATGTGTTATTTCATAGTTTTGATGTCTTTACCATTATTCTATTCTATGTAGACAAAAGTAAAAAATAAATAAAAACCCTTGAATGAGTAGGTGTTCTAAAGCTTTTGACCAGTAGTGTAGCTCCAGACAAAAGCTGTCTGAGTGGCTGGTAAAAGCAGCAACACTGGCTGTGGGTCTAAAATGTTGATTTCAGATGCATGCTCATGTGAAATGCACGTATTATGTAAAGTACCTTCTTATTCAGTTTAAGACAGTTCTCAAAATCTTCTCGGAATTGATGGAAGTGGGTTGAATATACCCTGAGAATATGGCTACATCACTGGCTCCTAGACTAAAAAGTTAGTTTCAGGCCCTGGTTACATCAATGCAGTAAATAAGTAAAAATGATAACAGTGGCATGGTGTGTCTTTACCCCCTAGAGATTGACCACATAACTATAGAGATGGAAAAAACCAAAATGGAGCGTAACAATATCTCTAAATGTATACAGAAAAGCATTAATGATAATGGAAGTGGGTGGACCATGCTTGAGTGATGAGTTAACTTGCCTAAGGCCTGAAGTAATAGGCTTTAGCTCAGTGGGCTAACACAGTTTTGTGATGTGAAGGCAACCAGGGTTCAAACCCATTTGGTGCACACACACACACTTTCCATATATGATTCATATATGATTCATATTCAATTCCTACAGATTCATTTCACCAATCCAGTTCTCTCAGACTCAGAACGAGGCAAACAGAAGATACTGATTGGAGGAGACCCATTGACAGTTTCCCTTCTCTTTTTAGGTTCTTTGGGTTCGTGGCTCGGAAGCAAGGAAGCACAACTGACAACGTCAGTCACCTCTTTGCCGAGATGGACCCCGATCAGCCCGCCAGCGCTATCGTGAACTTTGTTTCCAAGGTGATGATCGGCTCGCAGAAACAATGAGCTGAACTTTTGACGACCCCTGTTTTTTTTTGTTTGTTCTTTTTAACCACGGAGGAAATGTGTGTTCTATTTTGGATTTTGTTTGTATTATTTTGTTCTGATCTTATGTGTCACCTCTTTCCTTCTGATCTTGTCTTTTACTTGTGAGTGCACGTGGTGTTTACACACGTGTGTGTTCTTCTTGGAAGGACTCCTGTGTGGCGCTAACTAGGGGGATAGAGGAAGTGCAGTTTGTGGTTGTGGCTATGTGGGATGTTGGCTTTGGGGGGCCATTGTGATCTCTCTAGCAGGGTAACACAAGAACAGGAAGGATACATTTATGTCAATGATGTCAGTGAGCATGGTTCGTTAAAAAAAGAGAAGAAGAAGTAAGGTTGTGTGACGTAGAAGTGTTAAGCTATCAGGCGTTTGGACTGGTCAACCAAAGATTTTTTTTTTAAGTAGCCAGGGGTGAGTTTTCCACTGTCGGAAGGTCTGTTGGAAATTATATTTTGTAAAAAAAATAAGTATTAATAAAAAAAAAATCATTTTAATTTTCTTTCTAAATACAAGTACTGATACTGTATGTATGTTATTCTTTAAGAGTTTGCATCTTTGCCTTCTTCGCAAAGCGAATTCCAGGACATTTTTGCATGCTGGTGAGTTGAGTTAATGTAAATATCACGTAGTGCTTTCTGGGTAAGGCGTGGATGACTTGGGGCCTGAAATGTTGTTGTTTTTTTTTGTTTTGTTTTTTGCTTTCTGTAATAAAAAATGGAAATAGAAAGAAAGAAGCATACCTGCTCTCTTCTACATATAGACCAAATTTGTAATGGGCAAACACACTGTTCTCCTCCAACTTCCATTCTTCTTTTTCCCTCTTCTGTTTAACGGATGGAGGATGGATAGAAGCTTGTCCAGTTCAGTCCAACTGTTCACCTACACAGTGGTATTTTAACCCCATAATATCTTTGGTAGCTGAAATCTGCTGTTACCCTACTTCTAGACCAACCTGCAATGCACCCCTCTATGGAGAAATGTTGGTTAGGCTAAATGGTTACCCTTTGTGTGTTTAACATTGATTAACATTGAAAAACTGCCACTCCTCTCTGTGCATGTATGAGCATCATGGAAGAACCGAGTTCACTGCTGATTTTAGAATGGCGGACGGGTTTGGGCAATGAGAGCTTATGTCCAGGTTGTTACTGCTACAGCATCAAGCTCTCTCTCTCTTCTCCTTTGGAAGTTTGCAGATATTCTACCCTTGCAACCATCTTAGTCTAGATCGAGAAAGGCCACTATCCCTACACATCAGCCTGTCAAACTTGTAACACCCACATCATACCCACAAGTAAGCTATATACATATAAATATACATATATAGATATATATAAAACTTCAACAAAATATTTATTTTTTTGCTCTGTCGCTCTATGTTAACTCATATTACTTGTATACATATATTGTATAGTCTGCATCAAGATTACTGAAAGTGTCAAAAAGTGCATCCAAATATATATGGTGTAAAGTGTATGCATTTTAAAGCTTGTCATTGTTGTTTTGAGTATGTTTTTCCACTGCATCACTTTGTCTTTGTAGGAAACGTCCTTTGTTAGTTGGGAGAAAGAGCGGCTTAGTTGCAAAAGTCATGGATTCATCCTAAATGGAGACAACATTTTACACTCATGTCCAAATGAAATGGAATGGTCAGAGTTAAACACTTTTAAATATTTTCATGTGAAATAGCAACACCCATTTGTAGTTGGCAAAACAGTGAGATGATTGAAATGACTACTTCATGTAAACAGACTTGCTGTGTATGTTCTCAGAAGGTTTAGAGGCAAGATATGACTTCCTTGATTACATCCTCAATCTAACATCACAGGTTTATTAGTAAATCACCACCAGAAGTATTTTCCTGAGCAATTCCACATTGTGTTATATAGGGCCTACTGCCCTCATGTGGTAAAACACATTTTGACTACCCATTGTGTTTTTACTGTAGAGTTTCAACTGTGATTTCAGCAATGGCCTTTAGTAGACAAGCAATACTCAAATGGGCAGTGCTGAGTTTAAATGATCATTTACTGAATGAGAAAAACTTTTATGCCCAAATATTAGGTCAATATTTTGACGTTTTTTATTTTGTGAATGTCCTTCAATTCAATTATGTTTGGAGCAGGGTAGCCGTAACTCAATGGTCAAAATATACTCCAGTGAAAAAATAAATACGTAGCGCTTATAAATGGGATTCTGTCATGTCAAAATACACATAAATAGTTTGCATGTTCAGTACACTTCTTTTAACTCAATGTTTTGTATCAACTAGGTATTTTCTGTTCAAGCTCAACTGTCTTCTCCCGTGGCTTCTTTGCTTGTTCAACTATTCACTCCTCTTCAATGAGAATCCCTCCGTTTGAACTGAATCGTATTTATTGTGTTGATAGTCACAACTGTAACAATATATGTGGCAAAAAACATGGTAGATTCTGCATTTGTGTATGATCAACCTGTGATAAATGGTTGTGGAGTAAATCACCCTCTACCACAAAATGAATGTTTGTCAACAAAAACCAATTGTGTAAGAAGTCTCCTTTGATGTATGTGTGCCCACTTTGAGGAAATCGCCTAGACTTAAAATGTGTGAATGTGCTACTATGCCTGTACAGAACCTTATGTATTTTGATTTGCTTTACGGTATGGCTTTTATTGTTTCTAAGAAGAAAAAACACATTAAAAAGTAATACAAATCACTCCATGTTTAAAGCATACTTGGGAATGTTATGTGCTTGTCTAAGGTCTATTCACATTTAGGATGTCTGTTCATATGAAAGAGTAATACTAACTTCTGACCTTTGTTCACACACTCCTGGCTTCACACTCCTAGACCACAATTACTGCTTACATAGGACCCACAAAATAGCTATGTTTAACCTATGTACATTTTTATTTAACTAGGCAAGTCAGTTAAGAACAAATTGTTATTTACAATGACAGCCTACCCCAGCCAGTCCAATTGTGTGCTGCCCTACAGGGCTCCCAATCACAGCCGGTTGTGATACAGCTTGGAATCGAACCAGGGTCTGTAGTGACACCTCTAGCAATGACATGCAGTGGTTTAGACCACTGCGCCACTCAGGAGCCCATGAAATGTATGTCCTAATATGTACATCGTACGCGTCACTTCGTCATACCATGCAGCCCATTCTTTACTATCAGCCAATCAAATTCAAATCAGACAGCAACAAGGTTATTAGAGTAAACTAAACTAAAAACGCGTACTAGAGAGCACACGTTTACTAGACATTCTGTCATAGAGAACACATGTTCAACTTAATAAAAAAACAAGGGTTCAAAGGGCATTCCCATTACAAAAATGTACTAGTAAGTGCCTATTAAGTGCCAAATAAATTAACAGGGTTGACAGAAAAAAGTTTGTCTTAAATCCCTTTGTGGTAATTGAATGCAAGTTTCACAACAACAACAAAAATGAAATAGAAATGCTTTACCAATCTATGGGTAACAGGGTTGATGTGTTATGCTCAGGCCGATTAGTTTCCACCATAACAACACCAGAACATTTACAAAAAGAGTAGAACCAGCTCACCTGCTTTTACACTATGACTTGACTATTAGATTTTCAATGTTACTTTTGACATATTAAAAAAGTATAGTTTCACCATATTAAAACGAGAGTTCAATTCACATAACAGGGTTGACCTTAAAATGAGGGACAGACAAATTTCTTTCACTAATCACATGAAATAAATGACTTTGAAAGCAACAAAATAAATAGGACTTTACAATGATGGTGAAAACTTGGAGAAATGTTGCGTTTAAAGCTGCAATATGTAACTTTTTGTCCCAAATTCACAAAGAAACGTGTGAGTTATAGAGCTGTCATTCTCATTGACAGCAAGTGTAAGAAGCCGTATATGTGTTCTATATACTCTCTTTCTATGGCTCCCATTCTTAATTTTCGTATTTTAGGTATTTTACTTTCGGTTTTGGACACCAGCGTCAAACAGCTGAAAATACAGTATTTTGGCTTAATGAAAATGTATTTCACAGCAGTTTAGAAGGTACAATAATTCTCTACGCTATACATAATGTTAACACTACTTTTTCACATGTGAAAAACACATCGAAATCAAATTTGCAGTTTAATGTGAAAGTTGAAAAGAAATGTGAAATATTGAAAAGTTTTCATTGTATCACATTTAGAAATGTTGCTTCCCTATGTTGTCACATTTATCCCACATGATATTATGTTTTCACATGTTCCTTTTAAAATGTTGACGCATGTTATCACATTAACGTCAAAATAAGATTACACGTGATCACATGAGACATTCCTGTGGTTTTGTGTTTTTTCTGTAAGGGTGGTCAAACACAGGAATCAGCTGATAGCTACCATCCAGGAATCAGTGCACAAGCGGTACAGGTGCCTTGCGCCCATTCTTTACCATCAGCCAATCAAATTCCAATTGCAGACAGAGGGACAGCAAGACCCATGTTTAGATCATTTATGCGGTGGTGCCCAACTGATGCAGCGGAAAAAAGGTTTGCATCCAAAAGCACTGAGATATCAAGACTATTTGCAGAGACTAATTCCAAATGATACAAGCTTATATTTAGACTAGCTAGCTGCTTTCCTGGTTAGTTATCTTTTCAAATGAGGTAACTTGGGTTGCTAGATAGCTAGGTAGCTAGTTGCATATGGCTGGCTATTTGGGCTAATGTTTTTCATCTTAACTACGTGATGCAGCAAGCACAGCTACAACAGTTACAAACTGCTTGGCTACCTATTTTCTATAAAACATTGAGCAAGCTCTAAGTTACACTTGGCTGGCTGGTGAGATAAATATATCTTTGAATCTAATTAACACAATGCAGGCTCCTTCCAAGCTGATCCGTGCACTTAGAGGCCTTGACGACTGGTGGGCCTCAAAGCTAGCAGTTTCACCTGCAGCCTCCAAGGCTGGTCTATTTGTAGTGGAAAAAAGGTCAGAATTGGGCTGCCTATGTTAACGCAGACTATGTTGAATTAAATCGTTGTTCATACAGTGCCTTCGGAATCTATTCAGACCCCTTGACTTTTTCCACATTTGGTACATTACAGCCTTATTATAAAATTGATACATTTTTTTTTAAACTCAGCAGCCGAGACACAATACACCATAATAACAAAGCATAAATGTAAAAAAAAAAATTATGAAAAATATAAAACAGAAATACCTTATTTACATAAGTATTCAGACCCTTTGATGTGACTTGAAATTGAGCTCATCTTGTTTCCATTGATCATCCTCGAGATGTTTCTACAACTTGACTGGAGTCCAACTCTCTATATAAGGTCCCACAGTTGACAGTGCATGTCCGAGAAAAACCAAGCAATGAGGTCGAAAGAATTGTCCGTAGAGCTCCGAGGATTGTGTCGAAGTACAAATCGTGTGAAGGGTACTAACAATGTTCTTCTGCATTGAAGGTCCCCAAGAACACAGTGGCCTCCATCATTCTTAAATGGAAAAGTTTGGAACCATCATTTTTGGAACCATCAAGTTTGGAACCACCACCTTGGTGTTTCCAAACTTTGGTCGCCCGGCCAAACTGAGCCATCGGGGGAGAAAGGTCTTGGTCAGGGAGGTGACCAAGAACCCAATGATAACTCTGACAGAGCTCTAGAGTTCCTCTGTGGAGATGGGAGAACTTTCCAGAAGGACAACCATCTCTGCAGCACTACAACAACCAGGCCTTTATGGTAGAGTGACCAGACAAAAGTCACTCCTCACTCCTATAAGGCAAACGAGAGCTTGCCCAAACGCACCTAAAGACTCTCAGACCATGAGAAACAAGATGCTCTGGCCTGAAATAACCAAGATTGAACTCTTTGGCCTGAATGCCAAGTGTCACATCTGGAGGAAACCTGGAACCATCCCTACAGTGAAGCATGGTGGTGGTAGCATCATGCTGTGGGGATGTTTTTCAATGGCAGGGACTGGGAGACTAGTCTGGATCGAGGCAAAGATGAACGGAACAAAGTACAGAGCTATCCTTGATGAAAACTTGCTCCCGAGCGCTCAGGACCTCAGACTGGGGTGAAGGTTCACCTTCCTACAGGACCACAACCCTAAGCATACAACCAAGACAACGCAGGAGTGGCTTCGGGACAAGTCTCTGAATGTCCTTGAGAGGCCCAGCCAGATAACTGACTTGAACCCGATCAAACATCTCTGGAGAGACCTGAAAATAGTTATACAGCAACGCTCCCCATCCAAACTGACAGAGCTTTAGAGGATCTGCAGAGAAGAACGGGAGAAATTTCCAAAATACAGGTGTGCCAAGCTTATAGTGTCACACCCAAGAAGACTCGAGGCTGTAATCGCTGCTAAAGTTGCTTCAACAAAGTACTGAGTAAAGGGTCTGAATACTTATGTAAATGTATTATTTAAGTTTCTTATTTTTAATAAATTAGCAAATATCTCTAAAACCCTGTCTTTGCTTTGTCATTTTGGGGTATTGTGTATAGATTCATGAGGGGGAAAAAAATGATTTATTCAATTTTAGAAGAAGGCTGTATCCTATCAAAATGTGGAAAAAGTCAAGGGGTATGAATACTTTCCCAATGCACAGTACCTTAAAGGCCCAATGCAGTCAAAAACATGATTTTTCTGTGTTTTATATATTTTTCCACACTATGAGGTTGGAATAACACTGTCCATTTTTATAAAATGATGATAATGACTTTTTAGTGTAAGCGCTGTTTGAAAATGTCAGCCTGTTTTGTTGGGATGGAGTTTGGCCTGCCTGGTGACATCACCACTCAGTAAATTAGTAAATAGACTATTAAGAAAGAGAGTTCCAAACCTTTCTGACAACAGCATCTATTTTTCATTTTTCCCCTCCCCACCCAGACAGTCCTAGCAAAATTCTTGCTTGAGAAATTGCTCTTTGCTAAGAAGCTATTTTTGTTTATTTTCTCGGTTTAAAATGACAACAATCACAGTACCTAATAGTTACTCAGAAATGATTTGATATTGAGATTTTTAAAAAACTGCTGCTTTGGACCTTTAAGTCTGTGACTTAAGACCCTAGCGGTAGAAGGCAAGCAGCTCTCGTGGGCCAGACTCCATAATGACAGAAAACATTTTACATGGTTTGTCTAGTGTATTTAGCTATGATTGCATTCATTCATACACTCACTAGGCTTCAATCATTATTAATCTTGCAAAATCATGTTTATGATGCGTTATGGTGTACAGTTCAGATAACATTCTGAGAGACTTATATAGAACGTCTGATGCGTCCCTGCTTGGCACTTAGCATTATCAAGGAAAATGATTATGGGTAAGACCCTGCAAAAGACTAGTGTTCTGTCCAGGGGGTGTACATCAAGCTGCCTCTTGCTACAGAAACAGGTTCCTGCTCATATGAGCCATATGGGCTCGCACAAACCAAGGCTCATGCAAGGCTACTTACTGTACTTACAAAACATTTGATTTGAGAACAGCACTGATGTAATCATCAAGATATAATTTGTTAACAAAATCAGTCCTTTTAAAATTGAGTAATTCTTTATTTGATAGTACTGTATATTCAAATGAGATATGATGCAGTCTTGTAATGCCTGAGGTGAGAAAAAAGGGAAAATATACCTGTATAGTATATTGACAATGTGAACATCAGGGATCAATTCCCCAAATTTAATTCTAATTAAATTCTCCCTCCCTGTAAATTCAATTGAATTCAAATACATTTCAGGTCAGTCTTTGAATTAATTGATAATTCACTTCCCCTGAATTCCTCTGAATTCCACTTCTCCAACAATTTCAGAAATTCCAATTTGAATAAAAATGTCACTGTTCAGACACCCTAGCTATGCTGGAAATATATGAATACAGGTTGAAATGATTAAAAAATAACAGTCAATTCTTTATATTATGTGCATTAATTCCATTAACTGGGAAATGTAAAAATATGACATTCCAACGATGAAATGTTTTTACAATTCCAAATCAATTCCAAAAGTCCAAACAGTGTAATTCCAATTTAATTCCAGTTTCAAAATTTTAACATTGTTACAATTCAAATGTACAGTTGAAATCAGAAGTTTTCACACACTTAGGTTAGAGCAGTGGTTCTTAACCTTGTTGGAGGTACTGAACCCCACCAGTTTCATATGCGCATTCACAGAACCCTTCTTAATTGAAAAAAAAAAAATCAAATTCAAAACATAGGTATAATTTTTGAAGCAATCTGCATGACAATGTTGGTGCTCTTGCAAAAACAGGGCTAATTCCACACGCACGGCAAAAACACGATTCAGCACCTGTCCCGGGATAACCACCTAACGTTAGAATGGTACAGAAGTACCTCGAATTCAGAGCCCATTTCTTTACACAGCTCACTGAAGATGCGATGCCGCAGAGCACTAGTTCGCACATAGTTCACGCATTCCACTACAATTTTTAATACTTCTGCCAGTTTTAGAGGCAAGGTTTTTGTTGCCAACGCATGCCTGTGCAGAATACAATGCGTAACAATGATGTGTGGTGCATCGGCTTTCACTAGGGCACCAAAACCAGACTTTCTTCCCAGCATGACTGGAGCTCCGTCCGAACAAACTGCAGAAACCATATCCCACGAAAGATTGTTGTCTTTGAAGAAGTCATCCACAAGTTTCTTCACATCGGCTGCCTTAGTTGTTGTTGTAAGAGGCTTACAAAATAAAAATAATTCCTTTATCACGTCATCTTTCACATAGCGCACGGATACAGCAAGCTGGCTTAGATTGGAAACGTCTGTGGTCTCGTCGAGTTGAAGGCTGAATTTTGCCGGGCTTGAAATCAGATCTGCAACTACTTGAGCCAAGATGTCTTTGCTCATGTCCTCTATTCTGTCGCTGATGGTGTCATTTGAAAGAGGAATTTGGGATAACTTAACTTCGGCCTCTTTTCCCAGCATGATATTCGCCATCTTCAACGCAGCTGGTTTTATAAGTGTTTCACCAATGGTGTGTGGTTTGCCCTGCTTTGCGATCAGGTAAGCAACTTCGTACGATGCTGTGAGGATCGGTTTGTTGATGGGTACAAAGCCGAGAACAGGCAGAGTAGCCTTCTCATCATCTCTCTTCACCTTGAATTCAGCGAGCGTTGTGTTCTTGTATTTTCCATCTCCATGCAGCTTAAGGAAGTGTTCTCTTAGTTTTGCCGGTGCTAGACTAGAATTGCTCAACTTGGCATTGCAAATCATGCAGTTAGGACACTGACTCCCATCACGTTCGGTTATACATGTAAATCCATATTGTACATATTCGTCCGACCACTTTCTTTTTTTGCTCGACATAGTAAGTATGAAGGGATTAAAATATTAAGAAAGAAATCACAAGTCGACTACTGAGCGCACCAAATTCCCTGCAGCACAGATAGGCCAAGCGATGTAGCGTGATCACCTGCAGCCAATGATGGCCAAGCGGAGCGTGTCGTCACGAATCATATTCATCGAATGTGTGTCTTGAACTCCGCCGAACCCCTGAGACTGACTCACCGAACCCCTGGGGTTCGATCGAACCCAGGTTAATAACCTCTTACTTCTACCCCCTCCTTTTTCGAACATTCTGTTAAAAATCGCGCAACTTTTCAGCGTCCTGCTACTCATGCCAGGAATATAGTATATGCATATGATTAGTATGTGTGGATAGAAAACACTCTGAAGTTTATAAAACTGGTTAAATCACGGCTGTGACTATAACAGATCGTGTGTTTCATTGAAAAACGCAAGAAAAACTGCTCTCTGAAAGCTAAAAATAATTTCCATAAGTCACTTCCACGAGTTGTTAAAAGAGAACAGAATTTAATATCGACCTGCCTGCAATTGCTTCAGAAGCTTCTGATAGGCTAATTGACATCATTTGAGTCAATTGGGGGTGTACCTGTGGATGTATTTCAAGACCTATCTTCAAATGTAGTGCCTCTTTGCTTGACATCATTGGAAAATCAAAAGAAATCAGCCAAGACCTCAGAATTTTTTTTGTAGATCTCCACAAGTCTGGTTCATCCTTGGGAGCATTTTCCAAATGCCTGAAGGTACCACGTTCATCTGTACAAACAATAGTACGCAAGTATAAACACCATGGGACCTCGCAGCCGTCATACCGCTTAGGAAGGAGACGCATTCTGTCTCCTAGAGATGAACGTACTTTGGTGCGAAAAGTGCAAATCAATCCCAGAACAACAGCAAAGGACCTTGAGAAGATGCTGGAGGATACACGTACAAAGGAATCTATATACACAGTAAAACATGTCCTATATCGACATAACCTAAAAGGCAAACAGCAAGGAAGAATTCGCTGCTCCAAAACCGCCATTAAAATAAGCCAGACTACGGTTTGCAACTGCACATGAGGACAATATCGTACTTTTTGGAGAAATGTCCTCTGGTCTGATGAAACAAAAATAAAACTATTTGGCCATAATGACCATCGTTATGTTTGGAGGAAAAAGGGGGAGGCTTGCACCATCCCAACCGTGAAGCACGGGGTTGGCAGCATCATGTTGTGGGGGTTCATTGCTTCAGGAGGGACTGGCTGCAAACTTTCTACTTTTAAACTCGGACAAAACAGAGATGCTTGTTCTAGGTCCCAAGAAACAAAGACATCTTCTGTTGAATCTGACAATTAATCTTAATGGTTGTACAGTCGTCTCAAATAAAACTGTGAAGGACCTCGGCGTTACTCTGGACCCTGATCTTTCTTTTGAAGAACATATCAAGACCATTTCAAGGACAGCTTTTTTCCATCTACGTAACATTGCAAAAATCAGAAACTTTCTGTCCAAAAATGATGCAGAAAAATTAATCCATGCTTTTGTCACTTCTAGGTTAGACTACTGCAATGCTCTACTTTCCGGCTACCCGGATAAAGCACTAAATAAACTTCAGTTAGTGCTAAATACGGCTGCTAGAATCCTGACTAGAACCAAAAAATGTGATCATATTACTCCAGTATTTGGCTAAGGTGTATGTAAACTTTTGACTTCAACTGTACACGAAACAAAAATATAAATGCAACATGCAACATTTTCAAAGGTTTTACTGAGTTACAGTTAATTTAAGGAAATTAGTCAATTTAAATACATTCATTATGCCCTAATATACAGATTTCAGATGACTGGGAATACAGATACGCTGTTGGTCACAGATACCTTTAAAAAAGTTAGGGATGTGGATCAGAATACCAGTAATTTTCTGTTGTGACCATCGTTAGCAGTGCAACACATTTCCTTTGTATAGAGTTCATCAGGCTGTTGATTGTGGCCTGTGGTATATTAACCCACTCCTCTTCAATGGCTGTGTGAAGTTGTTAGATATTGACGGGAACAGGAACACTCTGTCTTTCTCGTCGATCCAGAGCATTCCAAACATGGGGTGACATGTCTGGTGAGTATGCTGGCCATGAAATAATAGGGACAATTTTCAGCTTCTAGGAATTGTGTAGAGATAGAGATCCTTGCGACAAGGGACCTTGCATTATCATGCTGAAACATGAGGTGATGGCTGCGAATGAATGGCATAACAATAGGCCTCAGGATCTTATCACAGTATTTCGGTGCATTCAAATGTCCATCGATAAAATGCAATTGTGTTTGTTTTCCGCAGCTTATGCCTGCCGTACCATAACCCCACCACCACCATGGGGCACTGTGCAAACCCAGAGTTTAATCAGCTGTCCGGGTGGCTGGTCTCAGATGATCCGCAGGTGAAAAAGCCGGATGTGGAGGTCCTGAAACATGGAACCAACACTTTACATGTTACGTTAATATTTTCGTTTGTTATAACTCAACGTGCAATATCCACATTAGTGAAATCAAGAATTTCATTTTAATTTCAAATTAACTTGGAATTGGCTCCAATCTTGATGCACATACTATAAATATATTATAAAATAAAAACATTGAATAATAACATTTGTCTGACAGTTGATAAAAATGTATATCAATATTTTTTCTCACTTATTACAACAAAAAATAACTACAATTACAGTACATATTACAATATTTCAATATTTCAATAAACAAAAATAGAAAGATGGACTACTTCTGCAGTGCTACTATCTACACAGATTTCAGAGCACTCTCGTCTGAGTGAATCAGAGAGCAGAATAATTACTTTACGAGCGCTCAACACCGTTGAATATGGCCGGTGTCAGTAAACAACGGGAAAAAAGCGTAATTAAATTGTTTCCAGCAGCACATTTACAGTCACCAACTCTCTGGTTAACACGAAAACTGCTTTACCAGCTCTGCTAGGGCGAGTAAAATGGTCAGAGTGGTCTCATTTGTGTCTGGAAGTAGCTAGCCAACGTTGGAAACACCATAATATTAATGGAAACACCATAATATTAATAAAATGAATTAAGCCAAATTTCTTAATCAATCCAATCTACTATGTTATTACAAAAAAAAATGTTTTAAATTCTCTGGTAATGCCAATACAGAATACTATCAATAGCTTCTCAAAGATGCCCTCTGGTGGTCAAACTAGCAATAACTTGCAGTAACCGAAGAAATGGTTGAGAATTCAATTGCGTGCCACAGTATGCAGCAGCAGGTGTGCCGCAGTAGAACGCAACTTTTAAAGGAGGAACCACTGTACTCTTCCCCAGATCTGTGCCGCGACACAATCCTGTCACAGGGCTCTACGGACAATTCCTTTGACCTCATGGCTTTGTTTTTGCTCTGACATGCATTGTCAACTGTGGGACCTTATATAGACAGGTGTGTGCCTTTCCAAATCATGTCCAATCAATTTGAATGTACCATAGGAAGACTCCAATCAAGTTGTAGAAATATCTCACGGGTGATCAATTGAAACCGGATGCAGCTGAGCTCAATTTCAAGTCTCATAGCACAGGGTCTGAATACATACGTTATTTTTTTTTATACAATTGCAAATATTTCTACAAATGGGTTTTTGCTTTTCATTATGGGGTATTGTGTGTTGATTGATGGGGGAAAAAGTATTTAATCCATTTTATAATAAGGCCGTTATATAACATCTAGGCCTATTTGATATCCATATGTGAAACTGCACATTAAACATGTATTTTTTCTTAAGGAAAGCAATGACATGGTATAAGGTTATTTAAAGTAAGTGGTACACTGTTCAGCTAAAATAGTGTAAACATCTTAAATTAAATGATCATATGAACCCTGACCCCACCTGGCATTTGAAGTCACAACTTTGAAGTCACAACTTCTGGATTTAGGGGTACACTGATCGTTCTGCTGCGCGATAAAGACAGCAGTCCAGATTCATTACCTATAATACATATCTGCGCTTAGCAGATCTTATCTGACTATTCTCTCATCATTGATTTAGTTGACTTATTTCAGCAATTTGAGGATTTCCTGTTCAATGTTGCTGGGGCATATTATTCTGTTTAAATGTGACTCCTGAATCCCTATGATAAATATAATAGTTTTTCTTGAGTGTATTATCAACAAAGCTAAGATTTACGTTAAAGTCAAAAGTGTAGGAATATAGTGGAAATCAGTTACTGACACAGACATGGTGGCGTAGCAGGAAGATCTGCATGCTGGTAACTCAAAGGTTGTGAGTTCAAATCCCAGGTGAGGATGTGTTGGTAATAGTTACTGTAAGAATACACGTACACAATCTTATTGTGTGTCAAACATGTATGTTGAAAACACTGTGTGATTTTCCAGGGACATGTGAAATATCACATTTGTTGTTTACATAAGGGCAGGCTATCTCCTGACCCAAGCCAGGGAATCCCAACTCCTCTACCTGGCCGATGCCTGACCACCTATATTCTGTGAGTGTTTCCCCCATGTAAACTGTGTCACTGCTCTCTCTGCCCATTGCATTTCAATGACTTTGCTAGAGATCTTTACAATGACGTCCAGTCCTTTCTTATTGCACACATTTCGGTTACCAAACCAGTCCACCAAATTTAACATTTTGCTAATATTTTGAAACTAACTGTGCATATAACATTGAAAAAGCACCTTGAAATGAAGAACCAAAGCTGAATTGCACATTGTGCACCAACAAATTATCCTAACCATTTTGGACTTGTAACACACTCTCCAGGCCTCTTGATGTCACTGTTTCTCTTCCAGAGAGAGAGTGATGATCGTTGGTAAGGCTGTGCAATCACGCTTAGAGCCAGTAGAGTGTGTGTGTGTGTGTGTGTGTGTGTGTGTGTGTGTGTGTGTGTGTGTGTGTGTGTGTGTGTGTGTGTGTGTGTGTGTGTGTGTGTGTGTGTGTGTGTGTGTGTGTGGCTGTGTATGGCGAGCAGTGTGTGTGTGCATGCACGTGTAGGTGTTTACATGTATGTATATATAAGGGTCAGGAAGGAGTTATCAGCATAAGGGACAAGGCTTCTCCTTTTCTTTTCCTTCTCCATCCTCCGTGTGCAAGATTAAGCAAAAGTCGCTCCGGGTGCAAAAGTACCTCCGGGTGCAAAAGTGTGTGTGTGTGAGTGGGAGTGTGCATGAGTTAATTTCTGAATTAATGAATGAATTGAGTTCTAAATTCTGAACAATACAATACTCAACCACCAAGTTACAGGCTGATGGGAAAAGTAAAACAACACAATTGAGCACTAGGTTACGCATGTGTGGCTTTCCGCCTCAAGGATGAACTTCTTCCCCCCCAGAATAAAAATTTGACTAGAGGAAAATGGCAATTTGCTCCCAGCAGGTGGTCCAAATGACAAGATGGGACGCATTAGGCGGCCTGTATGGGGGTAGGAGTGGGGGATAACCCCATTTAATCTAAGTGGGCTTTGTGCGCTAGGGAGGAAAATCGAAAAATCAATATTTCGTCTGGTTCCTGAGCGCAGTAATCTAGGCGCGGGGGTAACAGGTGTCCCGTTTCCTTCTAAAGTAAAGCTTCTTGTCCGTCGTCACACATGAAAACATGGCACGTCTTGAAGTCTCTCCTTCGGAGAGCAGTGTTGTATAACAACTCATTGCTCTCAAGGTTGTTTTCTTTGTATCAGGGACTGCAAATGGTATAAGCCATGGTAGACTCAAGAGACCTTGAGTCGTGCTAAAGAATGGAGGACACTATGTAACTCTTGCTGAACACAGCTGTCATTTGATCAAGTGATAGCAGAAAGTTAAGACATCATGTACAGTACGTGCATACAAGTCAGCCATATTATTACTCAAGCTTGTGTATGTCTGTGTGTGTGTGTGTGTGTGTGTGTGTGTGTGTGTGTGTGTGTGTGTGTGTGTGTGTGTGTCTTTGTGTATTCTCCCAGCAGTGTGTGTGTGTGTTCCGGAGGTGTGAGTGACACTGTTCCCCTCGCTGTCCATCCTGAGAGACTGGCATATATGAGTCACTCCATATCCAAAGTTTCCATCCAATGCTCCCTAATCCATCTGACTGCCATTGGTCTGGACAGCAAGGCCCTCCTGAGCTGTCTCTAGTACTTCCTGACAAAAAATACATGCTTCAGAATGTTATTGCAAAGCCTCACATGCGTGCCTGGCTTCAATTTTTCTGCCTTTGGGATGTTTTTTTTCCCCTCCTTCCATAAATAAGAGAAGTGAAATTGCTGAGAAACACAACATTGTAATTATTTAATAGCGCAACCCAATTAGCTTCCTTCAATTAATGTCAGTTCCTGGTTAGGATAGGTAACTTTTGGGATTTGTGCGATGTTTGTTTTGCTTGAACTGCCTGAACTCAGTGGTGTACTGGTGCCTGAAGAAGTGGGTACAGTCTAAAGTTGCCCCCCCCCCAAAAAAAAATTGGCTGCCCAGAGAAGGGAAGGTGCTGTGTGTGAAAAATGCTATGTTTTGCTTTGTTTTTCAGGTTTTTACTCTCAAAACCACACTTTTTTAAATAGAAAAACTTAAAAAAATTGATATTCTCAGCCCACGACAATGCTTAAACCACAGCAGGAGAAAAATGATGGCATGTGATGGCAGAGTTGGCAAAACAAAGCTATTAGCAGTGGGTACCAGTACCGAGTCAATGTGGAGGGGTCAATGCAAATAGTCCAGGTAGCCATTTGATTAACTGGTGTTAATGGCTTGGTGTTAAGGAGCCTTTTGGACATAGACTTGGCGCTCCGATACCACTTGCCGTGCGGTAGCAGAGAGAACGGTCTATGGCTAGGGTGGCTTGAGTCTTTGAAAATGTGTTGTGCCTTTTGACACCGCCTGGTATCGACGTCCTGGATGGCAGGAAGCTTTGCCCCAGTGATGTACTGGGCTGTACGCACTACCCTCTAGAGATCCTTGTGGTTGGATGCCGAGCAGTTGCCATACCAAGCGGTGATGCAACCAGCCAGGACGCTCTCGATGGTGCAGCTGTAGAACTTATTGAGGATCTGAGGACCCATGCCAAATATTTTCGGTCCCCTGAGGGAGGATAGGCGTCATCAGTCCCTCTTCACGACTGTCTAGGTATGTTTGGACCGTGATGTTTGTAAGTGATGTGGATACCAAGGAACTTGAAGCTCCTGACTTGCTCCACTACAGCCCCGTCGATGTGGATGGGGGCATGCTCTGCCCCTCTTTTCCTGTAGTCCACGATCAGCTCTTAGGTCTTGATCACATTGAGGGAGAGGTTGTTGTCCTGGCACCATATTGCCAGGTCTCAGACTTCCTCTCTGTAGGCTGTCTCATTGTTGTTGGTGATCAGGCATAACCCCATTGTGTTGTCAGCAAACTTAATGAAAGTGTTGGAGTCGTGCATGGCCACGCAGACATGCATGGGTGAACAGGAGGGGACTAAGCATGCACCTCTGATGGGGCCCTGTGTTGAGGATCAGCGTGGCAGATGTGTTGTTGCCTACCCTTACCACCTGGGGGGTGGGCCGTCAGGAATTCCAGGATTCGGTTGCAAAGAAAAGTGTCTAATCCCAGAGTTCATATGTTAGTGATGAGCTTTGAGGGCACTATGGTGTTGAACGCTGAACAGCATTCCTTTTATCTAGGTGGAAAAGGGCAGTGTGGAGTGCAATTGATATTGCATCATCTAGGGTTTCTGGGATGATGGTGTTGATGTGAGCCATGACCAGCCTTTCAAAGCACTTCATGGCTACAGATGTGAGTGCTATGGGGCAGTAGTCATTTAGGAAGGTTACCTTCACAATCTTGGGCACAGGAACTATGGTGGTCTGCTTGAAACATGTAGGCATTACAGACTCGGTCAGGGAGAGTTTGAAAATGTCACTGGGCAGCTCGCGACTGGGTCTCCCTTTGTAGTCCGTAATAGTTTATACGCTCTGCCACATCCAACGAGCGTCAGAGCCGGTGTAGTAGGATTCAGTTAGTATTATTTATTATTTCCTCTCTAAGTCCTGTATTGACGCTTTGCCTGTTTGATGGTTTGTCGGAGGGCATAGTGGGATTTCTTATAAACGTCCGGACTAGTATGCCACTTCTTGAAGGCTGCAGCTCTACCCTTTAGCTCAGTGCGGATGTTGCCTGTAATCCATGACTTCTGGTTGGGAAAAGATTAAAACTCTCTTTGTAAGTAGTGTGGTCTACAGCTTATCATTAGGTGCTCTACCTTAGGAGAGCAAAACCTTGAGACTTCCTTAATATTAGAGATCGCACACCAGCCCTCTTACTGGAGGTTGCTGTTCTGTCTTGCCGATGCATGGAAAACCCATCCAACTGTATATTATCCATGTCTTTGTTCATCCGTGACTCGGTGAAACATTAGATATTACAGTTTTTAATGTCCTGTTGATAGAATAGTCTCCAATGGAGCTCATCCAGTTTATTATCCAGTGATTGTATGTTTGCCAGTAGGATGGATGGAAAAGGTGGATTATCCACTCGCCAATTAATTCTCACCAAGTCCCCTGTATTCGCGTCATCTCTTCATGCAAATGACAGGGATTTGGGCCTGGTCTGGGAGGAGCGGTAAATCTTGCGCCTTCGATTATTTAAAGAAAAAATCTTTGTACAGCCCGAAGTGAGTAATCGCTGTTTTGAAGTCCTGAAGCTCTTTACGGTCATAAGAGACAGTGTAAGAAATATTATGTACAAAAAAAGTTACAAACAATGTGAAAAACACAGAATTGCACAATTGGTTAGGAGCCCATAAACCAGCACCCATCCCCTCCAGTGCCATCTTAATACCATCTTAAAAGTAGGTAGGCCTACGTTGCAATAAACATTTATTTTGAAGTTTTTTTGGGGGAAAGCCTTTAGAAATGTTAATTCAAACAGGGCATGATGACTGAATAAGGCATGCAAAGATTCAACCAAGACTTCACTTGTTGCCTCGATATCACAAGTTGAAAAGATCTTTCCTACCTACACACCAATGTTGTTCTTCTGCTCCATGCAACAACCAGTTCAGAGCTGCGTGCTTTTGCTGCCTGATGATATTCTGCTGAAACTAGGCTATGTGTGAGGCGTGCATGTGAAATATATCACATCCTTTGCGATTGTGTATGATTTCTCTGTTGCACTATTGAATTGATACAGTGTATAAAAATCCACTACACAACTTTGATCTGCATCTGTGGGGATTAAGAACGGAGTATATGCTATGCCCACTGACATGTTTTGTGGATACGTCATGTACCTGCGTATAGCCCCCACGACACCACAATTTCTTTTGCAATTTTTAAGCAATTTTTTCTGTAATTCTACACATTTTTCCATGGGGCTGAGAGAAGAAATTTGCCGTTTGAAAGCTAAATTCCTGAAATTTAAACCACTTTGCCATGGGGTGGAGAGACATTTTTGCCATTTTAGAACAAATTTCCTTCAATCGTTAATAATATTTGAGTAAGAGTGACTAACACAATCAATGGAGGCCCCTGGAGGTCAGGGCCCCTGGGCACATGCCCTGTGTGCCGATCAGTATTCGGCCATGATTAGAACAAGTTGAGATAGCTGGCTAGACTAACTTAGCAATAAATAAACCCCCTAGCGCCCAGGGGTCGCTTATACCTGGACCCTGCCCTGCTTGAACTGCTTGGTCTTTTGGATTCATGTAAAAGTGCAAGAGTATGAGATAAGACAGTATTTGATAGTCTCTCTGTTACTGCCCTTTATTATTATTTAGAGAAAGTAGCCTACTGCAGATGCCCAGTGCAAGGCTTACATTCCATCAGATCAAGCGTTAACCCACGCTAGCCACCACCTGCATAGGTGGTGTTTTGACGGTGTCTGAGGTGTAACTGTGTTGGAGCTGTCAAATCGGTGAGCGGCTGATTTTGTGGTCATTGTCACGATGCCACCACACATTCCACCAGTGTTAGAAGTTCAATATGAGAAAGTGTAGGTTATATAAAATGAATGATACTCACATTGAAAATCATTCAACAAAATAATGAGGAGTTCTATCAGCCTAATTAAGGTGTCGATTACACGACACATTCAAATCAAGTCATATCAAATTTTATTTCCAATTTTCAAACTTGTAAAACAAGGCTGCATGAGATGTTTACTAATGTGACTCCCTGCAGCCAATTATAATGTCCTGGATAGGTATAATTCCGGGAGCATCTCTAACGCAGTTCCACCTCCGACATGTCAAAACAACAGCTGTGCTGGTGTCGGCTAGCTCCAATCTGATTGAATCTAGCCCTAAGTACAGCCTACTTTGGGTCCTGGAGAACCACAGTGTGTTTGTGGATTTTATTCCTGCCCAGTGACAACTCAACACACCTGATTTATATACAGTTGATACTTGATAAGTATACCAGTTTACCAATCCCAAATCAAACATACTTTTTACTTGCTGTTGGTTGATATCAGCAAGCTTAAGTTTAGAGCATGCATTAATGCCAGTTTCAAATCATTGCAATTATCTGAATCAAGTGTGTTTGAATCAGAGCTTGGGTGAAACAAATGCCTGCACAAACTGTTGTGGCTCTTCGTAACCAGAGAAGGCCCAACCTCTGACCACACCACAAGAGAGAGCAGATGAGGGGGAGGGTGGGAGAGAGGACACCTGAGTGAGCTCCTGTCGGGAGGGAACCTTGTAGACGGAGAAAACACACCTATCATGTCATACACACTCAAAGCATATGACACACACCATACACTTGTTGTCAAAGGACCATCTCCCCCCAAAACAGGGATCTGGAACACACATACAGTATACACGTCTAGTCTCAGTTGTCCCCCATCAGAGATATCACTCACAGGCAGAGGAGCCATAACCCTATCTGGGTCGGGTGCTTTATTGGCAGTCTCGTTTTTTTCAATCCCCACCCTTACCCATAACCACACCACACCTCACCCAATCCACCCCACCCAATCAACACAGCCCTCCAGCACCCCCAGATGGCTGTAGGGTTGTATGGGGTTAGAAGGTTCTCGAAGGGGGTCATGAGGGGTTAGGCTGGGCAGGGGTGTTTGTGATTGTTGTTACATGACTGGTGCCTGTCAATGTGCAGTTGGGGGGCTAGCATGTGGCCTTCAAGCCCCCCTCTTGCCCCGCCAATCCCTCAAATGGTCAGGCTTTGGAACAAAATTGGCAGCCAGTTGGCCATCCTGGACGAGCCCCGAACAAGTGGATTACAGATTTGCTTCACTCAGCATTCGCACACACCTGTTTGAGAGAGCCTTGTGTTAAGGGAGCAAAACAAATGTGGGCAAAGTTCAAGGAAAGCAAATGTGAATGTGTAGACTGAATGCTCATTGAGCTTAGTCCTCGACAGTATCATGATTCATCTTTAACCTCTATCTCAACCTCTGTCCTCTCTGTTTCTCTCCCTTCACTAAGATCTAGCTGTAGTCTGTCCACTGTTTTTCTCCCTCATCCCTCGATATCCCTAACCTCCATATTCGGTGATCTCCTTCTCTTCCATCCACACCAACAAGCTCACGACCACATCAACTTTGATGAACAGCCCACGATTTCCAAGAAACATCACCTAACCCCCCAATCTCCTCACTCACCCACCTTACCCACCTACTATAAAATTCTAGCCAAATGTTTGCTCTTTTGACCCTGGTGCAAGATTGTAAACACCCAGCAACAGAGGACAGTCAACAGTCCTACGTGCTTTGGATATACCAGGAGCTCCCTCCTCTCAATCATCCCATCCGAGTGACACGGGTGTCGGGTAGCCGATTGGCCTCCTCCTGGCCAGTCAACTGTGACGGCTGGGGATATCGGGTGTCTGACTACACTCTTTGAGTGTAAGGTGGTGATAGAGCTTGAATAGGAGAACGGCACACACTGATACGGACAACAGAAACCGATCAGGCCGTGAGAGACTATAGTATAGCTTATACTGCCATGCTGTGGAGTGCTGTAACAGGTACTCAGGTTAAGACTTTGAAGGTTGTGGTGTCTGCTGCTCTTTCATCGCCCCTCCCACCCCTAATGGATTTATTAAAGTTAGAAGTCAACAGTTGACTTCAGAGCCTACTCGTTGTAGCTCATAATCTGTAGCTGATTAGAAAGTGAGGAAAACCATCAGATACTGTCAGAAAAGATAAGCATTGTACAACCATGCCAATCGTTTCCATTCATTTGGGCTTGCCATATTTAGCTGGATCTACTCAACCAATGGCCTGGTACGTGGATTCATCTTGACTTCCTGAATCTAAATATGGAATTGACACCCGACCCTAGTCTCAGAGTCCTACTGTATTACCGGCATTGGTCTGGTGGGTGAGCATGGACAGACTGTTCCTTCCCTGCCCCTGATACTGATGCAACCCCGCTGGCACATGTCCTAGTCAGGTTGGCAAGGAAGATGGAAGATTGCCAACACTGATTAGCTGGGCTTATGAGGGCACTGGGCAGCTGGTTGCCCCTGTAGGGGTACTCCACCTGGCGATGCCCATCAGGCCAGGTGACACCCTCATGCTTGGGGCATACTGTACATTCTAGCAGCGCCACCCTAACCAAGGCTTCCTCTCCATGCTATGTGAAATATGAAATACCGGGATTCCTATTAAGAAAGACGATCCCAGTCCAAATAGTCATAGCTCGCCCCAGTCCCTGCTCTGAGCCCCTCAGGGGGTTATTTGGACACCCTGGTCCCACCTCCTACTCCCTCTCCTCTTCTACCTCCTCTTCCATGATTTGTTTGCATTGGGACAGTTTGACAAAATTCCCAAGGCATGATATTTGGGAGAGCCATTAGCTTAAAATCTCACTAGGGTACGTGGGATGCTAGCGTCCCACCTGGCCAACATCTAGTGAAATTGCAGAGCTCAAAATTAAAAAACAGAAATACTCATTATAAAAATTCATAAAACATACAAGTGTTATACATCGGTTTAAAGATTAACTTCTTGTTAATCCAACCACGGTGTCAGATTTCAAAAAGGCTTTATGGCGAAAGCATACCATGCAATTATCTCAGAACAGCGCCCAGCAGATAAATCATTACAAACAGTTACCAGCCAAGTAGAGGAGTTACACAAGTCAGAAATAGTGATAAAATTAATCACTTACCTTTGATGATCCCAGTCCAATATGGTTGCACTCACAATACTCCCATTTACTCAATAAATGTTTGTTTTGTTTGATAAAGTCCCTGTTTATATCCAAAAACCTCTGATTTGTTCCCGTGTTTTGTTCAGTAATCCACAGGCTCAAACGCAGTCACAACAGGCAGACGAAAAATCCCAAAAGTATCCGTAAAGTTTGTAGAAACATTTCAAACGATGTTTATAATCAATCCTCAGGTTGTGTTTAGCCTAAATAATCAATAATATTTCAACCCGGACAATAATTATATGCATATCTTAGCTTCTGGGCCTGAGAAGCAGGCAGTTTACTTTGGGCACGCTTTTCATCCGGAAGTGAAAATAGTGGCCCCTACCCTTGTGAAGTTAAAGGCTAACCTCAACCTTGACAGACCCGGCAGGACCTTGGTGTCACTCAATACCTCATGTTGGGGATTTGTGTAGTTTTTGACACTCTCTGGCTTTCGGCGGTATGGAAAAAGAAAGAAAGAGGGCTCATTAAGTTAATGAAACACTTGTGATAGCTGGGTTTTATTGCGCTGCAAGCTGGAGGGGTCCGGCCTGTTCCAGTCATGTTGGGGTCAGGGACAGGGTCTCCCCCAACGGTCACCAGTGGCCTGGGTGCAAAGGTGAACAATGATGCCCATTTCCACCACTTGAAGCTCTTGGCATAAAGCTCAATTTATGCTACCAATAGCATGGCATGGCAGATGTTATGAGCCATTGTAATGGCTTATCAGGACTGTGGAATGCTGCAGGTATGGTGACGTAACAGAAAATCCTATTAACCTAACCTCTGAATCTGGATACTGAATAAGGATATGCTCAATGTATGATTACTGGACACTTGTACTGTAGGCACACCAAATACAAATATATAGCTACACATAGTGAGATACACAGACAGAAAAGCTTATCGGAAAGACTCACAGTGTGAAGGTCATTCTCTCTCTCTCACACACACACACCTGCACATACGCACAAATGCACACACACACAGCCTGATGGTCAGTATCTCTCACACACAGACCAGTACACACAAACATACAGGGATTCACACTCCCACAGGCGCACACACAGGCGCCTCTGACGTGCAAAGGGCCCTGTCAGGCCAGGAAATACACTGCGAGAGAGGAAGAACTCAATACCAGTGTGCCTGTTTACAGTAATTGCCACAATTACCGTCAACCCCCCCCCATCCCACCGTCCCACAGGCAAACGCATCTGCAAGCAGAGATCCGGTTGGAGCGAAGAGCGCTTTCCCAGAGATATCAGTGACGTGCGCACACCCACACACACACACACATACACACACACACACACACACACACACACACACACACACACACACACACACACACACTCCATCATTCTCTCACACTCCATCATACCCTCACGCACCATCAGTCACTCCCATTTATTGCCGTCTGTCTGTATGTCTGTTTGTTTTGTGAATGAGTTTAGGGGATAGTTTTCGCAGAAACACAGACAGGGGCTCTAGTCACAGAGGACACATGATCTCCTACCGCACAGCTTTTGCATTCTACCACACAAACAAAACGTTGGTCGTTTGTAAGACATGCTACCTCTCTCTCTCTCACCTGTGAGTGTTTTCACTCAAGTATGCTTTAGGGGCATGACCAGATTTTGAATAGGTAATATCACTCTGGAGCCTAGTTGTATAAGCAAGACTATAAACCAGGTGTGTTTGTGCATGATTGTGTGAGTAGGTATGTAAGAGGATGTGGGCCTGGACACACATTGCAAAGGTTTTATCTGGTTCTGGTGTCAGGGAATTCCCTTCCCTGGCTAGGAGAAAGTATCACCCGTCTGTCCCATTCTTGGCATTGCAGACACTGGAAAGAATGTAGCGATGAAAGTTGTGATTGGTGTAAGCAGGGTGAGTGGTATTTTGGGGGTTGGTGGTGGGGATGAGAGAGGGGGCGCACAGAACCCAAGGGGTGAAGGGAGGACCACCGATATGGGTTGGGACGGGCCTGGGCGATGATTTGCGTCTAGACGCTTCGTAGGCAGGACGGGTTAGGCATAGCCTTTACTCTCCAACTCCCAAAGTCAATCTCTCCCAGCTCTCATTCCCTCACTATCCCCCCCCCCCCCCCCCCCCCCTGCTAAATAAGGTCCTGGAGAGGACATGGCGTTCTGAAATCTAGGATTTAATGTTTAACTCGTGTTACCGTGCAGGCTGGTATCCGCCCTGAATGAAGACTGGTACAGACTCATTGCGTTGGCAGATGGAGGCAGGTGCGTTATGAAAACACAAACACAAGCCACTAGATTTCCTTTGGGACAGGCTACAGTGCTTTCAGAAAATATCACACCCTTTTACTTTTTTCTCATTTTGTTGTGTTACAGCCTGAATTTAAAATGGATTAAATTGAGATTTTGTGTCACTGGCCTACAGACAATACCCCATAATGTTGAAGTGGAATTATGTTTTTAGACATTTTTACAAATGAATTAACAATCAAAACTGAAATGTCTTGAGTCAATAATTATTCAACCTCTTTGTTATGGCAAGCCTAAATAAGTTCAGAAGTAAAAATTTGCTTACTAACAAGTCACATAATAAGTTGCATGGACTCACCCTGTGTGCAATAATAGTGTTTAGCATGATTTTTGTATGACTACCTCATCTGTGTATCCCACACATACAATTATCTGTAAGGTCCCACAGTCGAGCAGTGAATTTCAAACACAGATTCAACCACAAAGATCAGAGAGATTTTCCAACGCTTCTCAAAGAAGGCCACCTATTGGTAGATGGGTAAAATAACAAACAGACATTGAATATCCCTTTGAGCATGGTGAAGTTATTAATTACGCTTTGGATGGTGTATCAATACACCCAGTCACCATAAAGATATAGGCGTCCTTCCTAACTCAGTTGCGGGAGAGGAAGGAAACTGCTCAGGGATTTCACCATAGGAGAAAACTGATTTCACCATGATGGGAGAAAACTAAAGATGGATAAACAACATTGTAGTTACTCCACAATACTAACTGAAATTACAGAATGAAAAGAAGGAAGCCTGTATAAAAAATAAATGTGAACAAAAATCAAAATATTCCAAATCCTGTTTGCAATAAGTCATCAATGTAAACCTACCATAAATGTGGTAAATAAATACATGTTATGTCCTGAATACAATGCATTCTGTTTTGGGAAAATCCAACAAAACACATCACTTAGTACCACTCTTCATATGTTCAAGCATGGTGGTGGCTCTATCATATTATGGGTATGCTTGTCATCGGCAAGTACTAAGTAGGTTTAAAAAAAAAGAAACGGAATAGAGTAAAATGCTCTACTGTAGAGTAATATGCGACACCTACACTGTAAAACAACAATTTGCTTAGTGTGGATGCTGTTATACTTTCGCAGTGTATGAAATGGACACCTGTAGCGTGACAGTAAGTTGTTTTCGGTGTTGTTTTGACACTGTATGGTGTACAGCCTAATTGGCATATTTCCCAGGGTGCCTATGCTCTCAGAGCAGCACGAAACGGTGCTGAAATAGCTTAAAATGCCAGAATGTCACAAATAATTGAACACACACAATTCTTGAAATTCTGGTAATAGGATGTGGTCTGGAGGAATGAAGCAGTGACGCAGGGTAACGTACTGAACCACAAATTACCTCTTAAATCCCACGGCATAATCTCAAAACTTTTAATTAAGGAACAATTGTATATACTCACTTGGAGAAAACCACAGGCCTTTTGAAATGAAATAATTCAATAACCATGTCTCTGTCACTAACAAATACAGTCATGGAAGGTAACTCTACAATTCACTCGAAAAGAAAAGGGATAAATCAATGAGATTTTTATTTTCATTGAATCTCCGTTTGGGTATTAGTTAGACTACAATTAGGGTGTGGAAATGTTAGGATAATTTTGCTCTTAGTACTGTAGCCTACTCCCAACCGATCACGTTGTACGGAAACCCTGAGGGACCCTGAGGGTCGTTTTTCTTGGAATAGAAACACCATAATATTAAGCAAATTAATTAAGCAACATTTCTTGAAATCATTCCCACATACTATGTTCTTTCAAAAAAGGTTTTAAATTCTCTAGGACAGCCAATATTAAAGACTGTCAAATGCTTCTCAAAGATGCCCTCTGGTGGTCAAACTAGCATTAATGGCAACAATGACTGACACTTAATTAAATAACGTGCCATAGAATTCTACAGCAGAGCGCAAGGTGTGCTGCAGTATGACACAAGTTTTTATATTTTGTAAAATTGTACGAAAACTTCCTGTTTCCATCACAGCTGTTGTGATATTTTTTAAATATGCGGTATGATCTTACCAGCATAAAACTGTGGATGGACACATGGTTACTGGTAGCATTATGATGCGAAGATTGAGGTGATTAACCACATTTCTGATTGGTTCGAGAGAAGGAATCATGGATTAGGCGGGGAAAGGAGAGCACATTGTGATTGGTTGAGCTGGGATTGCAATGGCTCTCACCAGTGAAATACGAGGAGGACACAGACATGATTGGCTCGTGGGGCTAATTACCACAAGAGACTGCAGCCCTGATGTCCCCAGGGATCACTGAGGAAGCACACCTGCTCCCTGACCTTGACATGGCTGGGGAGGATGAAGGGAACAATAGGGAGGTGGAAGGGTACAGGTATCGAGTCAATGTGCGGGGGTACAGGTTAGTCGAGGTAATTTGTACATGTACTGTAAGTAGGATGGAAGACAGTATCTAGCTACAGGCATGTCTATCAGACATGCTCAGGCAAATATGTTTTACAGCAAAACCAGCTCATCAGTTTTACAACAGTCAGATTGTTGTATTATTGGTTTTCCTCAATGTTAGCTAGTAAACTTAGCTGAGATTGGGATTGAAATGCATCCACAGTTATAATCATAAACAATGACACCACTCATCAATTATGTTACATAGCTAACTAGTATTTTCTTTACAGTTGCTGATGTTACACATATTTGCTAATAGGTTACAAACGCGAAACGTGATGCATAACAAGTTAGCAGGTGCCAGGCTATCTAGCAAGTCAACTCCAGTCATGTGCTAATATTTGCTGGTAAACCTAGCTTTAGGTGGCTGATTGTAACATTGTAGCTTGCTGTTTAGTAGCCATATCTACGACTAAAAAGAGAAGAGGTTTTACAATCAAGATACAATAGATCACTGATTGTAAAACCTCTACTGATTTTGGTATTAGATAGGGCTACCTGTAGTTGTTTAGCTAACTTAACTAGCTAGACTAGCTAGCTAACTAGCATGCTATGCTAGCAAGCAGAAAACTAATTGTAATGTCCCCCTACTGTAACAAGTTAGCCAGAAATAAACAATATGAATTTCAGTAGATCAACTAAAATTATCTAGCTAGCTAAGTAGCTTGCAGGAAAAATGACTTACTTAGCTAGCCACCGTATTTGTCATCTGCCCTCTTGGTGCTGGCATTCGCTGCGTTTGTGAAATGCCACAAAGCAGGACTACATTTATTTTCATATCTCGACCCACATCAATACACCGGAAGCCATCATGGGTGTATCATTCAGCACGTGAAGCCCAGACATGCCTTTTTCCAAGGCAATTATGTGTGAAACACATCTCACTGACATAGAAATGCCTTGGACACAATGAAAAGAAGCCCAGATTCCCACAGGGTTAAATTCCCCTGTAATTGATAATTTCGTACTCCAAACATTGTGTTCACCACAATAGCCTAGCTAGTCTTTTTTTTCTGTGAAATCAGGAAGGGCATTTTTCTTGACTTTTTCAGTCACCAGTTAATAAATGAACAGGCAGTGGAATGAAGTACAGTAGTTTGACAAAAAGTGTTCAAAAGTCACTGTAACAAGTCTAAAATATAGCTAGCAAATGTATAGTTTTTATTTTCTAGAAAACTAGCTAACATTAGCTACAGTGATGATGGTGGGCGTTTGCTATTTAGCTATGCCTCCCCCAGCATTTTAAATTTAGCTAGCCAGCAAAGGGCATTTATAGCTATCAACTTTATCAATAAAATGGTTAACTAGCAAATATATACATTTTTCCCTTGCATCAAAAGCTTCCTGATAAAACTAGCCAGTTGATAGTAAAGCTAGTTTAAATGTCAGAGGCCAGCTAGCTAACGTTAGCTTCTGTCAATGCAATGGCTGATCTGGAGTTCGTCTGAAAAGTACCATTATATTTCACATAGTTTCTTTATTATGTATTTTCACAAAAAAATGTATATACACACAAAAGAGACGATTACCTTTAGGTAGATAGATTTGTATTTTATTTGAGTACTTCAGGCCAAGAGGTAGTTTGTAGAAAAATTACTTCTCTTCATCTTCCAGCTCCTGTGCTGTGGGTAGCTTCTTCCTGAGATTTCATTGATGGAACAATCTAGCCAATGGTTGCAGCAATCTGCTAAAATCTGCTGTGATTTTAGCAGAGGGAACTGATTGGTCTGTAGTAAAAGGGCCTGCCCCCAGATCCATCATGTCTTTTCTATTTCAGATAAATTTACAAGCACAAACAGCTGTGCAACCCTGGATGGTTGACCCCTTGGCCTCTGTACCTGTCGACTTAGTCTCACATGCCCAGTTGGCCCCAGCAGGTGGGTTGACTCATTTTCACCGCAATGATGAATAGGACGAGGGCGAGTAATGTTCTCCTCACCAGTGGTGTAGTACAATTTTTTTAGGTGAAAAAATGTTTTTTTAAATTATGTCAAAATTTCCTCAATCAAAGTTTGTACCGACAGATGTAGCATGATAATGTTTTTGTTTACTATTTAACTTCAGCTAACCATCCTACAATCTCATTAGAAATAAGGAGGTTATTTTGGTGTAACAGGAACGGTATAGGCCTACTATGCAATTGAAGTGATAATGCCCTCGAAGCCGGTGTTTGGAGGATATATTGGCACGGGTGTTGTTAGGCTCGAGATGAAGTCGAGGGCTGGCAAACTGTCCCAATATATTCCTCAAACACTGGCTTCACCAAACACCGGCATTATCATTTTTACGGGATAACAACACATTTAAAGAATATTGAAAATATTGAAAATATTAAAAGCGTTATTTTGATGAATTTATTTATATTATTTCATCCTTCCACAAGATATAGTCCAGACACAAATCTAGGGTTGCTACCCAAAACGGCTGGTGGTTCATTCTATTGGTTCGGTTGCCAGAGACGCGACCCAGTTGTTCAGTCTTTTTGTTCTGTATCTATGGACGCAACCCAGTTGTTCGTTCTAAATATTCCATTGCCATACTGGCTCGCAACATTTTTATCCCTTGTTTACTAGATATCCAACTATGACTAACTTACAGTCATGTCAAACAATGCAGTAGCATCATTTGCATTTGTTTAAGCTGTTTTCTAGTGACATTTATTTGGATACATACATAACGATGAGCTAATGAGGCATGATTTTGCCTGCTATAGAAAATGTGCTCACTCGTCAGGAGACTGTTGTTCATAGGAGCTAGCCAACTACCCACCTAACACAATCACTTCAAACTGAAGCTGGAAAGACAGCAAACTAGCTGCACTTTGTTTCGTTTCACCTTTTTATAATTGACATTTCTTTGTATAGATTCATAAAAATGATGCCAGCTGATTCATGATTTCGACTGGCTGAGAAATGCTGCCTGCCTGCCTGTCTGTCTGTCTCATCCCAACTCCAAACACGTTCATTACTATGGAACAGCTGGAAATCTAATTTGAATATTGAAACAATGTTGGTGGATGTCAGAGAGACAGACTGCAAGGTTTATACAAATCTCCCGCTGCTGAAAACTACATGCTAGTTTAAAAGAGATGTGAGATGATGTCTAGATGCTTTTAATAGTGGAGATCAAGTTTATAAATTGAGAGACAGTGAATTACGCAGAGATGGAACAGAGTAAATAGGCATTTTAAGGCATTCATAGAATTAGCCACTACGTAAAACTAGAGAGAGTAGATAGACACGGTGTCCGTGGAGTTTTCTGAACATAATTTGTATTATTTTACGACGTTCTGATTGGCCAAAGTGGTCAAGCTTCCGATGGACCTCAGGAGTGCGCACCTGTAGCCTATATAGTTCATCACAACTTGCAGACTTGTTTTCGAGTTGCTGTGCGTTTTGTTGCCAACCTGTTTTGCTACCTGACAAATTTAGGCAAGGGTAATTTCAGTGTAGGAAAGGATGAAACCGCGTCTGTGCCACCAGTAAGTACAGATAGTAGTATAAATCCCCTGGCACAGTCCCCGCAGCCGGACAACTTTCTCATGGTTTCTGGAAGGAAATGCTGTAGGAACGCTCAACAGGTGTCGCTCATTCAGCCGACAGAAACTTTCAACCGGTTTTCCCCATTAAGCAGTGGGTCGGAGTCAGAGGCCGAGTCTTCTCTGGGCTCTACTCCTCCCGTTACGGGGTCTGAGACGCCGAAGCTTCCCACCATTAGCTCTGACAAATTGAAAGAAGATAGAAAGAAGAAAGATAGAAAGAAGAAAGAGATAAAAGAAAGAGATAATTCCTCTTTCTGGGACTCACCCACAAATAGGACCAAGCCTGACCTGCTGAGGAGTGACAGACTCCATCCTAGCTGGAGGTGTGCTCTCATTTTATCTACCAACATAGACAGGGATCTAACTCCTCTAGCTCCACAATGAAATAGGGTGCAGGCCAGGCAACAGGCTGTTAGCCAGCCTGCCAGCATAGTGGAGTCTGCCACTAGCACAGTCAGTGTAGTCAGCTCAGCTATCACCATTGCCTCGACCTAGGTTGGGCAAAACTAAACATGGTGGTGTTTGCCTTAGCAATCTCACTAGGATAAAGACCACCTCCATTTCTGTCATTATTGAAAGAGATCATGATACCTCACATCTCAAAATAGGGCTACTTAATGTTAGATCCCTTACTTCAAAGGCAATTATAGTCAATGAACTAATCACTGATCATAATCTTGATGTGATTGGCCTGACTGAAACATGGCTTAAGCCTGATGAATTTACTGTGTTAAATGAGGCCTCACCTCCTGGCTACACTAGTGACCATATCCCCCGTGCATCCCGCAAAGGCGGAGGTGTTGCTAACATTTACGATAGCAAATTTAAATTTACAAAAAAGAAAATGATGACGTTTTCGTCTTTTGAGCTTCTAGTCATGAAATCTATGCAGCCTACTCAATCACTTTTTATAGCTACTGTTTACAGGCCTCCTGGGCCATATACAGCGTTCCTCACTGAGTTCCCTGAATTCCTATCGGACCTTGTAGTCATAGCAGATAATATTCTAATCTTTGGTGACTTTAATATTCACATGGAAAAGTCCACAGACCCACTCCAAAAGGCTTTCGGAGCCATCATCGACTCAGTGGGTTTTGTCCAACATGTCTCTGGACCCACTCACTGTCACAGTCATACGCTGGACCTAGTTTTGTCCCATGGAATAAATGTTGTGGATCTTAATGTTTTTCCTCATAACCCTGGACTATCGGACCACCATTTTATTACGTTTGCAATTGCAACAAATAATCTGCTCAGACCCCAACCAAGGATCATCAAAAGTCGTGCTATAAATTCACAGACAACACAAAGATTCCTTGATGTCCTTCCAGATTCCCTCTGTCTACCCAAGGACGCCAGAGGACAAAAATCAGTTAACCACCTAACTGAGGAACTCAATTTAACCTTGCGCAATACCCTAGATGCAGTTGCACCCCTAAAAACTAAAAATATTTCTCATGAGAAACTAGCTCCCTGGTACACAGAAAATACCCGAGCTCTGAAGCAAGCTTCCAGAAAATTGGAACGGAAATGGCGCCACACCAAACTGGAAGTCTTCCGACTAGCTTGGAAAGACAGTACTGTGCAGTACCGAAGAGCCCTTACTGCTGCTCGATCATCCTATTTTTCTAACTTAATTGAGGAAAATAAGAACAATCCGAAAATCCTTTTTGATACTGTCGCAAAGCTAACTAAAAAGCAGCATTCCCCAAGAGAGGATGACTTTCACTTTAGCAGTGATAAATTCATGAACTTCTTTAAGGAAAAGATTATGATTATTAGAAAGCAAATTACGGACTCCTCCTTAAATCTGCGTATTCCTTCAAAGCTCAGTTGTCCTGAGTCTGCACAACTCTGCCAGGACCTAGGATCAAGAGAGACGCTCAAGTGTTTTAGTACTATATCTCTTGACACAATGATGAAAATAATCATGGCCTCTAAACCTTCAAGCTGCATACTGGACCCTATTCCAACTAAACTACTGAAAGAGCTGCTTCCTGTGCTTGGCCCTCCTACGTTGAACATAATAAACGGCTCTCTATCCACCGGATGTGTACCAAACTCACTAAAAGTGGCAGTAATAAAGCCTCTCTTGAAAAAGCCAATCCTTGACCCAGAAAATATAAAAAACTATCGGCCTATATCGAATCTTCCATTCCTCTCAAACATTTTAGAAAAGGCTGTTGCGCAACAACTCACTGCCATCCTGAAGACAAACAATGTATACGAAATGCTTCAGTCTGGTTTTAGACCCCATCATAGCACTGAGACGGCACTTGTGAAGGTGGTAAATTACATTTTAATGGCATCGGACCGAGGCTCTGCATCTGTCCTCGTGCTCCTAGACCTTAGTGCTGCTTTTGATACCATTGATCACCACACTCTTTTGGAGAGATTGGAAGCCCAAATTGGTCTACACGGACAAGTTCTGGCCTGGTTTAGATCTTATCTGTCGGAAAGATATCAGTTTGTCTCTGTGAATGGTTTGTCCTCTGACAAATCAACTGTAAATTTCGGTGTTCCTCAAGGTTCCGTTTTAGGACCACTATTGTTTTCACTATATATTTTACCTCTTGGGGATGTTATTCGAAAACATAATGTTAACTTTCACTGCTATGCGGATGACACACAGCTGTACATTTCAATGAAACATGGTGAAGCCCCAAAATTGCCCTTGCTAGAAGCATGTGTTTCAGACATAAGGAAGTGGATGGCTGCAAACTTCCTACTTTTAAACTCGGACAAAACAGAGATGCTTGCTCTAGGTCCCAAGAAACAAAGAGATCTTCTGTTGAATCTGACAATTAATCTTAATGGTTGTACAGTCGTCTCAAATAAAACTGTGAAGGACCTCGATGGACCCTGATCTCTCTTTTGAAGAACATATCAAGACCATTTCAAGGACAGCTTTTTTCCATCTACGTAACATTGCAAAAATCAGAAACTTTCTGTCCAAAAATGATGCAGAAAAATTAATCCATGCTTTTGTCACTTCTAGGTTAGACTACTGCAATGCTCTACTTTCCGGCTACCCGGATAAAGCACTAAATAAACTTCAGTTAGTGCTAAATACGGCTGCTAGAATCCTGACTAGAACCCAAAAAATTGATCATATTACTCCAGTGCTAGCCTCTCTACACTGGCTTCCTGTCAAAGCAAGGGCTGATTTCAAGGTTTTACTGCTAACCTACAAAGCATTACATGGGCTTGCTCCTACCTATCTCTCTGATTTGGTCCTGCCGTACATACCTACACGTACGCTACGGTCACAAGACGCAGGCCTCCTAATTGTCCCTAGAATTTCTAAGCAAACAGCTGGAGGCAGGGCTTTCTCCTATAGAGCTCCATTTTTATGGAACGGTCTGCCTACCCATGTCAGAGACGCAAACTCGGTCTCAACCTTTAAGTCTCTACTGAAGACTCATTTCTTCAGTGGGTCATATGATTGAGTGTAGTCTGGCCCAGGAGTGGGAAGGTGAACGGAAAGGCTCTGGAGCAACGAACCGCCCTTGCTGTCTCTGCCTGGCCGGTTCCCCTCTTTCCACTGGGATTCTCTGCCTCTAACCCTATTACAGGGGCTGAGTCACTGGCTTACTGGGGCTCTCTCATGCCGTCCCTGGAGGGGGTGCGTCACCTGAGTGGGTTGATTCACTGATGTGGTCATCCTGTCTGGGTTGCCCCCCCCCTCCGCCGTGGCGGAGGTCTTTGTGGGCTATACTCAGCCTTGTCTCAGGATGGTAAGTTGGTGGTTGAAGATATCCCTCTAGTGGTGTGGGGGCTGTGCTTTGGCAAAGTGGGTGGGGTTATATCCTTCCTGTTTGGCCCTGTCCGGGGGTGTCCTCGGATGGGGCCACAGTGTCTCCTGACCCCTCCTGTCTCAGCCTCCAGTATTTATGCTGCAGTAGTTTATGTGTCGGGGGGCTAGGGTCAGTTTGTTATATCTGGAGTACTTCTCCTGTCCTATTCGGTGTCCTGTGTGAATCTAAGTGTGCATTCTCTAATTCTCTCCTTCTCTCTTTCTTTCTCTCTCTCGGAGGACCTGAGCCCTAGGACCATGCCCCAAGACTGCCTGACATGATGACTCCTTGCTGTCCCCAGTCCACCTGGCCGTGCTGCTGCTCCAGTTTCAACTGTTCTGCCTTATTATTATTCGACCATGCTGGTCATTTATGAACATTTGAACATCTTGGCCATGTTCTGTTATAATCTCCACCCGGCACAGCCAAAAGAGGACTGGCCATCCCACATATGCTCTCTCTAATTCTCTCTTTCTTTCTCTCTCTCGGAGGACCTGAGCCCTAGGACCATGCCCCAGGAATACCTGACATGATGACTCCTTGCTGTCCCCAGTCCACCTGGCCGTGCTGCTGCTCCAGTTTCAACTGTTCTGCCTTATTATTATTCGACCATGCTGGTCATTTATGAACATTTGAACATCTTGGCCATGTTCTGTCATAATCTCCACCCGGCACAGCCAGAAGAGGACTGGCCACCCCACATAGCCTGGTTCCTCTCTAGGTTTCTTCCTAGGTTTTGGCCTTTCTAGGGAGTTTTTCCTAGCCACCGTGCTTCTACACCTGCATTGCTTGCTGTTTGGGGTTTTAGGCTGGGTTTCTGTACAGCACTTTGAAATATCAGCTGATGTACGAAGGGCTATATAAATAAATTTGATTTGATTTGATCATTCTCATCACCGCCAGAGAGAAGACAGGGAAGCAACCACCATTTACCTACTTCTAGGCCGCTATACATATTTATTTGGATTGTTATTCTATAGTTTTTCATGGAATTTTTGTGGTAATTAATTTTTATTTTTTTTGAATTTATCAGAATTAATTTCCCAGAAATTGTTTTACCAGCTCTGTGAATTCTCAAATTGAAAAAAGTGAGGGAGAGCTGCTGTTCCGGTCTTCGGCAGCATTATACCTGTGCTCTTTACGCAAAGAGCATGGGTATATTTGTCGTGTGTGTGTGTGTGTGTGTGTGTGTGTGTGTATGAGTGTGCATGAAGGAAGAGGTTTGAGTGTGTGTTTGTGACACTGAGTGTGTGACTTTGTTTGGGGTTTACTCGTGGGGGTTTGTAATAAGGTTGTAAGGGAGATATGGATCACTTTTAATATTAGTGACTGTCTATAATCTGGTTATTCTATCTATATTTCAATGGACCTGAGATTCAAGCCAGCGGTCTCAGTAACACAACGTACCCCAAGGCTATTGACATCACTAACCTGTCAAAACCGTAGCTTTGATTAGCCATTGGGCGTCAGTACTTCAGGTCTCTGTGAAGTCCAGCTTAATTGTTGTAGGTTTAAATACAGATGTTGTATCTTTTATAAAAAAAGACCATGAACCTTCTTAATTTGAAGTCAGGATTAAGTTAGCCTGACAGCTATGTGTTATATGACTGCAAAAGGTTCACTGAAAGTGGGATTTCTCTGTGACTAATTCCAAAACCTTTTGAAATCTAGCTTCACTTAAATGTAGCCAGTGAGTTTGAAGTCTCTCCTAAATGACAACACTCACACTAAATGGTGAACATAACCAATTTGTCATATAGATTTCCTAATGATATTTGAAAACAAACCAAAGTGAGAAAAAAGTTGACTCCCTCCAGGAATTTAAATTGTAAACAGATTTCGCTTCCCACTGTGAGAATGACCCAATACCTGGAACAGAGTCCAGGAAATAAACTAGCATCAGATATAGTCACAACACCCACAATTAAAAGTATTACTCACATGGACGCATGCACTGAAGCATCTACTGTGCCTGCTGTGGCTGTACAGTGTGTGTGTATATGTGTGCTTATATGAGTGTCTACCTTTGAATGCATGTTAATAGTATGTGTACAGTTCTTCATCTGTGTGTGAGAATGTGCCTTTCTCTGTATTGGCTGTCCTGCTTGTCTGTTGAGTGGGGGCAGACAGACGGGCGTGATGTGTGTGTGCCAGGGCTTGTTGGGGTGGCTGTGGGGTGGCCAGAGGAACGGCACTGAAGCAGAACTGGCTCTTGGCTGACCCCTAGTCCACCAGGGCTTGTTCACTCACTCACCTCATTAGTTTGACAGGAGCTACCAAACAAATTGAGGGCATCGTTGGTTTAAAGGACTTCCATTGGAAAATGTGGCTATTTCTTGCCGTCCCTGTTGACATTCAAGCACACTCTGTACACAAACACACACCCACACATAAACATTCACACACAGAGAGACGGAGACACACACGCAGAGAGGCATGCATGCACGCGTACACAAACACATCAGACACAGACAGACACAGACGCATGCAGACACACACACAGACACACACACACCGTGTTCCTAAGCTTATCTCTCTTTACCGGACTGAGAGTATAGGGCCAGAGGTGACATCATGATACTGTAGGTTTGAACTTCCTCAAAACACCTCACATTATGTTACTATTGCATTTTACAGCCTTCAAACAGCCATTTTACATATTTCTTACACAACATTCACCTTTCATGCGATACATGCTTTATTTATCTTGAGCACACTGCTAATTTCACTGAACGCATTTCCGCCTCTCTGAAAGATAAATATGGAAGTGAACAAACCCCAGAAATTAATGATGTGGGTGGATAAAGAGGAGTTGGTTATTTTCCTGTTAAGTTTCAGTATTTCTGTCTGGTCATCCATTCGACCTAATGGAAAAATAGATCCTTGCTTAAAAAATATCTTCCTGTGACTACTGCTGAACTGTACATGATATACTGCATACAGTATGCACAACGGTAAACATGGAGTTACCAGGGTGTGGACTCTACCACACCTGAGTTTGATTAGTCCTTTACACGCATACCCATATGTGACTCGTTTCCGGAAACTAGGCGTATGTTGCACGCAGTGGTGGAAAAAGTACCGAATTGTCATACTTGAGTAAAAGTAAAGATACCTTAAAAGACAATGACTCAAGTAAAAGTGAAAGTCACCCAGTAAAATACTACTTGAGTAAAAGTCTAAAACTATTTGGTTTTAAATATACTGTACATAAATATCAAAAGTAAATGTAATCGCAAATATACTTAAGTATTAAAAGTAAAATTATAAATCATTTCAAATTCCTTATATTAAGCAACCCAGATGGCATGATTGTCTTGTTTTTTATTTATTTACGGATAGCCAGGGGCACACTTCAACAGTCAGACATAATTTACAAATGATGCATTTGTGTTTAGTGAGTCTGTAATGAGTGCGCTTAGAGACGGGAAGCTAGTCTGGGGGCGTGAGTGTTTAAAAAAAATAAACAACAATAAACACAAAACACAACTAATATGAAACCGAGTCAATAACATCTGAGGAAAGAACCAAGGGGAGTGACAGATATGGGGAAGATAATCAAGGAGGTGATGGAGTCCAGGTGAGGGTCATGAGGCGCAGGTGCGTGAGACGATGGTGACAGATGTGCGGGACAATCAGCAGCCTGATGACCTAGAGGCCGGAGAGAGAGTATACATGAGAGTCTGCCAGATCAGAGGCAGTAGGGATAACCAGGGATGATCTCTTGATAAGTGTGTGAATTAGAAAAATGTTGTGTCCTGCTAAGCAACCATATATTTATATATTATTAATTCCATTAACTTACTTATATTTGTGTATATTGTGTACATGTTGTGAAATTGTTACATATTACCTGTTAGATATTACTGCACAGTTGGAGCTAGAAACACAACCATTTCGCTATACCCGCAATAACATCTGCTAAACGTGTGTATGTGACCAATAAAATTGGATTTGATTTGATTCGATTCAATACGTAACGGGTGCTTTTGGGTGTCAGGGAAAATATAAATAAAATTGTTCAATTACGATCCTAGTTGGTTTAGCCACGGAAAAAGCCATGAACCTTCCCGCCAGCCATGATTGGCTGAGATAATGGATGGGCTGAATATGCTGGTAGATAAGGTTGGATTGGATTCTAGCTCCAACTGTGCAGCCTGTTGTCTGTTTATAACGTGAGCTGCTCAGTATGTGGTCATAGTCCTTTCTACTGCAAAAATGTTTTAATATATAATGTTAGCCATCGAGAAATACAAAAGTTTAGCTACTTTTCTCAACAACATTGATACCCTGAATTTAGCAGGCACTGTCGTTAGATCAGTTGGAAAAAGTAGCAACTTTCTTCACACGCCACGGTCAGTGTGAACCAGAGTGACTTGACACGACGCTGACCAAACAAGATGTAGCTAAAAACAAAATGGTGTTAAATGGTTCAAGTCTGCCGTGTAGCGTTCGTCCATGTAAGAGTATAGAGTATTTTCAGAAATAATACATTTTCAGAAATATTATAAGTTTCACATTTTGTCAGAAAGTTGTTTTCATTGCAAGTTAAAGCGTACAGTTCACTAGCTAGCGATGTTAGCTTGCTAATGTTATGTGTATGATCTCTGTAGTAATATTATTAGAATCGGAAATCCATTTGTATTCTTAGTTTCCACCTAATGCTAGCTAGCTGACATTGGACCTGGTTGGCTACCGAGCTAGCTAGCTAGCTGACTACATGTCTAAACAAAACATTTCACCAGGTGATTACATGACCCATCAAGTTAGCCAGGTGTGTCTGGGGGTGATTACGGCCATCTATTGTACTTCATGAACATTTGTGCATGTCTAGACAATAGTGACCCAGCCACTTAACAAGATGTGTCTGGGGGTTGGTTATAGCATTTCCTTCACATGACCCATCAATTTAGACAAGTGTGTCAGGTAAGCATCATCTAATAATTATAAAATATTTCTATCTGGACACTTTCTGTTTTTGATATTGCTACTATGCAGCAACCATTTCACTGTACTGTTTACACATTCTTTATTCTGTGCATGACAAATCAACATTTTATTTTATTTGATATGTTGTGTGTTTATCAGAGATGGTAATGTGAAGAACAACATGACCTGCACCAAAGTCAAATTAGGACATAGGTCAAGGAATACCTGCAGTTTTTCCATATTGTAGGCTAGTACTTTCAACACATTTAGTCTTGAAATCTTTGGTTGTTTACTCAACTAATCAGTCTGTTTAGCAAATGCCACACATGTGAATCCTTAAAGAGATGGGTGTGGCTAAGGCTTAATGGGTGTAGACAAAGAAGAATAAATACACTTATGACTCCATTCTCCATTCTATTTGCACCAAAATTACGATCTGCTTCTCTGAATTGCCTCCTGAAAGCCTATCACTGTATTTTATGATTTAGTTAGTCATGTTGGCAATGGAAATTATGCCCACCTGAGCCAGGTTTTGATTTATAATGAACTGGTTTTGGATTGCGTAAACAACAACAGTAATTGTGTAAAGGCGGGGATGCAGGGCTGTGTTCCAAACAAAACATCTACAAGTGTGCTTGCTCGAGTGCCTCAAAAGCACCTTATAGATGAAGACTTTCTTGACACATAAAAGTGCATTGAAGTTACTTAGGAGCTGTGCACACTTTGGAGAGGTGTGACCACTTGGAAACACCAGTTAGACCTCTCACTCAAACCCTTGTCATTCTTTTGTCTTATGTTGCACCTATTCCAAATTGTCCAATAATATTATTGTCATGTTACTGAATGTATACAGAGTTCATTATCAACAAATGTGGTGAAAACAACAGTAAATGTAAAATTCACATATAATCAACAATGTAATGCTTGGATTCAGTCTCAGGTGAACTGTTGTGTCCTCACCTTTAGTCTAATCATTTTCACATAATCTCCAAACTGTTCCCTTTAAATTGCTACCATGGCTATGCATATGCTTTCCATATTTCTTCTGTTAGAAACATTTAAATATTGCGTTGTCAATATAGGCCAATTCCCACAAGTGTAAGGGGTTAATCCTGCCTGGAGTGCCAAAAGGCGGGGATTGCACTCTTGGGACGTTTCTATTGATTACAGTGTGCTGGGCAAGCTCAATCAAATATCATTTCGACCCAGCGCTGTATTCCATGTGTGTATTCTCATTAGACTGATTGGACTGTTCATGTCTGCAGGGGCAGAGAAAATACAGGGGTGATACATTTCATGCAACACCCTGTTTGGCATTCTTTGCGGATTTGGATCCTGTTGTGTAATGTTATTCGAGTTAAAAAGGTTATACTTTACAAGCATGGTGTCATTCCAATGTTCTCATACAAACACGTATCTAATCATAATGTATCAAGTGATATTTATCAAACATCCTAATAATGTATTACTCATTTAAGGTGTTTTCATTTGAGCAGGTCCCTAGGCAATGGCATGTTTTGTTACACTGAGAAACACAGTGATTAGTCTTCTTTCTTACTTGGGGATTTCTTTATAAAATCTCTTTCCATGAAACAAGAGTGTAAATGTTTCTGCCTTTGAGCACTGGTTCCCATGTTTTATCTCAATCCAAACACCGACTACCTTTCAGACAATGGAAGGTGTCAATAAATCACCATATTGATGTACATAGGAGCTACAATGGGGCATTGGGAAAACAGTCGTTTTTTCCCCTGATACACTAGATGTGTGGCTTTTTGCTGGCGTAAAAACCTTTTACTATTGTTCTCGAGTGTAATCTGTGCATTGAAATCTTGAAAGTAGGGTCAATTAGTCAGTGCAACATCGGAATATACAGTGCATTCAGAAAGTGTTCAGACCCCTTGACTTTTTCCACATTTTGTTACGTAAAATTGATAAAATAGCTTTTTGTTGTTGAAATTTTTGCAAATCTATTAAAAATAAAAAACAGAAATACCTTATTTACATAAGTATTCAGACCTTTTGCTATGAGAGACGAAATTGAGCTCTGCCAAATCCTCTTTTCATTAAGCATCCTTGAGATGTTTCTATAACTTGATTGTAGTCCACCTGTCATAAATTCAATTGATTGGACATGATATGGAAGGCACACACCAGTCTATATAAGGTCCCACACTTGACAGTGCATGTCAGAGTAAAAACCAAGCACTGAGGATGAAGGAATTCTCCGTAGAGCTCCGAGACAGGATTGTGGTGAGACACAGATCTGGGGAAGGGTACCAAAACATTTCTGCAGCCTTGAAGGTCCGCAACAACACAGCAGCCTCTATTATTCTTAAATGGAAGAAGTTTGGAACCACCAAGCACTCCACTAATCAGGCTTTTATGGTAGAGTGGCCAGATGTAAGCCACTCCTCAGTAAAAGGCACATGACAGTCTGCTTGGACTTTGCAAAAAGGCACTCTCAGACCATGAGAAACTAAATTATCTGGTCTGATGAAACCTCTTCGGCCTGAATACCGAGCGTCACTTCGGGAGGAAACGTGGCACCATCCCTACAGTGAATCATGGTGGTGGCATCATGCTGTGGGGATGTTTTTCAATGGCAGGGACTGGGAGACTAGTCAAGATCGAGGGAAAGATGAACAGAGCAGTACAGAGAGATCCTTGATGAAAACCTGCTACAGAGCGCTCAGGAGCTTGGACTGGGGCTAAGGTTCACCTTCCAACAGGACAAGAACCCTAAGCACACAGCCAATACAATGCAGGATTGGCTTTGGGACAAATATCTGAATGTCCTTGAGTGGCCCAGCCCGAGTCCGGACTTGAACCTGATTGAACATCTCTGGAGAGACCTGAAAATAGCCGTGCAGTGACACTCCCCATCCAACCTGACAGAACTTGAGAGAATCTGCAGAGAAGAATGGGAGAAACTTTCCAAATACAGGTGTGCCAAGCTTGTAGCGTCATAACCGAGAAGGATGTAATTGCTGCTCAAGATGTTTCAACATTGGCAAGATAAGCAAACTTAGGGATGACATGCCAGCAACAAACGCAGGCACTACACGTCTAAGTATATCTGACCAAAGTATGAAAGACAAGAATTGTACTTTCGAATTCAATAAAGTCAGAGTTGAAAAAATTGTTTTCTATCAACAGTGACAAGCCACCGGGGTCTGACAATCTGGTTTGAAAATTACTGAGGATAATAGTGGACAATATTAGGAAGCCTCTCAAACATAATCCAGGTAGAATCAGGAATTCCCCAGGGTAGCTGTTTAGGCCCCTTGCTTTTTTCAATCTTTACTAATGACATGCCACTGGCTTTGAGTAAGTCTAGTATGACTATGTATGCGGATGACTCAACACTATACACGCCAGCTACTACAGAGACTGAAATGACTACAACACTTAACAAAGAGCTGCAGTTCGTTTTGGAATGGGTATCAAGTGATAAGTTAGTCTTAACATTTTCCAAAACTAAAACCATTGTATTTGGGACAAATCATTCTCTAAGCTCTAATCCTTAACTTTGTCTTGTAATGAATGTGGAAATTGAGCAAGTTGAGGTGACTACACTACTTGGAGTAACCCTGGTTTGTAAACTGTCATGGTCAAAACATATTTATACAACAGGAGCTTAGATGGGGAGAAGTCTGTCAATAATAGTAGCGCGGCTGTGCCTTCTTAACAACACTATCAACAGGGCAGGTCCTACAGGCCCTGCTTTTGTCGCACCTAGACTACTGGTACCACAAAGAGTGACTTGAGAAAATTGCAGTTGGCTCAGAACAGAGCAGCACGGCTGGCCCTTAAAAGTACACGGAGAGCTAACATTAATGACATGTATGTCAATCTCTCATGGCTCAAAGTGGAAGAGAGATTGACTTCATCATTACTGAATGTCCCAAGCTGTCTGTTTAAAATACTAGCACACAGCTTGGACACCCATGCATACACTACAAGACATGCCACCAGAGGTCTCTTCACAGTTCCCAAGTCCTGAACAGACTATGGGAGGCACACAGTACTATATAGAGCCATGACTACATGGAACTCTATTCCACATCAAGTAACTGATGGAAGCAGTAGAATCCGATTTAAAAAGCAGGTAAAAATACACCTCATGGAACAACGGGGACTGTGATGAGAAACACACAAAGGTACAGACACATGCATATGCACACATTGTGATATTGTTGTGATGTGGTATTGAACATGTTGTGTGGTGGATATGTGGTGGTTTAGGGATGTTATATGATGTACTTTTTTAAATCTTTAGCTCATTCAGCACAAACATAGTTCATTGTTTTAAATGTTGTTTTATATGTAACGTGGGAGCTTTGATGACTTTGGAGCCCCAGGAAGAGTAGCTGCTGACTTGTAATGAATACAAACAAAGTACTGAGTAAAGGGTCTGAATACTTATGTAAATACGATATTACCGTTTTTTATTTTTTATAAATTGGCACACATTTCTAAAAACCTGTTTTTGCTTTGTCATTATGGGGTATTGTGTGTAGATTGTTGAGACAAAAAAATATTTTATCCATTTTAGAACAAGGCTGTAACGTAACAAAATGTGGAAAAAGTCAAGGGGTCTGAATACTTTCCCAAATGCACTGTAAGTGAGCCCTAACTTTATGTCTACATTCAACCCTAACACTAGCCGCAACCACAACCCTAACCATCACTCTAACGCTAGCTTCATGTCCACATCCCGGTTCAACCTTAACCTTAGCCTCAACCCCAATCCTAACCTTAACCGTAACCCTAACCTTTAATGTCCACTTCCCAGTTCAACTAACCCTTACACCACTAGCCCTAGCAGAAGTTCTGTGTGATTGCACTGCAGGGGGGTAACTAGCTAGCTAGCTGAGGAACTGAGGTGTTTTGGGCAGAGGTGGCACTATATAGAGGTGGCTCCATGGCCGTGGAACACACTTCCAGACACTATTAGGGCTGCATAGTCTCTGTCCTCCTTCAAGGCATATCTCAAGACGATGCTGTTCAGAAAAGCTTTCAAGGACCTCTGCTAATTCTGTTCTCATGCCCTCCTCTGAAGACACCTGCATATAGCTTTGATTGTTGTCTGTGTTCTATGTTCTCTGTTTTTTTAAATTAATTTTATTATTATACTTTTTGGAGTGAGAAAAGTGCTTAAAAAATGTAATAAATTATTATTACTATTTTTATATTTTGGGCTTGTTTCAGGCCTTGTTTCTGTGTACTGGGTTCTCTAATGAGCTTGAGGTGGTGTTAAAAAGGTGTTAAAAGCATCCAGGAGAAGATAGATTTACTTGGGTGGCTGAGGAGGGGGGTCAATGCCAGCTAGGCAGGAGAGGATGGCAGTGTTAGAGTGGGTGGTGTGTGTGTGTGTAGGGGGTGGACTAGGGGTGTGGTGAAGCGCAGATTTGAGATGTTTTTCAGGGGCTTGGCCCGAGGCTGCATGTCTGGCGGATTTGGCCAGGTGAGCAGCTAGAATGTGTGGCCTGGCGCACTGGGAGCCAGAGAGGCGGTGGAGCGCAGAAAAAAACAAACGGCATCATGGAACAGGCTGTTGAAAGACTTGTGAGAGAGATTGAGAGAAAGAGACAGAGAGAGAGGGAGAAAGAAAATGTAGGGACATAAATAGTAGAAACACATTCATTGTAGTGCTTGGTATACCTGCATTATTTATTTTTTATTTACTGAGTCGGAAAATAGGCCAGTGAAGCCATATGAATCTCCTAAGGAGAGAGAGAGAGAGAGAGAGAGAGAGAGAGAGAGAGAGAGAGAGAGAGAGAGAGAGAGAGAGAGAGAGAAAGAGCACCCGCAGTGGTGGTCCACCTCTTGAACACTAGCCAGATGTAGTCCTGCAGGCCCCTGTGTGTGTCTGTAACATATGTCAAGTTGACTGAATATAATGCAAAAATGTGATATAGAGGCAGTTGGGCTCTCCCCCAAGTGTAACAGTTATTAGATAACCAGATGCTGATAAACACATGCACACACGGACACAGACGCACACATGCACACACACACATACACACACACACACACACACAAAACAACAACAATATTGTCACATCCATTCTCCCTTCTCCAGATATGCCACATATGCCTCCAGTTTTGACAGGCTACAAGGCCATGTGTTGTATAATCTTGCCATGTCCAAAAACTCATATTTTTTCAGCTGATGACGTTGATACACGCTGAATCATTTCAATGCATGCGATGGGCGTACTGCGGTCTTGACTGGTGTGCATTAAGGTATTTTTAGCTTGCGGGAGCATGCGGTTAGCAAACTGAGGTGGCCTGGCCATCCTCTTGATAGAAATACACGAAATATGATGTGTCCCTAATACGAAACATGCAGGCGTGCGGCTGTCCCTCCGTACACTCTATTCCTGTAGAGAGACATTAAAAAACATATTCCATCTTTAAACTCAAATCCTTATTGATGCCTTGAACTTCTATCTCCAGTGAACTGCCCTGAATAAAATCTGGGGTTCAAGCTGCAGGCCACCAAGTATTTATTAAGCCACATCTGGGATTGTCATCACTGCTGCATCGGCCGGGCGGAGAGAGAGAGGGAGAGGGAACGGGGAAAGGATGTGTGCTGAAGGCTAGGAGAAGGAGTGGAGTTGGGGGACTTAAGGATAGGAAGGATGGATCCTGTCTAGGTATACAGCCAGGTAACAGAGGAAGAGAGGACCCATCTGGATTCCCGCTCTACTACAGTATAAGACACTGTCTGGTCATACTTTACGTCAGTGTTTCTTAATCTATTCCTGAGGGGGGGGGGGGGGGGGGGGGGGGGGCTGAAGGTGCATACTGTTGTTGACCTGGCCCCACACTAACACAACTGGTTCAACTAATCAGCTAATTAACACTAGAATAGCTGGGGCTTATTGAATTACAATTGACAACAATGCTGTGCCCTTGGGGCGTCTATTTTAACTGTCTAATTAGCCCTTTATTAGTTCAGGTACATTAGTGCTTAGCAAGAACAAAAATGTGAAAATGGATTGAGAAATGTTACAGGACATAAGTCTTATACCAGAGAAAGGACAGAATTACATCCCTTTGCCGGAAAAAAGTATCACTAATCCTTTTCAACAGCATTTTGTACCAATGCATAACACAGGTGACTGCACAGTTCTCCATTCATGTGCTCTGCCCATGGCAATGGTTAAGACTATCAGTCTTATCTTAGGGAGATGTGTTTAATTCTTTGTAATACATTTGACTTTTCCTATGTGTTCCCTTCCTTAAACAGCCTCGGTCCTTGGAGTTGGCCCAAGTCTGGAAGCATGTCTCTTTTCCACCTTCCTTTCATGTCATTCCAGGCTGCAGAAAAAGGAGCAGGGTACACAAACATGCTGGAAGGGAATAATTGTCTAAACCTCTTTATTTATATGAGGTGGGTAGAATGTCAGACCTTTCCAGTTGTTAAAATAGCTTTTAGATTTGTTTATGCTACAAAGAACTAGTGATTGTAATTTCCCAAAGAAGATCACCAAAGAGCAAGATCATGAAGTAGGAGAGTGAAGGAAATTACGCTGTTAAACAATCATATTACACCACTGGAGTGAAAAATATAGAAACAATGGAAAGGAATTATGGTCCTTGTTAACCATTATTTGTCAGTTCCACAGAAGACATCTGCAACAGCCATTTCCAAGTACTGTATTACTGCAATCAGGAGTCATTCAGATGGAGATATACTCTAGAAACCATGCTAAAGAGCTTCACCACTCTCCAATATCAGTTTGACCCGAAGCCGGAGGGAATCCCCTCCTGTATCTCAAATGGGACAGACACGCTAGCTCCCCAAACACAAGCAGGAAGGTGTGGCACTGGCTGTTCCGAACCCTGTTAACGAGAGCCCTGGACCATTCAGAGATGTGTCACGTCGAGCTCCAGCTTTACGTGGCCAACTTTCTGTCAGTGGGACCCAGGTTATGAGGCCCGAGTTCGGGGACTCTGGCCATCTTTCTGGGACTCATCTGGGACCCTCACAACCGCCTTGGTTAATTGAGTGTGTGTGTGTGTGTGTGTGTGTAAGCGGTTTAAGCTAGAAAAAAAGTATGTGGTCACCCACCACCTTCCAGCTCCAAGCAATGGGTTTACCACTCTGTCTGGCATGCCATAACAGTGTGTATGTGTGTTTCACGTGTTGTTCACATGTTAATTTTGTGGATCTCTCCTTCTTTTGCAGAGCAAATATGTTTTGGCACCTGGGAGAAAATGTAATAGCCCCCTCAATTTTTTTTATTTTTTTCTCCAAATGACATCAGTTTGACTGGAAGGAAAATAGAAATCTGTGAAAACCTAACATGTTTTTGATAATATTTTAATTCAGCTTGGATGCATATTTTATGTGGTTGAAATACTATCAGCTTTTGGCGGCAGGTAGCATAGCGGTTAAGAGCATTGGGCCAGTAACCAAAACATTGCTGGTTCGAATCCTGGCACTGACTACGTGAAAAAAAATCTGTCAATGTTCCCTCGAGCATTTAACCCCAATTGCTTCTGTAAGTTGCTCTGGATAAGAGTGTCTGCTATATTACTAAAATGTAAACCATAATGCACCTCTACAGATATCACTAACTGCACATTCACATTATCTAAAGATGCTGAAATAAATAAATGACATTTCTCCACTCATGTTCCCATTTGGTGTATCATTTTACTGCAAGAAATGCTTAATTCTGCAGGATTTAATATTAAGGCTATGTGAGAGGTTATAGACCTACAGTCAGTGTCCCAAATTCAGTTTTCATTTAACCCATCGGAACAGTAGGCTACATTTCCCTTGACGTGCCATAAGCCTGTTTGAAGTCCCTGTCTTCTGACTGTTGAATATGTGTAGGGCCTCACAAAACACTACACATAACGTAGCCAGCAATGCTATCATCCTCTTTTACCACTTTCATCAAATCTTTAGCAAACATGACTTTTCTGGCCCTCCCTTCTCATTATTTTCATTTGCAGCTTTTCTCTTATTGAATTAAAACCCAACATTGTCCTTTTTGCCAGACTTTTTCTGCCCGTTTCCAAAAACATTTAGCGATTGGCGTGTAGGCCATTTGGCGTGTGTACAGTTAGGCCCTAAAGCTTATAGGCTTACACAATAATGCCAGATAGCCTAAAAATAATGAAATAAAAACCTCAGTGTAGCTTTATACATTCATGTTTTTTTGTGTATTGTTTTCTCTTTCTTTAACCCGCCCATCTACCCACACGCCCTTCATCCACACAATATTTCATGACCCTAAACCCGCCCACCCTGCAGTTATGTGGGTTATGAGTCAAGCTGCACATCACTAAAGGAAACGTATATAGAGAAGGGACACATTTATTACAGCCAATGAGTTATGTTCTTAATTGGCTCGCGACACGTAGAAAATACGAAGCTTTTATGATTCTATTATTCCACTATATCTGCACGTTAAATGCATAGATGATTTATCTACAGCCAAACCCCACTAAAGGGTCAATTCCTCCAATGTGTTTTGAAAGAGAAGGAGAGAGAATAATAATGGATGGTGTTCATCATGCTTTTCGTTAGGTGTCAAAGTGCCTTTCATTTTTGTTTATTGGACTGATTTTATTAAACACCAATGTAGCAGCCACCAGAGGTTCTCCAAAACCATTTCTCAGAGGCAGCCCAAGTTCAGAACATGCCCAATGCTGCTTGCTTTCAGACAAAACCCAGCAGATCGGTGGTAATACTTCTGGCAGAAGAGAGAAACTATTCATATTTCTGATTAGGGTCATACTGCATATTATATTGGCTAGAAGGGAATTCTAGAATGGGCATTAAAACCAGAAACACAGGACAGTTGGATGTCTCTGGGACAGTTATAAGGGACACCTAATCATGACGCAATGTAAAGCAATGCACATGCAGATCGTACTTGCTACATAGTTACAGAAAGCTAAGCCAACAAACACACAAACCGATATTGGATACATTGTAAACGCAGGTCCAGCTAGCATTCTTTTGTTTTTGCAGAGACATCTGATGATCTAACGTGATGAGTGAAGAGACAAAAACGAATGTCTCTTGTCCCTCAATGTTGTAGTCATGATGCAAGTGGCGCTATGCTGTCAAATCCTCCCACATGTTTTTAATTTGACCAGCTGTTTTCAGCAACTGATGTTGAAGTTGGTTGGCATGTTGGCTAGCAACAAACTATTTAGCTAGCTTCTAACCTAATGTTTGATATCCAATTTAATCTCCTGGTGTCTTGACAGTGTCTTGACAAGAAGGCAAACTTTTCTGTGACAGGCAAAATCACACATCATAACCACATCATATCCAAATGAAAGTCACTAGAAAACATCTTAAACATGCAAAAAAGCTTGACATTTTATTTTACTAGGCAAGTTAGTTTAAGAACAAATTCTTATTTTCAATGACAGCCTAGGAACAGTGGGTTAACTGCCTGTTCAGGAGCAGAATGACAACCTTGTCAGCTCGAGGATTTGAACTTGCAACCTTCCGGTTACTAGTCCAACCTTCTGGTTACTACTCTAACCACTAGGCTACCCTGCCAACATGACTGTGTTAGCCATAGTTGGATAGCTAGCAAGCAAGGGATAAAAACGTTGACAGACAGCATGGTAACCGAATAAAAATAATGAACGACTATCCATAGATATAGAACAGAATTAACCACTGGATCACGTCTCTGGCAACGGACTAACAATCAGGTTTGGTAGGAGAATGAAAAAGACTTACAAAAAAATAAATATCAATGAAAACATGTCATTTATACAGGTACAGTGGGGCAAAAAAAGTATTTAGTCAGCCACCAATTGTGCAAGTTCTCCCACTTAAAAATATGAGAGAGGCCCTTAATTTTAATCATAGGTACACCTCAACTATGACAGACAAAATGAGATAAAAAATCCAGAAAATCACATTGTAGGATTTTTTATGAATTTATTTGGTCGATAACAATAGTTTATCTCAATACTTTGTTATATACCCTTTGTTGGCAATGACAGAGGTCAAACGTTTTCTGTAAGTCTTCACAAGGTTTTCACACACTGTTGCTGGTATTTTGGCCCATTCCTCCATGCAGATCTCCTCTAGAGCAGTGATGTTTTGGGGCTGTTGCTGGGCAACATGGACTTTCAACTCCCTCCAAAGATTTTCTATGGGGTTGAGATCTGGAGACTGGCTCGGCCACTCCAGGACCTAGAAATGCTTCTTACGAAGCCACTCCTTCGATTCACGGGTGGTGTGTTTGGGATCATTGTCATGGTGAAAGACCCAGCCACGTTTCATCTTCAATGGCCTTGCTGATGGAAGGAGATTTTCACTCAAAATCTCACGATACATGGCCCCATTCATTATTTTCTTAACACGGATCAGTCGTCCTGGTCCTTTTGCAGAAAAACAGCCCCAAAGCATGATGTTTCCACCCCCATGCTTCACAGTAGGTATGGTGTTATTTGGATGCAACTCAGCATTCTTTGTCCTCCAAACACGACGAGTTGAGTTTTTACCAAAAAGTTATATTTTGGTTTCATCTGACCATATGACATTCTCCCAATCTTCTTCTGGATCATCCAAATGCTCTCTAGCAAACTTCAGACGGGCCTGGACATGTACTGGCTTAAGCAGGGGGACACGTCTGGCACTGCAGGATTTGAGTCCCTGGCGGCGTAGTGTGTTACTGATGGTAGGCTTTGTTACTTTGGTCCCAGCTCTCTGCAGGTCATTCACTAGGTCCCCCCATGTGATCGTTCTTGTGATCATTTTGACCTTGCGTGGAGCCTCAGATTGAGGGAGATTATCAGTGGTCTTGTATGTCTTCCATTTCCTAATAATTGCTCCCACAGTTGATTTCTTCAAACCAAGCTGCTTACCTATTGCAGATTCAGTCTTCCGAGCCTGGTTCAGGTCTACAATTTTGTTTCTGGTGTCCTTTGACAGCTCTTTGGTCTTGGCCATAGTGGAGTTTGGAGTGTGACGATTTGAGGTTGTGGACAGGTGTCTTTTATACTGATAACAAGTTCAAACAGGTTCCATTAATACAGGTAACGAGTGGAGAACAGAGGAGTCTGTGAGAGCCAGAAATCTTGCTTGTTTGTAGGTGACCAAATACTTATTTTCCACCCTAATTTGCAAATAAATTCATTAAAAATCCTACAATGTGATTTTCTGGATTTTGCACAATTTTTGGCTGACTAAATACTTGTTTTCCCCACTGTAAATGTGTGCTTTAGTATTGTTTCTTTGGCAACTGTGGTAAAAGCGGAATAAACGCCTCTGTTCTGTATATTACCTTCTGAAATTGAACTCCCCAAAGGGACTCGTCCCGCTACGTCATCCATTATTTCCAGGGTAATGTACAGAGCGTTGGCGCTTATCTCTTTAGTGGTCCTATTATCTCCTACATTGTCACCATTCACATCATGTTTTCATTGCTTGTACTGAGCAGATTCCAACTCTTGCGACACACTTTGATTAGCGAGATACTTTACAACAACATTTGAGCAGAGTTGAAATAAATATCAATATCAAGCTTCAGTGAAATGAAATGTTGAAATAAAAGATTCATATACGGGATATAAATAGTGTTCCATTAAACATTCTTGAACATTTGGCCTTCAGTAAGGTGTGAAAAATGATGGATGTCCTTCAGCTCTACTTTATTGAGTTAAGTACTGAAATATGGAAGGGAAGATCACTTCAATATCTCCCCTCTCGCTAATGAAGTTTCATGTACACACAGTATACACACCTGATTTACCTGTAACCTGTTTGTTTACATTCTGTGCCCCTCTACCTCCCCCTCTCTCCCCTTTTGCTAGAACTTCATGCCCTCCTGGATCCAGATATTTTTAAAATATTTGTAATCTATTTAAGCAATAAGGCCCGAGGAGGTGTGGTATATGGCCAATATACCACGGCTAAGGGCTGTTCTTATGTACAACGCAACGCGGAGTGCTTGGACACAGCCCTTAGCCGTGGTATATTGGCCATATATCATAAACGGCAGAGTTGTTTTATTGCTATTATAAACTGGTTACCAATGCAATTAGAGTAGTAAAAATAAATGTTTTGTCATACCCGTGGTATACGGTCTGATATACCACGGCTGTCAGCCAATCAGCATTCAGGGCTCGAACCACCCAATTTATAATTTGTTTCATACAACGGGTGGGTCTAATCCTGAATGCTGATTGGTTAAAACCGCATTCCAGCCCTCGAAGCCGGTGTTTGGAGGATATATTGGCACGGTTTGCCAGCCCTCGACTTAGTCTCTGGCCTAACAACACCAGTGCCAATATACCTTCCAAACACTGGCTTCTTGGGCATTGTCACCTAAATAGACACATGATACCTTCAATGTAAGAAGTAAAATAACTCCCAACTTTACTTAGAATGCAGCAACCTTAGCAATGGAGCTAGTTAGCTACAGCAAGTATACCTGTTGCTGGCTAGCAGGAACATATATAATTATCACTAGCATGTCGTTCTGGGGCAGGGATCTTTAGCGATCTTTATTCCAAGTAATAATTTAAGACTACAAAATCTAAAGTACTGTGAAGCTAATAAAGTAATCAAGGCAGGACTAACTCATTTCATTCATACGGATAAACAAGAAATGGCACATTCTCCCTGTCAATAGGCCTAGGTGGTGTAGAATGCAGAGCACCCTGCCTCTGTCCTTATCCTAGTAGCCCAGTTGTAATTTGACTGTTAGGATGTTCATTTCTAGCTCATAAAACTACAACCATTTGCTGTGATGATTTATTTTATTAATTATTTTCTCACACTTTTGTCTCCCATGATCTAATTCAGCTTTTCTCTCCTGTGTCCTGCTCCCAGAGATCAACCAAGTGCTATGCTATTCACCAAGCATGGGCTCAGCTGATTCACTCACCTGTGAGGACCATCCTATTGCAGTTTGAACTAGCCCTGCCGTCAATATTAGACACCGAGACCATTTGCCTGTATGCATTTGACTGTTGTCTTTCCTTTGTGGGTTTTGTCTAACACAGTCCATTACATTTTTAGAGTGGAAGAGCACCAACTACAAATACACACAGTTGTTAGAGCATCTCAAAGACAAAGACAAACAGATAATGTTTAACTATTGTAACATGCAGTGATGAGAATTCTATTGTCCCCGTCAGGAGCCCAGGCGTTTGCTGTAGATGGTAGAGTTCTCGTCTCTGGACCACACAATCTGAAGATTGCATTCCGCTAAGGCACTTCTCTCTTTCTACATCGGTTGGCTACATTGGTGATCAGAGTGGGATCCTTTTGATACACCTATTGGGCCTGGGCCCACACATGGTCCTAGAGAGATGGGGGAATACTGAAGCATGCATTGATGACAGTTCTACTGTCTCCATCAGAGATTCAGGCTTTTGTCATAGAGGGTAAAGCTCTCATTTCTGGAATGCAACATTGTAAGATTGTGCCCCCCACGGCATTTCTCTCTATATATACACAATTGATTGGTAGTTTACACTGAATTTAGATACTTCAAATACTGCCTGAGACACCTTTGCTATTTGCCTTTGTACTCAAATTGTGAAACACTTTGTGGTGGTGTTTTTTGTTTGAATGTACAGTACATGCATGAAACGTACATTATGGAAAACAGGCCTCACACTCAGTCATAGTTAGTAGTAGATTAAGGGATTGGCAAGAATGTGACACAGTCAACTTTTAGAAGATTAGTTGGAAGGTTAGGCTAATCATTTAAACCACCTAAATAGACTCACATTCACTGAACATTTAGTATTTTAAACTCAAACATTAATTTCCCAACTTCTTTTTCTATAATCCTGTAGAATCATTCTCCATATCTTATATTCCAATGCATCCAACATTATGCATGCTCACCATCGTGTTGGGCAGTTTCTGACATTTGAGAACTGATATCTGGTTTAGAACATGATTAAAAAATGTAATTCACTGACAGTGTGCCAACAAATTGTATAGTCATCACAATAATGTTTTACTGTCGTATACAAAAATTCAGCTCCTCCCTCAAAGTGGATTGATCAACTTCACATTTTTCTGCTTCGGCCCACCACCTACGAAGGCTTCATACCGTTTGTGTTTAGGTTCAAGGTTAAGTTGAAGCATCAGCCAATTAAAATTGTCTACGTAGTGTCAAGTGATTGTTACATTGTATCTGGTCCAATCACATTGGATAGGGCTAACACATGTTAGACCTATGCTATCCTCACCAGGTGGCAGTGATTATTTCCTGTAACAAATTCCTCATCAGCCTATCAAAGATCTTGAACCTTTTCTCAAAAAACCAATGGCATTTCATAAACTAGGTCAACTCGGTCACCAGAGGAATACATCTAAACCCCCAAATTCAATGTTTACATGTATCCCTCTGGTTCTCGAGTTGACCTATTAAAGGAAAATTCCACTCAAAACGATGTTTTGGTATTTGGTATTTGTTTCATTAGTCCATTGTTGACATCGTCCCAACATGTGTTGCTTGTCAGCAATCATGTTTTCAAGAAATGTAACTTTCAAAAAACAGAAATCGTCCGCCTAAGAGCATTTAGCATCATATGATGCAAAACGCAGGAATTCTGTATTTTGAACGTTACATATCTTGAAAACATGATTGCTGACAAGCAACACATTTTGGGACTATGTCAACAATGGACCAATGAAACAAATACTAAAAGATCGTTTTTTGGGGTGGAGTTTTTCTTTAACAAGCTATGGAAACTGGACAGTGAGCTGACTCCACATATATCACAGAATGAATAAAGACAGCTTGTGTGTTTTAATATCTTCTTAACATTTCTAAGAAGGGGGGTGGCGGGAGTAGTGAAAGGAAATTGAAAGACATTTTGGCATGGCATTTTTGGAGGTATTTTGTGAAACTATGAAATGTATTAATTTCTTGAATCACATGGAAGCAAGGGCATAAACAGACAGGCAGCGATAAAAAACTAAATGCCCAACTTTCACCTTACCCTGATGTAATGAGATATTGATTCGAATTTGAAGACACCCAGTATGTTACGGTGATAAAATATCTGAAAATCACAAAAAATAACTACTTTTGCACTTTATAAACAATTTCACAATATTTATATAATCCATTCATGTCTTTCTTAATCCAAGACGAATACACAATTTCCCAAATATATAAGATTAATCAAGTCCTAACTTCTTTTTCAGACACCACTAAATGGGGCAGGATCATGCAGGAGGCACTGCCACCGCTGGAGAAGGCCCAGGACATGTAGCCGTCGATGATGCGAGCTGCACTGTATTGTTGGAGGAGGAGGAGCAGATCTGTCCTCACCCATCCCTTGCATCTCTGCATCATGACGTGCCCTTGGACGTTATCAGTTTCGACTCATCCCAGTCATTGGAGCCCTGTGCTGCAACTTCAACACCATTGCTTGTACTATACAACATTTTATTGCTCTTTTAGATCTTCAGTTTTGTCTTTGTTTATTATTAGGCTACTCTCTTAAATGTCTTTTTACTTAGTTGCCATTTGATGAAGGTAATAGTTTGACTGTAACCTCAGAGTGAAGTCGTGCTGGATAGAATCCTGGACTAGGCAGGTAGTCTGTTTACTACCCTTCTCACAGACTTCAGACTGCAGTATGTTTAGGACCGCCGGCCCTGGCTTTCCTGGTTCTCTCACCATCAGTCAAACCCAAAACTCTCCTGTTTATCTCCCTCCCGTCCTCCCCCATCCTCTGCCATCTCACTGCTTTCCCAGCCGTGTCTCTCTTCATTAACTGTGTAGCTATGCCCTGGGAACCAGTAACATACAGTTGGGCTTGGCCCTCCATCCTCCCATGTCTAGATCCAGACCGCCCCACTCTCCCTCTCTTCCTGCCCCCCTTAACCCACACCCTGGCTGGGGCCGCTGCGATGACTGTCTCCTTGCGAGTCTGCAAGGCTGGTGCGGAAGAACCACACCCGTAGTGCGATTTATGTCTCTCTTTCTGCACTCCCGACAAGCCTTCAGAGGGACCTCAGACTTACAGGCTGTGTTCGAATACCCATACCAACATACTGTATCAAAATGAAATCAAGTAATATTTTATTTGTCACATGCTCCGAATACAACTGGTGTAGGTAGACCTTACCGTGAAAAACGTACTTACAAGCCCTTAACCAACAATGCAGTTTTAAGATTACTTATTTTATTAAATAAACTAAATAATTTAAGTAAAACAATTCAAGAGTAACAATAACATAGCAATAAGTAGGCTATATACCTAGTCAATGTGCGAGGGTACAGGTTAGTCACAGTAATTGAGGTAATATGTACATGTAAGTAGGGGTAAAGTGACTATGAATAGATAATAAACAGCGAGTAGCAGCAGCGTAAACAAAGGAGAAAAGGAAAAGGGGATAACTAGTCAGTTGTACAACTAAATGCATTCACCTGAAATGTGTCTTCCGCATTTAACCCAACCCCTCTGAATCAGAGAGGTGCGGGGGCCGCCATAACGGAGGGGGGGAGGTCAATGCAAATCGTTTGGGTAGCCATTTGATTAGCTGTTCGGCAGTCTTATAGCTTGGGGATAGCTGTTACGAAGCCTTTTGGTCCTAGACTTGGTGCTCCTGTACTGCTTGCCATGCAGAAGCAGAGAGAACAGTATATTACTAGGGTGGCTGGAGTCTTTGGCAATTTTTAGGGCCGTCCTCTGACACAGCCTGGTATAGAGGTCCTGGATTTCAGGAAGCTTGGCCCTAGTGATGTACCCTGTATGCACTACCCTCTGTATACTACATAATTAATGAGTTTATACTACATACTACATACTATCAGTTCATTTTAGTAGAAGTGGAAGAGAGATTGACTTCATTTTTGTAAGAGGTGTTGACAAGCTGAATGTACCAAGCTGTCTGTTTAAAATACTAGCACACAGCTCAGACACCCATGCATACGCTACAAGACATGCCACCAGAGGTCTCTTCACAGTTCCCAAGTCCAGAACAGACTATGGGAGGCACAAAATACTATATAGAGCAATGACTACATGGAACTCTATTCCACATCAAGTAACTGATGCAAGCAGTAAAATTTGATTTAAAAAAAAACTGATTAAAAAAACACCTTATGGAACAGCGGGGACTGTGAAGCAACACAAACATTGGCACACACACACACACACACACACACACACACACACACACACACACACACACACACTATACATACACATGGATATTTTTATTACTGTAGATATGTGGTAGTGGTGGAGTAGGGGCCTGAGGGCATACACTGTGAATGTATTGTAAATGTTGTAAAAAATGTATCAACTGCCTTAATTTTGCTGGACCCCATTAAGAGTAGCTGCTGCTTTGGCAGCAGCTAATGGGGATTCATAATGTACACACATACATGTAAATAATAAGTCAATAAACTTTGGGTGGTTAGTTAGACAGCATATCGTTAATATACAAGCAAGTTCCATGTGGTAGTAGCCAACTAACATTAGGTAGCTAGCTAACATACATACAAGCAACTGCTGTAGTGATATGCTATGTGGTTCGTAAGACTAGCGTAGCTAACACATTGTCAGCCAAAATAACGTGTAACATAACTTATTTGAGAAGTCATTACTTTATTACAATGCTCAACATTTTATTAACATTTGTCATAATTAGTTAAAGCAATGAATTTGTATCCACTCTCGTCAGACTGCATATTTTCAAATTTGAAAATGTGACGCCGTGGCCATTTTCTGAAGAATTGCATTATGGTCTGTAAAAGCACGGAAATAGTGACCCCTGCTTGTATACTTTGTATTTTGGTCAATGTAGTACGACATCCGGGAACTTTTGACATACTAACTATATCCACGCTAATGAACAATAAGCATACTCTATACTCAATTTCCATCACAAATAGTAGGGTTAGTGAGGTTCGTATGAGTATCTGAACACAGTTAGAGTCATTGTGCTAAAGCTAGTTAGCATTGGATCGCAAAACCTCCTCTAACTTCCCTCATACTGGATGCAAAGACATAAAAATGGTATCCCAAAGTCTATAAATGGCTTCATTGCCAAAATCCTGAAGTTTCCCATTAATGTAAGGTCTAGCCCTCCCTCTTCCTCTCTGGCTTGCCTCCTCGGAGCACGCTATCCTATCTCATTTCTCTCCCCGGATTCATAGCCCATCTGTAAAGGTCAGTACTCAGTGACCTTTGATCTCTGCGGAGTTGGGCGTCACCCTGAGTGCAAATCCACAATCCACCGTGGGTCTCTACCCTCTCCTCCCCCTGATTTTTTTTCTCTCCATACTGCTCACTTTCTTTTGGACGCTCCTCAATGTCAGTTTCATCGACAAAACAAAAACAATGACAAAGGGTCTGGGGAGAACAATGGCACAATGTGGATTCCATCTTTAATTCTCCAAGCCACAGGAAGAAGCCTTGTGCACACTCCTCAATCACCTTTGTTTCTAAGAGTGTAGTTACCTGTTGACTGTCTCTCGGATGTTTCTTCTTGACTTCCCTGTGGCTTGAGAGGTGCTCATTTTGACTAATTAGGTTCACTGAGGGGAGAGGGGGGAGCACGCTTCTAGCTCCGAGCTCGCCAACCAAGGCCTCCTCCCCGTGAGTGTGTGTGTTTGTGCATGTACATGTGTATCTGTGTGCGTGTGAATGCATCTGTGTGGCTCCTGCCACTGGCTGTCCGCATGGATTTGCTTGACAAATGGTCAAAACTGCCAGTCCCTCCAAGATATGAACTCATTTTGGCTGAGTATCCATCCCCACAAGGTGTTGGCGTTAGTCAGTGTTGGTGAGGCTGTGTGTACCCCGGAGGTCAGGATAAAAGGCCCCAGCATTGCCCCAAATAAAAGCATACAGCCACCGACCGACTAAGACCGGCTCGTGATAGAGGTTCATCTAAGGCACAGATCTAGAATCAGCTCATTTCCTCTGAATCTGATTCGTAACCACTAGGAGGGGAAAATGCAAACGCTGACCTTAGATCAGTGTCTAGATGTATCTTCATCCTATACTTATCTATGACCGAACCAGGCCGTTGGCTTCACTTGATTGGCAGTACCTGGAGTGTTTATCTCTCACTTTGAGACTTTCGACAGTCTCAATTTGAATAGACAAAACAACTGCTCAATTAAAAAATTATTAGGTCACTCTTTATGATCAGTCTTAACCTTGCATATGTTTGTGACAGGACACACCTGTGGAGCAGAATAAACATTCTCCATAGGTTTGTTCTGTCATGAATCATATGGAGAAATGCAAAGGTATATATATATAGGAGGTTTTGTTTGCTTTTATCTTGTGTATGTGTATGTGTGTGTGTCTCTGTTCTGTGTGAGCATCTGTGTGTGTGTGTGTGTGTGTGTGTGTGGGGGTGTTTCTCAAAATGCATACTACCGTGCTCCGAGCGGTAGTATGAGTCCAAATCAAAGTATGCGAAACGGCACATGGAGGACACTTCTCAAATGTGTATTCTGCTTGTACATATTTTGAAGCATGCATCGATGCCAGCTTCAACGGAAAGTATTTACAGAAATATGACGCAACCACGTAAAAAAATTATGCAACATTTATTGAAATCAATGGAATCCATTATCTGAGCTAAGCGAGAGAAAATACACTCTGACTTGAATGAAATGTTTCCTATTCACATGTCATATGTTGCCTGATTACAATATTTTATCTTGACATGATAATAAATTAATGCTGTGTTAATTTTGGCATGTTTACCTGCCCACAACACCCACTATAGTGTGCGTAGATTACAAGCCCATAGTAAGTCGATAGGATAACTGTCTAGCTACTACTGTTAGGTAGCCAGATAGCCACGAAGAATTGTTAGCTAGCTAGCTACCCATGAAGAATTGACATTTACCTTTAATAACATTAGTTTTAGGTAATTGTTGCCTGTTTGACTAGCTGGCTAGCTATATTATTACAATTCACATACAGCTAGCTAGCTGATAATTATGAGGTAAAACGTTTGCTTTGTGTATATCTTGTTTCATCTCTATTGTTGCCATTGTCCTGGCTGGAAGAAGGTTCAGTGAATGGGAGGTGCAGCGTGAGGTAATACAGTAGGGGGAGTGCGAGTGCTTCTTAAAACATTTTTTGGGGGCGTTCCCCACACTCTCGTCCTCACAAGAACGTACTCAAGAAAACATCCTCGGAGAATGCACTCAGGGAATGAGAGTGTGGAGCATGGAAGTATGCATATTGTGAAACACCCTGTGTGTATGTTTACAGCAGGGTTGAGTCTTCATCCACGGGGCACACTTAGAAAGGACTTATTACTGTTGTGGAATGCCAGTAATGCTGTCTGGAATGTGTGGATGTGTGGATGAGACTTTGCGAAGGAGTATGACCGAGAGTACTTGAGAGTGCAGAGAGGTGTGAGAGACAGAGAGCGTGTTTGTGTGTGTGTATGAAGGTATGTATACATATGTGGGACTGTGTCTGCGGCTGAGCTGTATATCTGAAGCATTGGGAGTAGTGGAGGGTTGGGGTAAACACTGTAATATTACCAACACAACTTGTTTCGGGATGATTCCTAGTTAATCTCCCGCCTGACAGCTCCTCTCATCTCCCAGTCCACCTAAGAGACAAGTTTTGTGAAGCCCAAGGCTGGGCCTGGATTACCGTTAGTCAGGCTTTTCACTTAGGAAAAGCCTTCAACCACACAAACAGGCATGCCAAGTGCACTTCCATATGTTTCTGTGCTTGACGAGAAAAACTCAGAAACCGAGCAGTATGTGTGTTGGTCCATCATTCTGTACAGGGTTGGCTATAATGATGACCAAAAAGTCAAAGGTTTGGACACACCTACTCATTTCAGGGTTTTTCTGTATTTTTTACTATTTTCAACATTGTATAACAATAGCGAAGACATCAAAACTATTAAATAATATGTATGGAATCATGTAGTATCCAAAAAAAGTGTTAAATAAATCTAAATATATTTTAGATTTAGATTCTTCAAAGTAGCCACCCTTTGCCTTGATGACGGCTTTGCACACTCTTGGCATTCTCTCAACCAGCTTCATGAAGTAGTAACCTGGAATGCATTTCAATTAACAGGTGTGCCTTGTTAAAGGTTAATTTGTGGAATATATTTCCTTCTTAATGCGCTTAAGCCTATCAGTTGTGTTGTGACAAGATAGGGGTGGTATACAGAAGATAGCCCTATTTGGTAAAAGACCAAGTCCATGTTATGGCAAGAACAGCTCAAATAAGCAAAGAGAGAAATGACAGTCCATCATTACTTTAAGACATTAAGGTCAGTCAATCTGGAAAATGGCAAGAACTTTGAAGGTTTCTTCAAGTGCAGTTAAAAAATCCATCAAACACTATGATGAAACTGGCTCTCATGAGGACCGCAACAGGAAAGGAAGACCCAAAGTTACCTCTGCTGCAGAGGATACATTCATTAGAGTTACCAGCCTCAGATTGCAGCCAAAATAATTGCTAACAGAAACATCTGAACATAAACTGTTCATAGGAGACTGTGTGAATCAGGCCTTCATGGTCAAATGTCTGCAAAGAAACCACTACTAAAGGACATTAGACCGGTGGAAAAATGACCGATGAGTCCAAATTTGAGATTTTTGGTTTCAACCGCCGTGTCTTTGTGAGATGCAGAATAGGTGAACGGATGATCTCTGCACATCATTCTGCAGCGATACGCCATCCTATCTGGCTTGTGCTTAGTGGGACTATCATTTGTTTTTCAACAGAACAATGACCCAACACACCTCCAGGCTGTGTAAGGGCTATTTGACCAAGAAGGAGAGTGATGGAGTGCCGCATCAAATGACCTGGCCTCCACAATCATCCGACCTCAACCCAGTTGAGATGGTTTGGGATGAGTTGGACCGCAGGGTGAAGGAAAAGTAGCCAACATGTGCTCAGCATATGTGGGAGCTCCTTCAAGAGTTTTGGTTAAAGCATTCCAGGTGAAGCTGGTCAATAGAATGCCAAGAGTGTGCAAAGCTGTCATCAAGGCAAAGGGTGGCTACTTTGAATAATTTAATTTTAAAATATATGTTGATTTGTTTAACACTTTTTTGGTTACTATATGATTCCATATGTGTTATTTCAAAGTGTTAATGTCATCACTATTTGAATGAGTAGGTGTGTACAAACTTTTGACTGGTACTGTTTGTTAGTTCTCCATATAACATCCAAAGTCACTGCATTTTTAAATATGAAATAAGTCAAACTTAACTACTGCTTTCAAATACATTCATATTTTGTTTTGTTTTTGTTTGAAGGGTAAGTTGCAGAAAGAATTGATGCTCTGTTGATGGTCAGCAAAATCAGGGCTATGACAAGCAGCAGCTCAATGACCCTTGGTGTAGCTAGGGCCCTGGCTGTCGTCCTAATGCACAAAACATGAAGTGAAAGTACTTGTGCTGAGGAGGAAAGGACAACATAGGAGGTATATTGGGCTTGAACACTGTGCCAATGGAACAGAGGAGTTGAAGTCTAAAAATACCACTGCAACACACTTGCGTTCCCAACAAGTGAATGCCCTTGCCCCGAAGGACCTGAAACCTTGACTGCAATTACACAAAATTATTCTATTTTTTTTCATCTTTTTCATGATTTCCAGTCAACTTGTAATTCAGCAGTTTGTGTGTGTCAGCATCAAGCGGGGTAGAAAAGGAAACGGGTAACGCCTTGTGCTATTTAAAGCCAAGAGTATTCCAGGTAGACTTCCAAACTTTGCTTACTCTACCATGCCAAACATTTACCAAAAGTCTTGGTGCTTGACACCTGTGACCAAGTCACGCCAACCCATTAGCTTAAACCAAACATAGACATTTCATGCATAAGACCACACATCTATAACTGTTACTCAACAGTACTAGTAAGTAGTAAAAACATTACATGACGATTAGAAAAGGCTCTGAAATAAAACATAATTTGTTTTTCCATAAACTTACTTAATGTGCGTAGAAAGATTGGTTCCAGTTATGTAAGGTTTTTATGGCTTGAACTGTGCAAATTATGCTCTTTTAAAGTGACCTCAAAACTAGATAGGCAGCAGTGGTCTAAAGTACTTTAGTAAACATACTTTAAAGTACTACTTAAGTACTTTTTGGGGGTATATCTACTTTACTTTAATATTTATATTTATATTTTGGACAACTTTTACTTTTTAATCCATGCATTTTCCCTGGCATCCAAAAGCAGGACAGGAAAATGGTCCAATTCACACACTTATCAAGAGAACATCCCTGCTCATCCCTAGTGCCTCTGATCTGGCGGACTCACTAAACACACATGCTTCATTTGTAAATGATGTCAGTGTGCCCCTGGCTAACTATACATTAAAAAAAGAACAAGAAAAGGGTGCCATCTGGTTTGTTTAATATAAGGAATTGGAAATGATTTATACCTTTACTTTTACTTTCTATACTTTAGTATATTTTAGCAATTACATTTACTTTTGATACTTAAGTATATTTAAAACCAAATACTTTTAGACTTCTACTCAAGTAGTATTTTAATGTGTGAATTTTACATTTACTTGAGTCATTTTCTATTAAGATATCTTTACTTTTACTTAAGGATGACAATTGGGTACTTTTTACAACACTGAAAGGCAGGCAGGTGTTTTGTAATGGGTGCAGAGAAACTGAGAAATTGATCAATGGTTATAAGGACAGAAATAGATATGGACCCCACTGAGCAATGTCTTTGTGTCTGAAATGAGTGCAATGTGCTTAAAAAAGTGAGCACAGGAAAAGTCCAGGCTATTGTCAAAGAAGAGCAGACAAGGCCAATATTCAACAAAAATCGAAATCATTAAAACACCATGGTAGAATTCAATGTTTTGGTGGAATCCCAAGTTTTGAAAGCAGATAGCAGAGTTAAGAAGAAATAACAACATTTTAAAATATGGCATGGATTTTCAACCATCTCGATGGGGATCAGACGAGACGATCCAGCAAGACAACAAGAGCACCCTGCAAGAAAATATAACACTGAAATCGAATTCCTAAGAAATTGAACAAAATTCCTGACAAGTTGCTTTGGTTAGCACGTGTCTATTTCTTAAATTTTCCCAGGCTCCTTTTCTTCTGAGGCTAACACCAAAAGGCTGACAGAGGGATCACTTTTGATTGTGGTGGATCAAAACCCAGACTGTCGACCGAAATGTAGTATGAACCCAGACTAGAAGGATCAGAGGTAAAGAGATGTTGAAGAATGGAAGTAGGCAGAGCAGTGTGGGCTGAGCTGGCAGCAACAAGAAAAGGTTGTAAAACACTTCTGAACTGGCTTCTGTGGGCTGAATGGCATTGTCTACATTTCCCCTGGATCAAAACAAGCCAGTTCGCCAAGTCTCCAAAAGCATGCATTCGTGGAGGTCTGCTGTATGTTATTAGCCACTGTAACCAGAAATAACACTCTATAAGGAAGGTTTTTAAAAGCCCAGTGCCGTCAAACACGTGATGTTCCTGTGATTAATATATATTTCTACACTATGAGGTTAGAATAATACTGTGAAATTGGGAAAATTGTGATTTTAGTGTAAATTACCTTTTAGTGTAAGAGCTGTTTGACAAGACAGCCTGAAATGTCAGCCTGTTTTGGTGATCTAAGCCCTTAGATCGTAATATCTAATAGGCTGTTATGCCCTGACCATAGAGAGCCTTTTATTCTCTATGGTGGTTAGGTCGGGGTGTGACTAGGGTGGGTTCCCAATCAGAGACAGCTGTTTATCGTTGTCTCTGATTGGGGATCATATTTAGGCAGCCATTTCCCTCACTGTGTTTTGTGGGATCTTGCTTCTGTGTAGTTGCCTGTGAGCACTGCTTGAGCTTCACATATTGTCTGAAAACTCAGAATAAATATAAGAAACCTCAGAATAAATCATTGTATTTGGACGTATGTTTGGTCACGTTATTCATAGCACATTTTTCCCCCTATACACTTTTGTCCGGTACTGGGTTACCTTCAGGCGACTCTCCTGTGTGAGTTGTAGAGCAGATCAACCAACACCTACGTGTTCATGAGTCTCCCTATTCGATATTGGTGATATATTAGTTTGTAACTCCAACAGTTCATTCTGGTGAGTCGGTTTTGTTAGAAGACCTTTTCAAATTGAGGATGTCCGCGTCAGAGAGTTCAGATGACTGCCATAAAGCTTGTGGATGTTACAGAGCCAAACAACTGACACTCATGTTCGAGCGAATCTCGTCTTTTGATGGTGGTGATTTATGAGTTTATAGCTTCGGTTTTTACAGACGATTGTGGCGATTTTCTTGCCAGGATCATCTCGTGTAGAAAAAGTCAGTTTCACAAGCCCTATGTTATGCAATAGGCGCAAACTTTATATATATATATATATATATATCAGGATAACAAGTATTTGATACACTGCCGATTTTTCAGGTTTACCAACTTACAAAGCATGTAGAGGTCTGTAATTTTTAGCATAGGTACACTTCAAATGTGAGAGACGGAATCTAAAACAAAAATCAAGAAACATCACATTGTATGATTTTTAAGATATTAATTTGCATTTTATTGCATGACATAAGTATTTGTTCACCTACCAACCAGTAAAAATTCTGTCTCTCACAGACCTGTTAGTTTTTCTTTAAGAAGCCCTCCTGTTCTCCACTCATTACCTGTATTAACTGCACCTGTTTGAACTCGTTACCTGTATAAAAGACAACTGTCCACACACTCAATCAAACAGACTCCAACCTCTCCACAATGGCCAAGACCAGAGAGCTGTGTAAGAACATCAGGGATAAAATTGTAGTCCTGCACAAGGCTTGGATGGGCTACAGGACAATAGGCAAGCAGCTTGGTGAGAAGGCAACAACTGTTGGCGCAATGATTAGAAAATGGAAGACGTTCAAGATGACGGTCAATCACCCTCGGTCTGGGGCTCCATGCAAGATCTCACCTTGTGGGGCATCAATGATCATGAGGAAGGGGAGGGATCCGACCAGAACTACACGGCAGGACCTGGTCAATGACCTGAAGAGAGCTGGGACCACAGTCTCAAAGAAAATCATTAGTAACACACTACGCCGTCATGGATTAAAATCCTGCAGCGCACGCAAGGTCCCCCTGCTCAAGCCAGCACATGTCCAGGCCCGTCTGAAGTTTTCCAATGACCATCTGGATGATACAGAGAACGATTGGGATGAGGTCATGTGTTCTAATGAGACAAAAATAGAGCTTTTTGGTCTAAACTCCACTCGCCGTGTTTGGAGGAAGAAGAAGGAAGAGTACAACCCCAAGAACACCATCCCAACCGTGAAACATGGAGGTGGAAACATCATTCTTTGGGGATGCTTTTCTGTAAAGGGGACAGGACGACTGCACTGTATTGAGGGGAGGATGGATGGGGCCATGTATCGCGGAATCTTGGCCAACAACCCCTTTCCCTCAGTAAGAGCATTGAAGATGGGTCGTGGCTGGGTCTTCCAGCTTGACAACGACCCGAAACACACAGCCAGGGCAACTAAGGAGTGGCTCCGTAAGAAGCATCTAGCCAGTCTCCAGACCTGAACCCAATAGAAAATCTTTGGAGAGAGCTGAAAGTCCGTATTGCCCAGCGACAGCCCCGAAACCTGAAGGATCTGGAGAAGGTCTGTATGGAGGAGTAGGCCAAAATCTCTGCTGCAGTGTATGCAAACCTGGTCAAGAACTACAGGAAACGTATGATCTCTGTAATTGCAAACAAAGGTTTCTGTACCAAATATTTAGTTCTGCTTTTCTGATGTATCAAATACTCATGTCATGCAATAAAATTCTACTTAAAAATCAAACAATGTGTTTTCTGGATTTTTCACAGTTGAAGTGTACCTATGATAAAAATTACAGACCTCCACATGCTTAGTAGGGAAAACCTGCAAAATCAGCAGTGTATCAAATACTTGTTCTCCCACTGTATATGAGGGGATTGAGCTGCAACCAATACAATAAATTGTATGTCTCTAGCATAAACACACGGGGAGCAATTCAATATTCAAAATTATGTCACTGTGTGACGGCATGGGTGCATTAATCGACTCTAGGGGGTTTTAATAGATGTACATTATGTACACTAGGGGTTGGTGGCACCAGCCAGGCCACAGTAGATAGCCCTTCATGTCTAGGGGTAATTCTACCTCTAGGGCTGCAAGTCAGTGTGTGTCCTGTGTGCTCCAGTTATTCTGCTCGTATAACCAACCCCCAGCAGAGCAGGCAACTGAGCTCTTCACTGGCCTCTTTTTTCAGCCGAGAAAGCACCTGGATTGTGTTTGGTCAGCCTATATATAGACTCGAAATGTGAACCACCTGTGCTCGCCCACTGTGAACAGCCCGGGCATCAGTCATGTAAGTGGCTGTACAGCACAGGAGGCTACTGAGGGGAGGACGGCTCATAATAATGGGCGGAACGGCGCAAATGGAATGGCATCAAACACATGGAAACCATGTCTTTGATGTATTTAATACCATTCCACTGATTCTGCTGCACGAGCCCGTCCTCCCCAGTTAATGTCCCACCAATCTCCTGTGCATACGGGGTGCTGCCTTAGAGGAGCCCTGCGACCTGCTCAGGGCACAGCGCACAGGGAACACACTTGATTAGGAATCAGAACTCATTGAACAACAACAGCCTATGTTCACTGCTAGCTAAAAGCAAAATTAGCCTAGCTATAGTTGATCAACTACATTTGTTAGACAACTGCAACACAATGAAGATTTTAAAACGTTAGAATTTGTCGTAAGTCGAAAAATAAGTAAGCAATTACTCACAACCGGTGGCCATTATCTGAGAATAACTGCACATTTCCAGTGTTGTGAGAAGGCACATGGCCGAAGGTAGTTCATATTTGCCTAATTTAAATTTTGAGTGTTTCCACATGATTAAGCTTCCGAGCTGGCCAGCAGGGTACAAATCAGTGGGTTTATAAAGAATGTGACAAACTTCATCTCACCTGGCTAAACATATGATCATACTTACCAAACTAGGTTTCTATTTATTAACAAAATCGAAAGCAGTGTCAAGTGTACATGTTTTGCCATCTCTTGTTTAGCTAACTGGGAACCTGATACTGTTGCTGTAGCACGTTTGATAAGCTCTGGGCCTGCTAGCTAGCTAAGTAGCGATGCTAACTGTGAATTTGCTTTTCACAAATGCTAAAAACCTCTTATGTCAGAAATTTGACCCTTTTTAAAAGGGAAATTGTATAGAAATTGTGGTCAATTATAATACCAGGACTACCAGGATCAATACTGAGACCCAACCACACAATATATGCATGAGTTAGCAGCAAATCCTTACACTTGATTATAGATTATAGCAACAAGGCACACATGCCTCTACAGTAAGTATTAAAAAAGGCCTAGATACTCTTGCACGTGATGAATGCTGTCCACCAAAATTGAGACAGCATTGCGATGATTTACACCCAGACAATCTGCTCCTCCCTGCATAATGCAATGGATTAAGTCTCTTATATTTCTGCTTAATCTTTGAAAAAGGTTGAAGTGCTGCAGCTCAAGATCACCTCAACAAATGTCTTCTCAACAACATATGTGATGTAATTTTTTTAAACACAGAATTGTTTAGACCTTCTTCCAAACATTTTCTTATTAATTGTTTTCTGTATGCTGGAAATGGAGAGAGAAACACATTACCAACTAATATAGTACAAAACAAGTTTTTCTCATCTATTTCCTAATTAGGTTGGATAACAAGCTGCCGTTTATGAATATGAAAAGGCAGGATAGGGGAACAATAAACAGCTTATTGGCAAGTATATTTGTGGGTGTGTACATGTCTATCACACGTTCTAGGACTCTCTACATTCTGGCACACATGGTCACAGGTGTGTGTGAGGAGAAATGTAAAAATTAGGGCAATTTAGGCTTTCAAATATATATTTAATTAAAAAAAAGAATAATTCTGCCATTACGGTCAGAATTAGTTTTGAGTAGTCTATGTCTCCAAGCCCTACCTAACCTGTTCCATCATCTGACCAACACACTTTGTATAACAGTAAAGTGAAAATAAAAGCCTTGCACAAGTCTTGGCTTGACACACATAATTGGCCAGTGTTGATTTTTCAGTGTAACATTTCTAGTGTTGATTCAGGAGTTAAAGTCACTCTGTTGAAGTGAAATTAAAATTCAGTGGTGTAAAACAACCCCAGTGTTGGTGTTTGTTAATCAGAGTTATTGTTTTACACTGTGGAGAGTAAAACAGTCCCATCAGAACCACTCCCATCATTATCATATTTCCCAGCATGTGATGCAGGGATTGTTAGGATTGTTTTTTAATATCTGTGGTTCTGCATGTACATTGATTGACTGATTAATCTTCTGCTACACAAAGATACATAACATAATTTTTTTCTAAACTAATCCAATCAGTTAGATTTATTGCCTTCGTTAAATGGTTGTGCCTCTTTAGATGGTTGAGGTAGTCTCCTTTACCAGAGTTCCTAACCATGGTAGTCATTCTGAAAGTAGGTTGTGCACGAATAACAATGCCACATGTTGGATATCCTAACTCTGGCTTGATTCCAAAAGCAATTACACATCACTTTGCCAGCCAGCATAATGTGACTTGCAGGCCTGATGTGGCCTGTAATTTGTAAACACCTCTTTTAGGGTAAAAATAGGCCATCAAAGTAAGGCCTTATGATACACTACATTCAATGCATTGTTGTGAAGTACAATATTTAATGATAACATTCACCTAGTTACCCATTTGGTAAAAGCCACAGGCCTTTAAAAGAAAAGAATTCAACAACCATGTCTCTGCCATTAACAAATACAGTCATGTAACTCTACAATTCACCAGAAAAGAAAAGGCACCCTGGGAAATATGCAAATGAGGCTTTACAGCATATAGTGGAATAAAATACCCACCCAAAATCACTTATTGTAACAGTGTTTTTGCATAACACTAATAGGAGTTATCACTCAACCAACTAGAGCGCATACCAATAGTGCTGAATCTGTGACATCCACTTGTATTGATCATATCTTCACTAATCCTGCAGAGATTTCCTCCAAAGCAACATCATAACATTGTGGCAACAACAACAGGGAAAGCAAAAGTGCCTAAATCAATTAATAAGAGATCATACAAAATGCTTGCACAGGATTCTTTTCTTGAAAATATAATACATGTATGTTGGTGGAGGACAGAGGAGCCTCTTGAAGAAGAAGTTACAGGTGTGTGAGAGCCAGAAATCTGTGCTTGTTTGTAGGTGACCAAATACTTATTTTCCACCATAATTTGCAAATAAATTCATAAAAAATTATACAATGTGATTTTCTGGATTTTTTTTCATTTTGTCTGTCATAGTTGAAGTGTGTCTATGATGAAAATTACAGGCCTCTCTCATCTTTTTAAGTGGGAGTACTTGCACAATTGGTGGCTGACTAAATACTTGTTTGAACCACTGTATGCATGTTATTCAATGTGCTTTGATGGGCTAAAATCAGTAATGCCAAATACAATGTTTCACCAACTAATTTTAGTATATTTTTTGGGATCCCTACAGGGATCCTACAATTCTAAATCAAATGGCTAAATGATCCATGGTTTGACCATCTTAAAACAATTCCATGTTAGCTAAGTAGAGCCCCCCTTCAAATACATACAAATGCTTCCAAATGAAAATGCGATCAAATTCTCCATGACGCAGCACTGCCTGGTAGAATAGATGCATTTTCTAAGCTTCTTCTTCTGAGACCTTCTTTAATGCCTTCCCCCTTAACGGGTGAGAGTGCTGCTCTTAACCCTGAACAGTGAGCACACCCATGTAGAAACCAAACGGACATGTGGATCAACGCAGTACATCTGAAATCTTTTTCCCTTCATTAGCTTTATTGAGACACGTGGAGTTGCATTACATAACCCAGTTGTCTGTAAACCCTGATTTAAGACAGATGGAGGCAAGATGGCGTTGGCTTGTTTAAAAGTGCCAGAAGTAGTGGGAGAAGTAGAGTACCAAACGCTCCGATCATTGGCACTTGCACCAGCATTCTTCTTCCACCCCGTGTCCAGGGCACACCCAACCTGACACCCATTATTACAGGACAAAGGTCAAGAGTTGGACAGAATTAGGTTGTGTTTATTAGGGCACACCATAGCAAAATGTTTCACAAAGAAAAATGAAAACAAGTATTTCTTATTGGACATGTTAAGATAGCAACTCCCTGTTCTGGACATTTTCTTCAGTTTTGTGCCTACTGAACAAAATACTAGCCTTGCATGAATGAACCCTGCTCTAACCTTTGAACAACGAAATGGCCCAGTGTTGGTAAGAGAGAAACTGTGACCGATGTAAAGGAAATTGTTTAGGAGAGGGGAAGTGGTTTGGTTCGCTCATTTGCCTGAGAGAGTAAGTGTGAAGAGTAATTAAGAAAATACACCTCCTTTCTTTGGTGTTTTATTTATTTATTACGCATGGCCTACATTAATACTTAAAACACAAAATAGAAAACTGTCAAAAGCAATATAAGTCTAGGGGAGAACATTATGGCTGCTTAACATGCAAGCATGGGAAGGAAAATTGTTTTTATCAGACATTGACAGAACACATTATGTTTCTGGACAGTCTTTAGAACATAACTTGATCACTGTATTCCCTGGAGGAAGAGGGCTTTGTCATTATTCTGTCATCTAACTAAAGCTCAGAAATTGTAATGGAATATAGAAATGAAAGCTCTATACTCATGTGCTTATGAGTAAGGTACTACAGCTTTAGATCTACTGGACATACTGTACTACAAGTTCAACAAAGGCCCACTCTGCCTCTGAAGGTGTGACATGATGCATGTGCCTTATGATTAATGAGTGTTAGTTTTACTGTCATGTGGTTAAAGTGTGGGATGGAGTAGGTTTGCTGGGGTGTAATATGGTTTAGACTTTTAGGTCTGCTGTGGTGTAGGGGTTTACCAAGGTGTGGCATTGGGGCTGGCTAAGGTACAGGATGAATGAATCCACTGTCTAGGCTACCTGGACTCAGGGGTAGACATAATAACATAATAAATGTATATCCGGGACACTCCAATTAGTATGATATGTTGCGTTTCATACGGTATGTATTCATTTGTGGATGTCCATCATCTATTTTGTATGATATGTTACGAATTGCAATTTATACAATATGTTTTGAATTTGCAAAATGTATGATATCAAATCAAATCAAAGTTTGTCACGTGCGCTGAATACAACAGTAGACCTTGCAGTGAAATGCTTACTTACAGGCTCTAACCAACAGTGCAAAAAAGGTGTTAGGTGAACAATAGGTTAGTAAAGAAATAGAACAGTAAAAATTACAAATTCCAATTTGCTGTGGCTAACGTTAGCTAGGCTAGGGTTAAGGGTTAGAGGTTAAGGTTAGGTTAAAGGTTAGGGGAAGGGTTAACTAACATGCTAAGTGGTTGGACAGTAGCTAAAAAGTAGTTAGAAGCTGCAAAGTTGCTAATTAGCTAAAATGCTGAAGTAGTCCATGATGAGACTTGAACACTCAACCTTTAGGTTGTGAGATGTTTGCGTTATGCACACACTCATCCACCCTGACCAACCACCTTACTTTTTCTTTTTAACTTCACTAGGTTAGGGGGCAGCATTCGGAATTTTGGATGAAAAGCGTTCCCAAAGTAAACTGCATGCTACTCAGGCCCAGAAGATAGGATATGCATATAATTAGTAGATTTGGATAGAAAACACTCTAAACTTTCCAAAACTGTTAAAATAATGTCTGTGAGTATAACAGAACCGATATGACAGGCGAAAACCCGAGGAAAATCCAACCAGGAAGTACTATTAATTGGAAAGGATGTTTTTCCATTGAAAGCCTATCCACCATACAAAGACTTAGGACCCAGTTCATGGTCTCTATGGCTTCCTCTACATGTGGCCAGTCTTTAGGCATTGTTTCAGGCTTTTACTCTGAAATATGAGGGAGATACAGCACTTTCAATCAGTGGCCAGTGGAAATGTCCATTCATCAGCCATGTGCCTGATCGGGAACGCGCCTTTCTTGTTTCTCCTTTCCTATTGACAAAGCTTTTGTCCGGTTGAAATATTATTTATTATTCATGACAAAAACAACCGGAGGATTGACTTTAAACATCGTTTGGCATGTTTCTACTAACTTTTATTGTACTTTTTAAAAACTTTTCGTCTGGACTTAGTGCACGCGCCTTAAGCATTCGGATTACTGGACAAAATGCACAAATCAGAAGGAGGTATTGGGTCATAAAGAGGGACATTAGCGAACAAAAAAAACATTTATTGTCTAACTTGGAGACCTGGGAGTGCCACCAGATGAGGATCATCAAAGGTAAGTGATTCATTTTAATGCTATTCCTATTCCTGCTATTTTGTGACACTCTCCTTGGCTGGAAAATGGCTGTATGGGTTTCTGTGGCTAGGTGCAGACCTAACATAATCACAAAGTGTGCTTTCTCCGTAAAGCCTTTTTGAAATCTGACACAGCGGTTGCATTAAGGAGAAGTTTATCTTTATTTGTATGTTTAACACTTGTATCGTTTATCAATGTTTATGATGAGTATTTCTGTAATTTGATGTGGCTCTCTGCACTTTCACCGGATGTTTGAGACAATGCATTTCTGACCATAACGCGCCAATGTAAACTGAGATTTTTGGATATAAATATGAACTTTATCGAACAAACATACATGTATTGTGTTACATGAAGTCCTATGAGTGCCATCTGATAATCATCAAAGGTTAGTGATTCATTTTATCTCTATATCTGCTTTTTGTGACTCCTCTCTTTGGCTGGAAAAATAGCTGTATGGTTTTATGTGACTAGCAGCTGACCTAACATAATCGCATGGTGTGCTTTCACAGTAAAGCCTTTTTGAAATCAGACACTGTGGTTGGATTTACAAGAAGTTTATCTTTAAAATGGTGGATAATACTTGAATGTTTGAGGAATTTTATTTATGGGATTTCTGTTTTGAATTTGGCTGTTGTATAGGTGGGACGCTAACGCTTGGGGTGGGATGCTTCTGTCTTATTAACATATTTTCCCAGATTTATGTTTACGTCTAGTCTATGAGACCAGGCTGAAATCAGATGTCAAGTCAAGGGACAGAATTTGAGTTTCACAGTATGTTAAATTTGGAGAGAACGGAACAATGAAAATTAAGCCTTAGTGTTAGAGGAACAGCAACCAGACTGCTGGTTCCAATCCTGGGTCTGATTGGGTGGGCACTTGAGCAAGGCATTTAAACCTTAAAACTGAGAAAGGCTTGAAAACTAATGGTACAGACTAGGGGTGTGAACGTTTAAACCTCTTAAGGCTAGAGGGTACTATTTTCATCTTTGGAAAAATAACGTTCCCAAAGTAAACGGGCTATTTCTCAGGACCAGATGCTAGAATATGCATATAATTTACAGCTTATGATAGAAAACACTCTAAAGTTTCCAAAACTGTAAAAAATATTGTCTGTGAGTATAACATAACTGATATTGCAGGCGAAAGCCTGAGAAAAATCAAATCAGGAAGTGTATGAATCATGTTTGTGAGTATAACATCATTTATGTAGCAGGCAAAACCCAGAGGATTAACCATTCAGATTTTTTTTTTGAGGTCACTCTCTATTCAATGAGTTCTCATTGGGAAACGAGGGAAGGCACTTGCTTGCAGTTCCTGCCACTTCCACTGGATGTCACCAGTCTTTGGAATTTGGTTGAGGTTATTCCTTTGTGCAATGAAGAAGTACGGCCATCTTGGAACAGGGTAACGTTATGTGTACTGTTTGAGAGTTGCGAAGACTTGAAAAGTAGCGTTAGTTTGTGATCCCTCCTGTATTGAAAACAGATTGACCCCTCTTCAATTCGATCGATTATTAATGTTTCAAAATACCTAAAGTTGTATTACAAAAGTCGTTTGAAATGTTTTGACAAAGTTTACAGGTAACTTTTGAGATATTTTGAAGTGACGTTGCGCAAATCGGAAGATGTTTTTTTCTGGATCAAACGCGCCAAATAAATGGACATTTTGGATATACTGTATATCGACGGAATTAATTGAAAAAAATGACCATTTGTGATGTTTATGGGACATATTGGAGTGCCAACAAAAGAAGCTCGTCAAAGGTAAGGCATGATTTATATTTTATTTCTGCGTTTTGTGTGGTGGCTGCAGGGTTGAAATATGCTATTCTCTCTTTGTTTACTGTTGTGCTATCATCGGACAATAGCTTCGTATGCTTTCGCCGAAAAGCCTTTTTGAAATCTGACATGTTGGCTGGATTCACAATGAGTGTAGCTTTAATTGAGTATCTACATGTGTGATTTAATGAAAGTTTGATTTTTATAGTATTTTATTTGAATCTGGCGCTGGCAATTGGCCAATTGGGACACTTGCGTCCCCCCTATCCCAGAGAGGTTTTAAGCAGACAAGATTTGCTTATAATTCCGTGGCATCATTTTATATTATTTTATAGAATGAAGAATACAATTGAGCAAACCTGAATAAAATGTAAATATTGTCAGCAAACCATTTGAGGGTGTGCACACTTGCAGCTATTCTGTGTTGAGCTGTTAAGAAAGAAATAGGTACCCCTATATGCTTAATTTAGAATTATTAATGTAACTAGATGTTCTACAAACGTTGGGCTATATGTTTTGATTTTTAATACATTGTAAGGCTGCTTGAAGAGATTATAATCATGATTTGAAAAAAGTTGCTTGAATGTCATGAGCTCTGCTCTAAATTATTGCAATGGCTGTACACACGCTAATAGTCTCTCGTTCACAATTTCACAAGATGAGTAGGGCTAACGAACAGCAAAAGCACTAGCCTATGTCAATCTACCATCTACCAAAGTCTGGGACAGTTGTGGGATGCGATAGATCCAAATCAATACAACCACTAGCATCAAAAAATGTTTTATGCTATGTAGCTGACGCAACAGATCCGAACATTTAGGTTAAAATGTTGATAAACTATTAGGCTATTTCTTTACATTATAAGTATAGCAATGCGCATATGGTACTAGGCTATAAGCGTGAATGTTCCGTTAGCGGAACACAACATTATCAAAAGTGACGGCAAATTCAATTACGCATGTAATGCTTATATTATAACGGTGCATTTTTATGGTGAAAATTAGCTTCCCCAAACTTGAAAATCATGCTCTGCTTAAATATGCCAGTTAGGCTCTACAGCCATTGTAAAGCGAATGAATGTGCTTCATTTAAAGAAGTGATTTGGCCACTTTAATTGTGATACAAACCTTATTAACCTGTTATGGCTGCAATCTCGATACCGGGATCGATATGACAACTACAGGTGAAAATAGAGGGCGCCAAATTCAAACAACAGAAATCTCATAATTACAATTCCTAAAACACACATGTGTTTTATATAATTTTAAAGCTATTCTCGTTGTTGTCCAATTTCAAATAGGCTTTTCAGCGAAAGCACTACAAACGATTATCTTAGGTCTCCACCAAACCACAATAAGCACAGCCATTTTCCAGCAAAATATAGCTGTTACGAATCTCTTTTGGCCCGACAGTCTAGGGGGGATGGTAGTGAGACCCGTAACATAACTCATGTAAATTATAATAGTGACAAAGTAAAAGTGAACGAAATAACCACGACAACCGAAATAATACCGTCAAACTCAGGGTTTATTATAAACACACGGTAATGGGGGGGGGAGCAGGAAAAGGGGCTGAGCTGGACCCAAGGAAAGAAACAAATATGCAAAAACACCCCTAAGCTAGACTAGCCTATTTCAACAACAGCTAACTAACTAACCAAAAATACAGTGGGTGGTCCGCCCAGTTCTAACTAGTGTGTTTTAACAAAGTTTACCTACGGGTAGTGTATGCCCATGGGCGACTTGTCTTGGTTTCCCCTTTTCCCACCAGCAAACACCATAAGCAAAAACAATACTCACAGGAGATGACAAAGTGATTTGGAGGTGCTCAAACAAAAGAAGAGGTTAATTATTACACAAAGAGCGAGATCTACATACATGGCATTTACAAAGAGATTGTGCTACTGAAATCTATCAAGAGCAGAGATCTACCAACATGTCATTACAAAGATTGAGCTCTCCTGAAATCTACAAAGAACAGCTATCTACCAACATGGCATTACAAAGATTGAGCTCTCCTGAAATCTACAAGAACAGCGATCTACCAACATAGCATTACAAAGATTGAGCTCTCCTGAAATCTACAAAGAACAGCTATCTACCAACATGGCATTACAAAGATTGAGCTCTTGAACAAACAAATGATGGGGTTTTTAAACCATGGGGAAGGAACTGTGATAGGGTAGGAAACAGGAGGAGGTGTGTCTTCTGATTGATGGGTTGATTGTTGACTGATTGGGGAGTAATGATTTTCACCTGTGAGGGGAGAAGGAGAGAAAAGAAACACACACAGGATACACACAGACACAGGATACACACAGACACAGGATACCTGTATCCGTAACAATAGCATTCACAAAAACCAGAAATAAAGATAAAATTAATCACTAACCTTGAATTATCTTCATCAGATGACACTCATAGGACTTCATGTTACACAATACATGCATGTTTTGTTTGATAAAGTTCATATTTATATAAAAAAAATCTGAGTTTACATTGGCGCGTTAGATTCACTAGTTCCAAAAACAAGTGATTTTGCATAGCTACATCATTCAACAGAAATACTCATCATAAATGTAGATGATAATACAAGTTATACACAAGGAATTATAGATATACCTTACCTTAATGCAACCGCTGTGTCAGATTTAAAAAAGAAACGCATGCAATAATCTGAGACGGCGCTCAAAAGTAAAAACACCACAGCCGCAAAGATGGCGTCAACATAAACAATAAATTACATGATAAATATTCCCTTACCTTTGATGATCTACATCAGAAAGCACTCCAGGAATCCCAGGTCCACAATAAATGTTTGTTTTGTTCGGAGATGTCCGTTATTTATGTCCAAATACCTTCTTTTGTTAGCGCGTTTGGTATACATTTCCAAACGCTAATTCTGGTCAGCGTTATATCGGACAAAAACTTGAAAAAGTGATATTACCAGTCGAAGAAACATTTCAATCTAAGTATAGAATCAAACAATAGGATGTTTTTAACATATAGCTTCAATACAGTTCCAACCGGAATATTCCTTCTTGTCTTTGTGAGCAATGGAACGCAAGTGACTACCATGAAGAAAAAGAGCGATCACAAAATGGCTGCTTGATGGACATCTGATATTTTCTGCTTTCATTCACTCCCACAACAACATAGAAGCCTCATTATAATTTCTATTGATGGTTGACATCTAGTGGAACCCCTAGGCAGTGCAACATCATTCATATCTCAAGGGGATTTCAATGGGGACTCTGGTGAATACATACAACCTCAGATTTCTGACTTCCTGTTTTGATTTCTACTCAGGATTTTGTCTGCCAATATGATTTCTGTTATACTCACAGACATCATTCAAGTTTTATAAACGTCAGAGTGTTTTCTATCCAATACTAATAATAATATGTGAATATTTGCAACTATGACTGAGGAGCAGGCCGTTTGATATGGGCACCTTTCATCCAAGCTACTCAATACTGCCCCTGCAGCCATAAAAAGTTAAATATACTACAGGCCTAAGGGCTAGGCTACATGAGGTGCTATGATTAGAAAAAGGCATCATTTCTTATGCAGGGCTTCATTTACAAGTGATCATTTGACTGCCTTCCTGACTCGTGACTGCCGGTGTGGCAGTAATACGGTCACTGCAACAGCCCTAGTCATGCAGCCTGTAGTTTTTGTGTTTATACTTTTTCATACCGACAACGACAAGTTTGATGTCGGACGACAATACAATGGTAATGATGACAACTGTCGATAGACATAGTATAAACCAACCTTATGTCTTGAAATCTTGGGAATATGGGAATTTTTAAAGAGATCTTTTGGGCTAAGGCTTAAGAGGGTGTGAACGATGCTGAATGGGTGTAGAAAAGAGGATCTGCAGAGATGAACCAAGCTTGTAGCATCATACACAACAGTACTTGAGGCTGTAATTGGTTCCAAAGGCACTTCAACTAAGTTAAGGTCTGCATAGTTATGTAAATGTGATACATTTATTTTATTTTTTTAATACATGTGTCAACCTTTCCTTTTTTGCTTTTTCATTATGTGATATTGTGTTTAGATTGATGAGGGTTGTTTTTTTTAGGAAAAGGCTGTAATGAAACAAAATGTGGAAAAGGTGAAGGGGTCTGAATACTTTCCGAATGCCCTGTATGCCAAAATGTATTACTCTTTATATTTTCACGTGTTTCTTGAAAGTGCATCTGAAAATATATTGACATTTATTTATTTTCTGTATGGGGCTGCATGAGGCAAGTGGTGTTCACACCAGATACTGACTGCTTTTCTGATTTACGACCCTACCTTTTTTTAAGGTATCTGTGACCAATATCTGCATTCCCATTCATGTGAAATCCATAGATTAGGGCACTTCATTTAATATAGCAGGCTTTTAAAATTCAATATTGATGCACAACTTCTACTTAAAATATTAAAGGCATGCAAAAGGCACTCCTTTCATGGAGGACCAGCATGTACACAATCATGGCAGATGATTTCATTTCAATAGTATGCTAGACATCTTTGGGTGGATGATCATCAGACCAATAGCCAAACCCAACGACTCTATGCCGTGACCGAGTGGTACGATTATTCCTCACAAACTTAGATCACTTGTTATGACTGCTCAGTGCTCGTGACATATTATGTCAACCATATGGCAGCATGTGAAGCTTGTGTGGTGTGTTGATGGAATGTCTGTGTGCTGTGTCACCACTTTTCTCTGTTTCTCAGGAGCTGACAGCAACTGGAGGCTAGTCACACTAACAACTGGCACGCTCTTGTTGTGAGTTGCTACGATGCCATGCTCCACCTCTCACTAACAACAGGTACACTTATCCAGTCGTCTGGTCACTAGTGACCAGGATGTTTATAGGGGCACAGCACAATGTTCCCTTACGGAAAAAACAAATGAATTTCACATGTAAACATGTGATCTCGTGTGAAGTTAATGTGAAATAAATGTGGCAACATGGAGATGCAAACTCTCAACATGTGATAATATGAAATTACACGTGACAACGTGAGTACATGTGAAAACATGATGTCTTGGGAAAGAAATGTGACAACATGGGGAGGCAAAATTTCAACATGTGATACCATGAATATGATACTGTATTTCACAGCTAATTTAAGGTGTTAATGTGAAATAATAATAATATAACAGGCATTATTGATGCACAACTTCTTCTTAAAATACACTACCATTCAAAGGTTTGGGGTCATTTAGAAATGTCCTTGTTTTTGAAAGATAAGCAAAAATTGTATCCATTAAAATAACATAAAATTGTTCAGAAATACAGTGTAGACATTGTTAATGTTGTAAATGACTATTGTAGCCGGAAACTGCAGATTTTTTATGGAATATCTACATAGGCGTACAGAGGCCCATTACCAGCAACCATCACTCCTGTGTTCCAATGGCACATTGTGTTAGCTAATCCAAGTTAATTATTTTAAAAGGGCTAATTGATCATTAGAAAAACCTTTTGCAATTATGTTAGTACAACTGAAAACTGTAACCCTGAATGAGCTGCAAAGTTCCACAGCAGAGATTGGAGCACCTGTCCATAGGACCACTTTAAGCCGTACACTCCCCAGAGCTGGGCTTTACGGAAGAGTGGCAAGAAGAAAGCCATTGCTTAAAGAAAAAAATAAGCAAACATGTTTGGTGTTCGCCAAAAGGTATGTTGGAGACTCCCAAACATGGAAGAAGGTGCACTGGTCAGATGAGACTAAAATGTAGCTTTTTGGCCATCAAGGAAAATGCTCTCTGGCGTAAACCCAACACCTCTACACAACCCGAGAAAACCATCCCCACAGTGAAGCATGGTGGTGGCAGCATCATGCTGTGGGGATGTTTTTCATTGGCTGGGACTGGGAAACTGGTCAGAATTGAAGGAATGATGGATGCCGCTAAATACAGGGAAATTCTTGAGGGAAACCTGTTTCAGTCTTCCAGAGATTTGAGACTGGGACGGAGGTTCACCTTCCAGCAAGACAATGACCCTAAGCATACTGTTAAAGCAACACTCGAGTGGTTTAAGGGGAAACATTTAAATGTCTTGGAATGCCCTAGTCAAAGCCCAGACCTCAATCTAATTAAGAATCTGTGGTATGACTTAAAGATTTCTAGTCACCAGTGGAACCCATCCAACTTGAAGGAGCTGGAGCAGTTTTTCCTTGAAGAATGGGCAAAAATCCCAGTGGCTAGATGTGCCAAGCTTATAGAGACATATCCCAAGAGACTTGCAGCTGTAATTGCTGCAAAAGGTGGCTCTTTAAATAATTAACTTTGGGGGGGGGGGGTGAATAGTTATGCACGCTCAAGTTCTGTATTTTTGTCTTATTTCTTGTTTGTTTCACAATAAAAATATTTTGTATCTTCAAAGGGGTTGGCATGTTGTGTAAATCAAATGATACAAACCCCCCAAAAATCAATTTTATTTCCAGGTTGTATGGCAACAAAATAGGAAAAATGCCAAGTAGGGTAAATACTTTTGCAAGCCACTGTGACAGTATGCATTAACAGTATGCTGATTTGAACTCATAATCTCTCAGAGGCTAGAAACCTGAAATGTGCAGCTACACCACCAGATATGTGAGCAGAAATCTCAACCTTGAATCCAGTTCCACTTTGTTTTTTCATTGTTCCCCTCTAATCAGGGACTGATTTAGATCTGGGATCCAGGCAGCTGCAATTCATTTTTAGGCAAAACAGAAAACCAGCAGGCTCCGGAATTATTGAATACCCCTGCCGTAGAGTATACATTAATTCTTTGTGGATTTGAACTTGACATCTCTTGTTTGGGAGTACATCAGATATTTCTGCAGTAACACCAGGTTTATACTTTACATTAACACACATGACTTCACACATGAAACATGACATTTTGCACGTGAAATCATGTGAAAACGTGTTTTTGGAACCCTTTATGTGACATTTCACATGTGAAAACGTGTTTTTGGAACACTTTACACGTGATATACACATGTTTAGTACGTGTGCAATTTCATGTGTCATACAGTAGCGGTTCCGAAAAAATAAGTCCCCAACTGGGATATTAACTCACGACCTTTGGATTTGAGTTACACTGACCTTTCTGCTGCACCACAAAGTCTGTAGCATTCCCATTCACATCCAATACCTGTAATACATCTCTGACTATTCTCTCATCATTGATTACATTTAATTATTTCAAAAATATGAGGGTTAACAAAGCTGAGATGTACTTTGAAGTCCAAAGTGTAGGAATACAGGTGAAATCAGTTATTGACACAGACATGATGATTATCATGCAGTGAACCAAGAGGTTGTGAGTTAAAATCGCAGGTAAGGACATGTTGTATAGTAATTACTATATAAATAAGCATAAACAATGTAGTCAAAGTGTTAAAACCACTGTCTGTGTGTGAATAATTTTTATTTGCAGGGGATCACCTGTGAAATCGCATGTGAAAATTTGAAACCACATGTGAAAGGTTAAGGGATCACATTTGAAAATCCACATGATGAAATATCATCACGTGAAGTGTTCCAAAAGCACATGGTTTAAAATGATTTCAAATGTGAAAATCCACATGAAAAATGTCATGTGAAATATCACATGTGAAATCATGTAGTTTTTCCGTATGGGTTTGGCCCCAGTCTGGTGTTTACAAATCCAGGAGATCACAGCCAACGTTTACAGTAGTTCTAGGGGGGGTGAATATGTGTCAAAGAACAGAGGGGAACACGCGGTTCTAAGGTGGGCTGTGGAGCACAAAGTTCATTGCAGTTGACAGTGCTGTAATGGGGTAGAACTGGGTTTCCCAAATGGTGGTGTGAGAACCTACTGGTGGGTCAGGGCAGATTCAAGCCTGAGGTTAATGACTGGGTTCTGGATAGAGTGGGTCCTAGGGTAGAACCTGTCTTGGTCTGTGCCCATAGTAACTTTATAGTGGACTGTGCAACAATTCCAGTAGACTTGGCGCTTAATACTCCAGGGCTTGGCCAAGCTTTTCGTCAACTGGTCCAAATGCCTGTTTAATGTCTCCTGTACAGCACACAAGGCCCTGCATGGCCAGACATGGGTGGCCTCACCACACAGTGACCCTGAGTTCCACTGGAAATACAGGAGTCACTCTGGAAACCGCACCCTTGGAGCTCTTGTCTTACCCAGTGTCATGGTCGACTCATCCTACCATGCTCTCAATATCCCACACAGTTACAGTTAGAGCTTCTCCAGTTGTCAATCAAATGGAATAAGTGTATTTAATTTGCACAGCAGAATGTCCCTGGCCAAGGGCCTGCTGATTTCTAAATCAACCCACTTACCACAGACGTCACTTCAACGTCTATCCCACATTGGTTCAGTGTAATATTATTGAAATTATGTGGAAATAACATTGATTCAACCAGTGTGCCCAGTGTGAATTGCCAAATTACTACACCCAGAACACAAATTGAACACACTTCTGAAAACTCATTGAGGAAAAATGTAATGTGCCTCCATTGAATTGCAACTCACATGCCGGTGTCACAGTGTCACGTGTATTCTGCTGCTGGCTAATATGCATCTGAGTCTTGTAGACCCCAGCCCTAAGGCCATAAACAACATTTTCAGTTTGGAACAGGCAAGCAAAAAATAATTTAGCGTCACACTTCCTTCAAGTTACTTTCTTTACAGACACATCTCACTACAGTATGTGTAAAAACCTACTGAATCAACTCACAATCACACAATCAGTGTATTTCTCTGAAATTGTTTGCACACATAGGTTTACATCCCTGTTAGTGAGCATTTCTCCTTTGCCAAGATAATCCATTCACCTGACAGGTGTTACATATCAAGAAGCTGATTAAACAGCACAATCATTACACAGGTGCACCTTGTGCTAGGGACAATAAAAGGCCACTCTAAAATGTGCAGTTTTGTCACACAATACAATGCCACAGATGTCTCAAGTTTTGAAGGAGTGTGCATTTGGCATGCTGACTGCAGTATTGTCCACCACATATGTTACCAGAACAATGAATGTTGATCTCTCTACCATAAGCCGCCTCCAACGTTGTTTTAGAGAATTTGACAGTATTTCCAACTGGCCTCACAACCGCAGACCACCTGTATGGTGTTGTGTGGGGGAGCGGTTTGCAAATGTCAATGTTGTGAACAGAGCGCCCCATGGTGGTGGTGGGGTAATTGTATGGGCAGGAATAAGCTATGGACAACGGACACAATTGCATTTTATCAGTGGCAATTTGAATGCACAGATACCGTGAGGAGATCCTGATGCCCATTGTCGAGGCATTCATCCATCACCTCATGTTTCAGCATGATAATGCATGGCCCCATGTCGCAAGGATGAGTACACAATTCCTGGAAGCTGAAAATGTCCCAGTTCTCCCATGGCCTGCATAGTCACCAGACATGTCACCCATTGAGCATGTTTGGGATGCTCTGGATCGACGTGTACGACAGGATGTTACAGTTCCTGCCAATATCCAGCAACTTCACACAGCTATTGAAAAGGAGTGGGACAACATTCCACAGGCCACAATCAACAACCTGATCAACTCTATGCGAAGGAGATGTGTCACGCTGCACGAGGCAAATTGTCACACCAGACACGGACTGGTTTTCTGATCCTTCCTTTTTTTAATGTATCTGTGACCAACAGATGCATATCTGTATTCCATGTCATGTGAAATCTATAGATTAAGGCCTAATAATTCACCTGATTGATTTCCTTATGTGAACTGTAACTCAGTAAAGTCTTAAATTGTTGCATGTTGCGGTAATAGTTCTGTTAAGTATACATCTAGCTATTCTTGGTTACTTAGTTCACCTGACACTTGTTGACAGCTTGCTGTGTTAGGTTTCATTCCCACAGCCCAAATAAAAATCCTTAAATGAACCCAGTGACTCCAATCAGAAGGGCTGGGTCTTATTCATTTGGGCTCACTTTAGCAAACATTTTAGCAAAGAAAAAAAACAAGCCTTTCTTATTGGACAGGTTTAGATAGAACCTCCACAATTTTGGAAATGTTCTTCTGTTTCTTACCTAAGTAACAAAACCCATGGATGGTGTGACGTATCGCATGATCCTTGTCTACCAAGGCCAAGGTGTTCTGTTACCCGAGACACCCACTCACTAACCTCTTACGCAAAAAGTAGACACCTAAGCATTGGTGTCAGTGTCAATTAGCATTGAACTGTCACCATTCATGATGCTTGGCCTTCAATGACCACAATGCCACCTGAACAAAACAATGTGTCTATGGACAGCAATGCATTTTGAATGGAGAGCCAGGAAACATTTCCATTATGGATGAGATGTTAAACCCTGCAGTGACACAGTGAGGCTTATAGCCGGTTTCCTTCCCCGTTCTCGACTGATGTCTGTGTGGCGCTGTATACTGGCGAAGCATGATGTTTTCAGAGGTTTTTTACTTACCTGTGTCTATCATCAGCTCACACAAACACCTTCATCTCTGTCCTCTGTTATAAGAACCAATGTGGTACTGTACAATTGTCGAAGGTATTTAGGTGATCTTCCTTGGTCTTAATAATTCATAAGAGGCACAAGGATCCCTGCTCCTTCCCACCGTGCTCTCAACCAGCTCCTCTACCTTACTGCTTACTGGAAAGAGATAATACTGAGTTACAAGGCATCATCATCGTATGTGTCCTTGTCCCTGAAATTCACTGCACATTCAGATGGTGCTCATTACATTTCCCCCCACGCACCTTTCATGTGCAGTGATGCGTTACCACCATTTTCCTAAGATAACAACTGTCAGAAGAGAGTAATTAGTCAGGGGAGTGGCGTTTGGGTGTCTCGCCGCGTCCACATGATCATTCAAACCAGCCTGTCCCCAGAGAGAGAGAGGGAATGAGAGAGAGAGGGGGAATGAGAGAGAGAGAGGGAATGAGAGAGGGGGGGGGGGGATGAGAGAGAGAGAGAGAGAGAGAGAGAGAGCGAGAGAGAGAGAGGGGGAATGAGAGAGAGAGGGGGAATGAGAGAGAGAGGGGGAATGAGAGAGAGAGGTGGAAGGAAAGAGAGAGAGAGAGAGAGAAGGAGAGAGAGAGAGAGAGAGGAAAGGAGAGCGAGAGACGGAAACAGAGAGAGGGAAGGAGAGCGAGAGATTGAAAGAGAGAGAGAGGCCCTGCTCCACTATGCTCCAGCCTCCGCACGCTGTGCCCAGCATCCTGCCCTTCCCTGTCCCTTGCTGACACCTCATCCATTCCCCTAACCCTCTCCAAACATTCTCCTTCCACCGGCAACATTTCCTGGCCCGCCATACCTCCCCTCTTTGCGCCCACACCCAGAATTCTCCCCTTCGACATCTTATGTGCCGCCTCCCTCTCTCCTTCGTGGCAGTATCTCTATAGCAACACATCCCCCCTACCCTTCTACACATTCTTCGTTCTGCCCAATCCGGCACCAAACTCCCACACACACACACCACCTCGCCCATTCCCCAAATCCCCTATCACCTCCACCTCCCTCTCTACAGAAGTCCTGTTTGTGAATCATCACATCCTGTTTGATGTTTGATGTGGTGTTGCATCTGCTCAGCCACACTGCCTCGTCAGGCTTCTTCACTTCCTGTATGGATGTACAGGTGCTGCTGCCTGAGAGAGGGTTTGGGGCGGCAGGCTTAGTGGGGAGGTTGTAGGATGCATGCATCTCAATCCCCACATGTAGGCGTGTAGTCTGCCTTCCAGTCTCGCTGTACCCATTAGTGCTAATCTGGAGCTTCCGACGCATTCTTCTAAAGCTCCGTGGGGTGAGCATAGTAAGAAACTGCCAAGCAGTCTGCTTCTTTAGGGACATGGTTGTTTAGCAACATACCATTTCCCACCGCACCGAATCCTGACACATTCCAGAAGAGGGAATTACTCATACCAAGGCTACAACGGACTTATTTGCATACTCTATCACTCAAATTACAGGCAAGGTGAAGCTTGTGTATGGAGTGATAACAGTGCCAACATCAATTTTATTGGAATTCAACTTTCATGTTGGCATTAATATCACTTCATACTTGTCATAGTGGAACTCTAACTAACAGTCGTCTTATGGAATACACATGGAGAGAGATTTTGCTTGGAGCCTTCACACATAACTGCGCATCCATCAGCATCTAGAAATGGCAATGCTAACAAGCTACTCCCTAGCTCAGTTTGTTTATGTAGAAGACACCCTGATAATGTTCTGCCTGAAATATGCTGGAGAAAAATGCCTGGAATTAAATTCACATGCCAGAACAAGGCAGTCAATCAGATGTATGTATCTAGGACACATAGGCCGTCTGTGTTCAATGGGTAGGTGTAAACATGACATTCATGGTAATATTAATGATTGTAAGGATATGAAGGAATGTTGGATTGCCATTTTTCATTTCTGAAGACATGCATACCTTGTATGCACAGAAATGCAGAGCTAGCCGAGAGGAGCCTGGCCATGTGAGTATGTTCCACTAAACTGTTAGAAGGACACTGGCGGTTGCAGAAATAATACTGCAAAAAAATCTTTCAAAAACATAATTAGTGCTTGTCTGGCTGAAGGTCTAAGGCACATTTGAGATTCAGACACTACTTATTGCTGAATAAAGACTCAAATGCTAAAAACAGGCATGGCAAAGTTATTGAAATGAAAATCAACTAACACTATTCAACAGCTTTCTTCCCCCACTAGAGTGTCTTAAAAACATTCAGTAAACTATATACAGGTGTGTGGCGAGGAGGTTTTGCTTTCTCCTGCATCCATTCAACATTCTTAAAGTCTCCATGCATTTAGAGAGGCTAGGGGTTGAACTGTTATTAACACCACCTTGAAATTCTACTGGCTTCTTAACTACACTATACACATTGTGTTCACATTCCACTAGAAAGATTTTTCTACTGCTACAACTGAGTTGTAGTGCAGAACTCAGAAGAACTGGAACACGCTGTCGTTCACGTCGATCCAGAGGATCCCAGATAAGCTCAATGAGTATGCAGGCCATGGAAGAACTGGGCATATTCCAGGAATTGTGTACACATCCTTGTGACATGGGGCCCTGCATTATCATGCTGAAACATCAAATCAAATCAAATTGTTCATGCGAGTGTAACGAAATGCTTATGCTTCTAGTTCCGACAATGCAGTAATATCTATCCAGTAATCTGACAATTTCACAACAAGTACCTTATACACACAAATGTAAAGGGATGAATAAGAATATGTACAGTACACATAAATATATGCATGAGCGATGGCCGTGCTGCTTAGGCAAGATGCAGTAGATGGTATAGAGTACAGTATATACATATGACATGAGTAATGTAGGGTATGTAAGCATTTTATAAAGTGCCACTGTTTAAAGTGACAAGTGATACATTATTTACATCCAATTATGAATTATTAAAGTGGCTGGAGATTTGAGTGTGTATGTTGGCAGCAGCCACTCAATGTTAGCGATGGCTGTTGAACAGTCTGATGAGCCTGTTTTTCAGGCTCTCGGTCCCAGATTTGATGCACCTGTGCTGACCTCGCCTTCTGGATGATAGCTGGGTGAACAGGCAGCGGCTCGGATGGTTGCTGTCCTTGATGATCTTTTTGGCCTTCCTGTGACATCGGGTGATGTAGGTGTCATGGAGGGAAGGTAGTTTGTCCCCGGTGATGCGTTGTGCAGACCGCTCTACCCTCTGCAGAGCCTTCGGTTGTGGGTGGAGCAGTTTCCATACCAGGTTGTGACACAGCTCGACATGATGCTCTTGATTGTGCATCTGTAAAAGTTTGTGAGTGTTTTCAATGACAAGCCAAATTTCTTCAGCCTCCTGAGGTTGAAGAGGCGCTGTTGCGCCTTCTTCACGACGCTGTCTGTGTGGGTGGACCAATTCCGTTTGTCCGTGATGTGTACGCCGAGGCACTTAAAACTTTCCACCTTCTCCACCACTGTCTCGTTGATGTGGATAGGGGGGTGCTCCCTATGCTGTTTCCTGAAGTCCACAATCATCTCCTTTGATTTGTTGACGTTGAGTGTGAGGTTATTTTCCTCATACCACACTCCGAGGGCCCTCACCTCCTTCCTGTAGTCTGTCTTATCATTGTTGGTTACCAAGCCTACCACTGTAGTGTCATCTGCAAACTTGATGATTGAGTTGGAGGCGTGCATGGCCACGCAGTCATGGGTGAACAGGGAGTACAGGACAGAGCTGAGAACGCACCCTTGTGGGGCTCCAGTGTTGAGGATCAGCGGGGTGGAGATGTTTTTTCCTACCCTCACCACCTGGGGGCGGCCCATCAGAAAGTCCAGGACCCAATTGCACAGGGCAGGGTCGAGACCCAGGGTCACGAGCTTAATGACGAGTTTGGAGGGTACAATGGTGTTAAATGCTGAGCTGTAGTCGATAAACAGCATTCTTACATACAGTTAAAGTCGGAAGTTAACATACACATTAGCCAATACATTTAAACTCAGTTTTCCCACAATACCTGACATTTAATCCTAGTAAAAATTCCTTGTCATAGATCACCACCAGTTAGGATCACCACTTTATTTTAAGAATGTGAAATGTCAGAATAATAGTTGAGAGAATTATTTATTTCAGCTTTAATTTATTTCATCACATTCCCAGTGGGGCAGAAGTTTACATACACTCAATTAGTATTTGGTAGCATTGCCTTTAAATTGTTTAACTTGTGTCAAATGTATTGGGGAGCCTTCCACAAGATTCCCACAATAAGTTGTGTTAATTTTGGCCCATTCCTCCTGACAGAGCTGGTGTAACTGACTCAGGTTTGTAGGCCTTGCTTGCACACGCTTTTTCAGTTCTGCCCACAAATCTTCTATAGGTTTGAGGTCAGGGCTTTGTGATGGCCACTCCAAGACCTTGACTTTGTTGTCCTTAAGCCATTTTGCCACAACTTTGGAAGTATGCTTGGGGTCATTGTCAATTTGGAAGACCCATTTGCAACCAAGCTTTAACTTCTTGACCATACTTGAGACGCAGACGTCTCAAGTATGCACCTGGAAATGCAAATGCGCTACGCTAAATGCTAAATGTACTCGTTACAACTCAAACCTTGATCAAAATTCACAAGCAGGGTATTGAATTAAAGCTACACTCGTTGTGAACCTAGCCAGCAAGTCAGATTTTTAAAATGCTTTTCGGTGAAAGCATGAGAAGCTATTATCTGATAGCATGCACCCCCCAAAATACCAGCACGACACGTAAACAACAGATTTTGCGGTAGCCGGCGCTACCCAAAACGCAGAAATAAAATATAAAACATTCATTACCTTTGACGAGCTTCTTTCTTGGCACTCCTATATGCCCCATAAACATCACTATTGGGTCTTTTTTTCGTTTAAATCGGTCCATATATACCCAAAATAGCTTTGTATGGAAGCTGTGTCATTCAGAAAAATACATCGTTTTTAAACGCTGCGTAATTTTTTAAAATTAAAAAAGTCGACGATAAACGTTCACAAAACACTTCGAAATCCTTTTGTAATCCAACTTTAGGTATTAGTAAACGTTTATAATCTATCAAAATGATTACAGGCCGATGTATTTTCAATAGGTCTTCGCTTGCAAATCAATGGCTGCTAATGTCTTCATCAACAACATCCGGGTGAAGACTGGGAAAATGGATGCCAGATAGATGGATTTTCCAACAATTAATTCAATTGAAAATGACGACAATGGCGACATCGTGTGGAATTTGTATGAATTGCAGGCAGGTCGATATTAAATTCTGTTCTCTTTTAACAACTCGTGGAAGTGACTTATGGAAATTATTTTTAGCTTTCAGAGAGCAGTTTTTCTTGCGTTTTTCAATGAAACACACGATCTGTTATAGTCACAGCCGTGATTTAACCAGTTTTATAAACTTCAGAGTGTTTTCTATCCACACATACTAATCATATGCATATACTATATTCCTGGCATGAGTAGCAGGACGCTGAAAAGTTGCGCGATTTTTAACAGAATGTTCGAAAAAGGAGGGGGTAGAAGTAAGAGGTTTTAACTTCCTGACTGATGTCTTGAGATGTTGCTTCAATATATCCACATCATTTTCCTACCTCATGAAGCCATCTATTTTGTGAAGTGCACCAGCCCCTCCTGTAGCAAAGCACCCCCACAACATGATGCTGCCACCCACGTGCTTCACGGTTGGGATAGTGTTCTTTCTAGTTTCCCCCTTTTTCCTCCAAACATAACAATGGTCATTATGGCCAAACAGGTCTATTTGTGTTCCATCAGACCAGAGGACATTTCTTACAAAAGTATGATCTTGTCCTCATGTGCAGTTGCAAACCGTAGTCTGGCTTTTTTTATGGAGGTTTGGAGCAGTGGCTTCTTCCTTGCTGAGCGGATTTTCAGGTTATGTCTATATAGGACTTGTTTTACTGTGGATATAGATAATTGGTACCTGTTTCCTCCAGCATCTTCAAAAGGTTCTTTGCTGTTTTTCTGGGATTGATTTGCACTTTTCGCGCCAAAGTACGTTCATCTCTAGGGGACAGAACACGTCTCCTTCCTAAGCGGTATGACAGCTGCATGGTCAGATGGCCTTTATACTTGCGTATTATTGTTTGTATAGATGAACGTGGAACGTTCAGGTGTTTGGAAATTGCTCACATGGATGAACCAGACTTGTGGAGGTCGACAATTATTTTTCAGTCATGGCTGCTTTCTTTTGATTTTCCCATGATGTCAATCAAAGAGGCACTGAGTTTGAAGGTAGGCCATGAAATACATCCACAGGTACACCTCCAATTGACTCAAATGATGTCAATTATCCTATCAGATGCTTCTAAAGCCATGACACAATTTTCTGGAATTTTCCAAGCTGTTTAAAGGCACAGTCAACTTCTGACCCACTGGAATTGTGATACAGGGAATTATAAGTGAAATAATCTGTCTGTAAACAATTGTTGGAAAAATGAGTTGTGTCAAACACAAAGTAGATGTCCTAACCGACTTGCCAAAACTATAATTTGTTAACAAGAAATTTGTGGAGTGGTTAAAAAACTAATTGTAATGACTCCAACCTAAGTGTATGTAACCTTCCTACTTCAACTGTAGGTATTCCTCTTGTCCAGATGGGATAGGGCAATGTGCAGTGCGATTGTGATTGCGATTGCGTCGTCTGTGGACCTATTGGGTTGGTAAGAAAATTGGAGTGGGTCTAGGGTAGGGTGGAGGTGATATGACCCTTGACTAGTCTCTCAAAACACTTCATGATGACAGAAGTGAGCTCTACGGGGTGATAGTCGTTTAGCTCAGTTACCTTGGCTTTCTTGGGAACAGGAACGCTGGCCCTCTTGAAGCATGTGGGCACAGCAGACTGGGATAGAGATTGATTGAATATGTCCGTAAACACACCAGCCAGCTGGTCTGCGCATGCTCTGGGGACCTGGCTAAGGAAGCCGTCTGGGGCGGCAGCCTTGCGAGAGTTAACACGTTTAAATATTTAACTCATGTTGGCGATGGTGAAGGAGAGCCCACAGGTTTTGGTAGCGGGCCGTGCCAGTGGCACTGTATTGTCCTCAAAGTGAGCAAAGACGTTGTTTAATTTGTGTGGGAGCAAGACGGTGTCTACGATGGGGCTGGTTTTCTTTTTGTAATCCGTGATTGACTATAGACCCTGCCACATATGTCTTGTGTTTGACAGGTGTGACATGAGGTGATGGCTCTGGATGGCACAACAATGGGCCTCAGGATCTTGTCATGGAATCTTTGAGCATTAAAATTGCCATTGCAACCTCCCTCCCAAAACTGCACATTTTAGAGTGGACTTTTATTGTCCCCAGTTCAAGTAAAGTACCTCTTAGGGATCCCTTATGGCTAGAATCCCGTTAACGGGATCGATTTGACAACTTCCAGTAAATTGCAGAGAGCGAAATTCAAAAATACTCAATTCGTAATATTAAACATTCATGACGATACAAGTGTCTTACATCATTTAAAAGCTTAAGCTTTGTCAGATTTCAAAAAGGCTTTATGGCGAAAGCATTCCATGCGATTATCTGAGGATAGCGCCCCGCATACAAAAGCATGAAAAACATTTTCCAACCATACAGATGGCTCACGAAAGTCAGAAATAGCGATCAAATAAATTGTTTACCTTTGAAAATCATCTTTTTGCAATCCCAAAGGTCTCAGTTACACAATGAATGGTCGTTTTGTTTGATAAAGTCCTTCTTTATATCCCCAAAATGTCTGTTTATTTGGCACATTTGATTCAGAAATACACTGATTCCAACACGCCCAACATGCCTACAAAGGATCTAATAAGTTACCTGTAAACTTGGTCCAAACATTTCAAACAATGTTTGTAATCCAACCTCAGGTCCCCCAATATGTAAATAATCGATCAAATTTAAGACTGAATAACCTGTTTCGAATACCAGAGATAAACAACGAGGGGCGCGCTCTCATTCACGCGCACCAAAAGACTAGAGTCCACCTGAGTGACACTTAGAAAGAATACGACTACTTCTTCATCTAAAAAAAAAACATTGAACAATTTCTATAGACTGTTGACATCTAGTGGATGCCATAGGAACTACAATCTGGGTCGAATACTGCCCCCTAGCCTTAAGAAGTTTTAATGATCAAGGTGTTTAATCATTTTCTTGATATACCAGACCTGTCAGTTGGATGGATTATCTTGGCAAAGGAGAAATGCTGAAAAAAAAAAAAAAAAAAAAAAAAAAAAAAAAAAAAAATTGTGCACAAAATGTGAGAGAATGACACTTTCTTTGCATTAATACAATTTCTGGGATATTTTATTTCAGCTCATGAAACGTGGGTCCAACACTTTACAATTTGTGTTTATATTTTTGTTCAGTAATACAATGGGAGTGTCACGCCCTGATCTGTTTCACCTGTCTTTGTGCTTGTCTCACCCCCCTCCAGGTGTCTCCCATCTTCCCCATTATCCCCTGTCTATTTAGACCTGTGTTCTCTGTTTGTCTGTTGCCAGTTCGTCTTGTTTGTCAAGCTTACCAGCTTTCGTCCTGTCAGCTCCTGTCTTTTCCCAGCCTCTCTTTTTATCGTCCTCCTGGTTTTTGACCCTTTCCTGTCCTGACCCTTTACCCGACTGCCTGACCATTCTACCCGTATCTGAGCCTGCCTGCCGTCCTGTACCTTTGCTCCTACTCTGGATTATCGACCCCTGCCTGCCTTGACTTGTTGTTTGCCTGCACATTGTTACTTCACACAGTCTGCACTTGGACCTTACAATGATTTGTGATAGGAGTATGTCAGTTACTTCTCCCATCCGTCAACAGATGCAGTATGAAGATTATGTATCATTGCCAATAATGTATATAAACTCTGCAGTGGAGGCTGCTGAAGGGAGGACAGCTCATAAAAATGGCTGGTATGGCGCTAATGAAATGGGATCAAACATATAGAAACCATGTGTTTGATACCATTCCGCTAATTTCGCTACCGCCATTACCACGAGCATGCCCTCCCCACATCCTCCCCAACCAACCTCCTGTGAAACCCTGGATTGCTGATGCTATGTATTGTCCAATGAGAGGCTTTGAAGCCACCGGTCGGCAGTGGTGTGTACTTTTGAAAAATACTTTAAAGTACTACTTAAGTAGTTTTTGGGGGTATCTTATATTGCTGATAACTTTTACCTTTACTTCACTACATTCCTAAAGAAAATAATGTACCTTTTACATTTTCCCTTACACCCAAAAGCACTCATTACATTTTGAATGCTTAGCAGGACAGGAAAATAGTCCAATTCACTCACTTATCAAGAGAACATCCCTACATCCTCTGATCTGACAAACTCACTAAACACAAATGCTTCATTTGTAAATTATGTCTGAGTGTTGGAATGTGCACTTGGCTATCCATATATTAACAAATACAAGAACATTGTGCCGTCTGGTTTGCTTAATATGAGCAATTTTAAGGGATTTATACTTTTACTTTTGTTTCTTAAGTATATTTTTGCAATTAAATTTACTTTTGATGCTTACCTGAGTAATTTTCATTAAGGTATCTTTACTTTTACTCAAGTATTACATTTGGGTACTTTTTCCACCACTGCCGGTCGGCCATATTGGCAGGCCTCAGAAAAGCAGTCCTCAATAGCAGTGGTTCTCAAACCTCTACTCAGGGACCCTCCGACATTACACAATTTAGTTGTAGCTCTGATCTAGCTCACCTGATTCACATATTTAAGGGCTTGATGATTAGTTGATAAGTCGAATCAGGTGTGCTAGCTCTGGAATAGATCATTTCATTTAAATGTTCAAGGACAAAATTGTATTTAAGTTTAATAAATAAGTGAAGTGGGGACAGTAGCATTCGTACTTTCTATATACAGTACAAGTCAAGAGTTTGGACACACCTACTCATTCAAGGGTTTTTCTTAATTTGCACAATTTTCTCTTGGCATCCTCTCGACCAGCTTTAATAAAAAGGCTATCATACCCATCAGTTTTAGGTGTAAAATGAAAGTGGCCTTATGAAACACATTCTATCCTTTATATTTACTGTATCTAAATGCAAGAAGGTCCGTTTTATTGCCATTCTTTAGCTCGTTCCCTCATGATTTATTCTGTGAGACAGTGGGATTCGACAGGGAATGTATATCATGGAGAAAGAAGAGGATAAAGTCCACCAGAAAAGCACAATCTTCCTCCACCTGCTGTTGGACAACGTGCAAAAGTCCCCCAAAAAAACAGCCGCAAACGGGTTTGACAACATACCTGATGACTGCGCCCATATATCCATGCGTTGCATCACTCATTCCTGGGTGTTTCTTGACAGTCTAAGCTAACAACACCTCTATAGGTTTGTCTGTAAACATGGCAGGAACTCAAACTGCTCAAATTCCAACCATAACAGGACTGGGGTGGACTGAGTGGGAATGTGACATTTTTATATGGTCATGATCTATCAATTTTATAGTATCGTTAATAATGTGCCTGGAAGGGGATTTTAAGAGGGGGAATCTATGTGTGGGCAGTGGCGACCCGTCATTCAGGGCAGGTGGGGCAGAGCTCCACCTTTCTAGATAAATAATTATAAATAATACAAATAATAATATTTTTGGGGGGAGATGCCTGTTTTACATTTTATTTTGGCATTAATATGTGTCACATATGAGTTTGCCGACAACGTAAAAACAAATTTAAAATAATTTTAGTTAATAAAGCTGCAAGCAAACTTCATCTGCTTTTTGCTTTCTTGAGTAAGGCAGTTCCGAAATGCAGGTGTTTCAGCCTAGCTCAGTGCTTTCTGTGGTGGTGGGGCAGTCAGTGGAAAATACGGAGCGTAGGTGTTGGTAATGTTCTCTAGCTGCGCCGTGACTGGCTCAGCGTTCTGTCACTCAAGGGGACACTACTTCACTGCCAAATCTACTTCACCGCCAAAGCCATTCAAAAGCGAATGTGTAAGGCCGTTCTAAAACGTTGTACTTCTGATCCTCTTGATTTCTCCCCTCTCTCTTTGAGGATCATAAGTACAATGTTTGGCAAACTGCTGTGGAAAAAAGAGCTTGGCTCTTTCAAGTTCTTCACGGGATAGAGGATATCGAGTCAAAGTAAAAAAAGTGCAGATTGTAAAAATTGACCAAATGTTCTCTCCGTGACACAGCTGGGAGATGGCGGAGGCCAAATTCTGATCTGATCTCCACAGGGCTGCTGGCTCGGGTTTGCAATGTCATCAGGCTTCAAAGTGCTCCGCTGTGTCCTCCACAGAGCTGTGTTGAACTCCTGTCAATAGTTGTCAAATTGCAATCGCTCCACCTCATACATGCTACAAATCACCAGCCGGTCAGAAAGATCTCCCCTCTGTTGGAAACTCTACTGGGCTTCTGAAAAAGTGTGATTCCCAATGTGAGTATTGAGTGCACTGCTCTTTTGAACCCGGAAAATGAGTTAGACTGGTTTGTGGATGAGTTGGATGAGTTGTGGATGAGATGTTTCATAATTGTCTGTGACTATTTAGGACTTTTTTTTACTGACATAGGGCTGGATTTAATATCTATCGCTGAAGAATCCCGGAAGAGCCACGTTAACATTTACCTTGGATGCAGACTCTGCGAATGCGGTAACATACAGCCCTAAATACACTGAGTATATAAAACATTAAGAACACCAGCTCTTTCCATGACATAGACTGACCAGGTGAATCCAGGTGAAAGCTATGATCCCTTATTGATGTCACTTGTTAATTCCACTTCAATCAGTGTAGATGAAGGAGAGGAGACAGGTTAAAGAATTACTTTTAAGTCTTGCAAGTGTGCTAATTCAGAGGCTGAATGGGCAAGAAAAACATTTAAGTGCCTTTAAACAGGGTATGGTAGTAGGTGCCAGGCGCACCGGTTTGTGTCAAGAACTGCAACGTTACTGTTTTTTTCATGCTCAACAGTTTCCCGTGTGTATCAAGAATGGTCCACTCCAGGAATATCAGTACTTTATAAACCTCTTTACTCCCAAGTGTTGTTCCACTATTTCATTTTATTTTACTCGGCAAGTCAGTCAATGACGGCCTAGGAACAGTGGGTTAACTGCCTTGTTCAGGGGCAGAACAACAGATTTTTACCTTGTCAGCTCGAGGATTTGATCTAGCAACCTTTCAGTTACTGGCACAACACAACCACTAGGCCTCCTGCCGCCCCACTAGGTGTGCATAAAAGATAGCAATATACAGTATTGTAGGTAATAATTTGTTATAATACTGTTTTAACACCCAGTCCCTCCATGACCAATAAACTGCTAGTGCTTCACACAAGCTGCACTATATCCCATATTTTGAGTTGTTACCAGATTACCATGGATGGTTTAAAGAGAATGATTTTTTGCATCATCAAGGGGGGGTTCTACTAAGCTATATGGAATTGTTTTAAGAAGGTCATGCAAGGATCATTTAGCAATTAGATTTGGAATTTTAAGACCCCTTGAAGTATCCACCCCCAAAAATTAAAAAAAAAGTTTTATGAAAAAGTTTTTGGGCCATACTACTATTATCCCACACGAACACGTTGAATAACCTATTCACTAGAAGGAGCAGATAGTCCTCTCCAAAAATCTAAAGGAAGTTTGTTCTGAATTGTCTGTCCTATATCTGAGAGATGTAATAAAGTTCAGAAAACATTTGTAAAAAAAAAAGTACATTTCAATCACTTTTCTAAAGAGTCTCCATATACAGTATACTTCCATACATTTTTGTTCAACTGGTACCCGGAGACCTTCAGACGAGTCTTGTGAGAAGATTTTTGGGATGTCTCATGGTCTGACAAACACTGCTCTAGCTCTGGCATCTTTCACCGCAGATGCTGAAGTGCGACATAGGCGGATGAGGTAGATTGAGAAGCATCCAATGCAAAAAAAGAAGAAGAAGAAGAAGAAAAAGAAGAAGATATCTCTAGCTTAAATTGACCGATTTTTATGGGGAGTTTTGTATTATGCTAATTACACTCTAGGGATTTAAGATATCATATGTGAGGCAAAGAAAGGCTTTTCCACCAACCATTCACCTCCAAATCAATGCCAGGGACAGGAGGCACACCTTTGCTTATGACTTTACACAAATCGTTGTGATACTAATACTGTGCTGCCACATTTCAAATGTTGTTATAAGATGTATAAAGTTGTGTTTGTTTAGTGTTAGTCTATAGTAAAAGGTGTGTATGCTACTTGATGTATGTCTTCATGTTGAGGCATAACTCCCCAGAGGACTTATGCAGTGTTGTTAAAACTTGAGATAAAACTGCTCTACCCCAGCATGCTTCTGATGTGGATATCTGCCACACATTTTTACCCAAACCCAATGCCATGAGCTCAAGGACTGAATCCAAGTCTCACTTTTCTTGTTTAAGTGACTTTGATTCTAAGGCAGGCCATCTCGTACATACAGTTTAAACTGTACAATATATATTCTCCTTTATTTTTCTCCCTCTCTCATTCCCCGTCACTCTAGAATCACAGACTTGTGTTTTGTCTGGCCGAAGCCCTAGAATTTCTCCTGAGGTTGGGACCAATCACAAGGTCTTGGGTTGTTCTTAAAAATAACCTTATGGTTCTATTACCTCCACCGACAGGCACTTGATCCCTTGATGTCTGCAGACACGGCCAAGTGCACACGGTCCATGTAGCCTACACACTTTCTCTACTCCTTGTTCCATCTGTGTCACACACCCATTGACATATTTGGGTTGGTAATTAAGAAATACGAAGCAAAGCAAGGTATAAGATGAAAGGTCTGACTTTGGTGTGTGAGATAATTGTGAGCCAATTCCTTTCGCACGAGAGCCTTGAGGAATTGGCATTGGTGGTAGTAGAAAGGAAAGGCAAAGGCCAGAGACGTTCCCAATGGCAAGACAGACATTTTGGGCCTAGATTGAGGTGCACTTGCGTTATATTCCGTGCAGGAACATTTCATCATTTGAAAGGGGATCATGTTGAAGTGGGGACTCTAATGGAACCACACCTTATCTAAACAAAGTACCCCATTTAGACATTGGCGTTTAAACACATTCCTTGCTGGAAAAGAGGGAGTCTTGAAGTTTGAATAGCCCCATCATTAAAGTGATTTGATGAAGCAGAAGAAATACTCAAGAAAAAAAATGAATAAATCTGCTAAAGGAAAATATGACTGTCCCAAAATATGACTTCAAATGAATGTCGCTCCAGTAATTGCGATGAATAAATAATGAGTGATTGAGACAGGACAGAGTCAAGTACACAGGGATAGGGTTACAGAGTGCAAGGTCTGGCACATTTCAGGGGAACACAGAGGAGGGGGGAAAGTATGAGACAGTGTTTGCAGTCCTGTATGGCTTCTTAAAACCAACACTGTAATTGTTTATCTGGGCAGAGCATAACAGAGACATACATATGTAATTTGTCGCCAATGCAATTTGCATTTCTGCTTTGTCCGATCACTTTTTCCCCTCTCTTCGACTTCTGGAAAGATCCACAATGAGACATGCAGTATAGCAACACGTTGTTATGGGGGTTGATACTACCTACGTGCACAGTTGTCAGATCTATAAACATAAAAATACTGCTTTAATTGAGGTAATATTTCACATTTAAATGTACAGTATCATAACCTTTATATTGGGGAACATCAGAGATAAAACAAAGGGTAGGACTATATCAACAATGGGTCACAACATTTGGTTGGTGTATGAGGGTGTAGCAGGTGTCACACTAACAAGGTACAGTGCTTAAATGGCAACACCCTTATAGAGTGAATACTGTGGGCTATAGGATATAAATTATAGTGCATTCATCAGGCATAGTTCACATCCTGGGGAGAATTGGGCAATACGTTAATTTGAATCATGTGTTTTGTATCCAGGAACAGTGTTATTATTTTAGTTGTTTGGATATTTGACTCATCCTTCTCAACCATTGAGGAAAACTTAACAAAGCCTACACAGCATTTCTTCTGATCTAAGCCTTTCAGATGCACTATGTATAAAAACATATATGGACACCCCTTCAAAGTGGAATCGGCCATTTCAGCCACACCCATTGCTGACAGGTGTATAAAATCGAGGACATATTCATGCAATCTCCATGGACAAAAAAAAATACAAAAAATGTCAGTTCTCAGTTGCAACACTCACTACCGAATTCCAAACTGCCTCTGAAGGTAACGTCAGCACAATAACTGTTCGTCTGGAGCTTCATGAAATGGGTTTCCATGGCCCGAGCAGCAGCACACAAGCCTAAGATCACCATGCGTAGGCTGGTGTAAAGCTCGCCACCAATGGGCTCTGGAGCAGTGGAAATGCTTTCTCTGGAGTGATGAATCACACTTCACCATCTGGCAGTCCGACGGATAAATCTGGGTTTGGAGGATGCCAGGAGAATGCTACCTGCTTGAAAGCATAGTGCCAACTGTAAAGTTCGACGGAGGATGAATAATGGTCTGGGGCTGTTTTTATGGTTCGTGCTAGGCCCCTTAGTTCCAGTGAAGTGAAATCTTAAATCTACAGCATACATTGACATTCTAGAAGATTCTGTCCTTCCAACTTTGTGGTAACAGTTTTAGGTAGGTATTTTCCTGTTTCAGCATGACAATGCCCCCGTGCACAAAGCGAGGTCCATACAGAAATGGTTTGTAGAGATCGGTGTGGAAGAACATGACTGGCCTGCACAGAGCACTGATTTCAACCCCATTAAACACCTTTGGGATGAATTGGAACACCGACTGTGAGCCAGGCCTAATCGCACAACATCAGTGCCTGACCTCACTAATGCTCTTGTGGCTGAATGGAAGCAAGTCCCCCGCAGCAATGTTCCAACATGTTCCAACATGTAGTGGAAAGCATTCCCAGAAGAGTGCATGCTGCTATAGCAGGAAAGGGGGAACCAATTCCATATTAATGCCCATGATTTTGGAAAGTCACGTTTGACGAGCAGGTATCCACATACTTTTGGTAATGTAGTGTAGCTGGCTTATACAAGTATACAGACTTCACCTGTGAGTCAGTGTGATCTTTTCATACACAGATGTAGAATCTTAATTTAAGCCAGTTTGCTACAGCAGGAAAATAATCGTGGAGCAACAGGAAATGTGAATTATTATGTGGATTATAAAGTATGGACATCTTTTTGTAAGGGTTGATACATTTTTGGTTAGGGAAAATCAAGTCTGAGATTTTAGAGTGGAAATGACAAACATTAGAAGCCTTTTTAAACCTTGACTACAGAAAAGGTTTGCATTTCCAGCTGTGATGGAAAATTCTCAGGAAAAAAAGAGAGATCAAATTAAGATCCTACATCTGTAACAGAGGAAATATGAGAGAAAAGACTGTAGTGAGCGTGACAGGCCCAAATATAATTGGGAAAATGTTAGCCATCGGCAAGGAGCAGATAAGTAGTAAAACCACAATGCATCTGAATGGAAATCGGCATGGAGCCGTTTAAACATTGCCTTGTCAGTAATTTATGGCTTTCTCTCCTCAGGAGGATCCAAACTTGGCATACTGCATCCCTCTTTCAGTCTGCGCCGCGTTGCTCATGGAGCAACATGCACGCAAAGATACAAACAATCACTAGTTCATTTCTCAGGGTCAAAGAAACATGGATAGAATTTCGTCCAAGCAAGCAGAATATTTATTTGAGATGGAAAGAGAGTGGTGGGAGGGTTGGAAGACAACAAGATGTAAATGTTTTGATGGTGAACAGGCTTTTAGTGGAGCGGCACTCCAGATGGCAAGAGTCCAATTTAATCCGTTTACACCTGGCTTTGGCATGGTGATTATCTGAATGTTTAGATACAATTTACAGTACCAAACAAATTTCTAATTTACTTTTAGCTCACAGTGACATTCATTGCACTATTATGAGCATGTTACTGTGGTAGACTTGTAATATGTAGTGTGTGATATGATATTGCTCTACATCCTGTCAAATATGTTGATCTTGATGCCACAGGAATGTTTATCTTAGGTACTTCATTTTAATTGGCATGCTGACAACACAGTATACAGATACAGTATAATGCCAGCATTCAAATATCACCAATAGTACATTATCGTGTATATGCCTTCTGTAGCCCTTTACACTCTTACCCGTACACAGGTTGAAAATTGCAGATTTGGACACTGATAAGAGACTAAATTGACACTCAGTGGCTGTACAGTAACATGCTATACATGACGTCAGAGCTCAGGATCTCTGCTTCACAGCTCTGTATGTGTTTTGATGGACAGCCATTCTGAACTTGAGCAAGAAGTGGCCCCCGTCCCTCCCAATAATGTTGCAACTTTTGCAAATGTTTTGTTGTCTGAGTGAGGGAAATGCTGTACATTACGAGGAAGCCAAACACCTGTGAGACCAAATGTGCACTTGACCTTTCCATATCATAAAACTCACGTAACATTCAGTGTCAACGTTTATGATAACTATGTTTAATGTACAGTTACAAGATGACATGGCCTTGTGAAAGCCTAACACCGTAAATTCATATTTTATAATTTAGCTAGTAGCTTTCAAATTATGCCCACCTAACCCAGATTGCGATTTAAAAAGGAACATTTTTGGATTGCGTAAACAACAACAGTAATTGTGTAAAGGTGGGGATGCGGGGCTGTGTTCCAAACAAAACATCTACACGTTTGCTTGCTCTAGTTCCTCAATGGCACAGCTAGGAGAGCTTAAAATAATCACCTTATAAATGAAGACTATTCTTTGAACTGTGTATTGGAGAGTTGTGTGGCCACTTGGAAACACTAGTTAGACCTCTCACTCAAACCATTGTCCTTTTTTGGTCTTATGTTGCATCTATCCAACATTTCCAAGAAGATTCTTATTATCGTGTTACTGAGTATTTTCAGATTTTGTTATCGACAAATGCAGCGACAATTACAGTGAAGGAGAGCCTAACACATTAGTGTTCTGCTTGTCATTCATCTGGACTTAAATGCATCAAAGGCAGTGAAAATGATCTTTGATCCTCCAATTTTACATTTGTATTATCTGTCATTAGGTGACAAATGTATTGTACTCCCTCACACCACATGACACAGCTATTCATATCCAAAGAGAAAAATACATCTTCAGATATTACATTTGCTGAGCTTTGAAGTAAACTGGCTTTTATTGTTTTATTGTTAATCCATACATGGGGCTGGTGGAAGCGGCCAGGACAGTAAAGCTGTCATATTGTTTTAGAGTATTATCTCTGATGAGCTCTGGATGAGGAGAGCCTGGATGGGATAGGTGGCTGGCTCAGGATGAAGTGCTAACCAGTGTTGTGGAGCCCAAACAGAGAAGTCACAGCAGGAGGTGAGCCCCCGTTTTAATAATGGGATCACTATAAAGACAAATGTACTTAACTCTGAGAAACAGTGCAGGTTTCCAGTAGTGCAAGTTTGCTTTAACATTGCCCACAGCCATAACTCTGCGTAGAAAAGCTTCTTGGCAGGGAGGAGCAGAGGGTGCATTTGTTACGAATCTCTTTATGGAGTAACAGGATGAAAAAACATAACGGATCAATTGGCGTTTTAACTGTGGTCACGTCTGTACTCTCTTAATTTCTGCAAAGGAGTGGGCAGGGTGTGTTAGCTGGGTCTGTCTCTTTACATCTCCCCCTCTATCCCAGATGCCTGTCATAGTATGGTTGAAATACACTGTCACAACTTTTCTACTTTTCTACGTGTAAAGTCGATTTTGTAGGTTCAATTTGTTTTCATAGGGATTCATTGGTTCTGTGAGATTGCAAAAATCCACATGTTGCAAAGCTCTGACGTTTCCCAAGAGAAGAAGATCAATGGTTTGTGAGAAATTGATGAATGATGAACAAATATATATATATATATATATAACAATTGCTTGCATTTATAAAATTTAGCACCGACTTTACAGCATCAACACCTATCCAGTCACCTCTGTTGTCCTTTACTGTAGGTATTGCAAGTCTGCATGGACATTTGAGGTCTCCTGTCACAACTTCTGCCGAAGTCGATGCCTCTCCTTGTTCGGGCGGTGCTCGGCGGTCAACGTCACCGGTCTTCTAGCCATCGTTGATCTGTTTCATTTTCCATTGGTTTTGTCTTGTCTTCCTACACACCTGGTTCCAATCCCATTCATTATATGTTGTGTATTTTTAACCCTCTGTTTCCCCTCATGTCCTTGTCGGAGATTGATTGTTGTCATGTTCGTGTTTTATGGATTGGTCTGCGACGGGTGCTTGTACCCACATGTATTTTATTATGGACTTTGGTTTTGGAGTTTGTGTTTTAAGTTATGAAAATACTCAATTTATACCAAGTTTGACTCTCCTGCGCCTGACTTCCCTGTCACCTACATACACGACGTGACATCTCCTTCCTACACACAGTTTAGTTTTCTAGCAGTGACATCGATAACATACTAACATCTATTCTGAAATACTGAACTGAGTTCAGTTCATGAGACAGCTCATAGCCAAGATACATATGTGAGCTAAAAAGCAGTTAATTAAAAGCTTGATAAAAGCATATTTTGCAAAGTACTCTCTCGCCTGAAGTAACTCTCCCACCATCAGAATGCTGATCTAATTCCCTGTGGGTTTATGACTTTTGTTATGGAAACTAATACATGCCCACACAAAGTAGATTTATGTCTAAGGAAAATTGCTCAACAATTTGCTTCCAAATTTGGCTGTGGGATCGAGTGCCTTCAAACTCAGGTCTCCTGCTTTCTAGGAAGCTGTGTTCGCCTGCTGAGCTAAACACTAGGGTAGCTAGTGGAAGGGTTCAGGTTTCAGGCAAGGTTATTCATTGTGCAAGTGTACAGTCATGGGCAAAAGTTTTGAAAATGACACAGATATTAATTTTCACAAAGTCTGCTGCCTCAGTTTGTATGATGGCAATTTGCATATACTCCAGAATGTTATGAAGAGTGATCAGATGAATTGCAATTAATTGCAAAATCTCTCTTTGCCATCCAAATGAACTGAAACCCCCAAAAAACATTTCCACTGCACTTCTGCCCTGCCACAAAAGGACCAGCTCGCATCATGTCAGTGATTCTCTTGTTAACACAGGTGTGAGTGTTGACGAGGACAAGGATGGAGATCAGTCTGTCATGCTGATTGAGTTCAAATAACAGACTGGAAGCTTCAAAAGGAGGGTGGTGCTTGGAATCATTGTTCTTCCTCTGTCAACCATGGTTACCTGCAAGGAAACATGTATTGCATCATTACTTTGCACAAAAAGGGCTTCACAGGCAAGGATATTGCTGCCAGTAAGAGTGCTGTCACGACTTCTACCGAAGGTAACTCCTCTCCCGCTTCTCAAAGAAAATCCCTGCTCTCCTGCGCCTGACTCCTACACCTCTCACCGAGACGCACTTTATCACAGAGTGCACCTAAATCAACCATTTATCGGATCATGAAGAACTTCAAGGAGAGCGGTTCAATTGTTGTGAAGGCTTCAGGGCGCCCAAGAAAGTCCAGCAACCTCTAGGACCGTCTCCTAAAGTTGATTCAGCTGCGGGATCGGGGCACCACCAGTACAGAGCTTGCTCAGGAATGACAGCAGGCAGGTGTGAGTGCATCTGCACGCACAGTGAGGCGAAGACTTTTGGAGAATGGCCTGGTGTCAAGAAGGGCAGCAAAGGAGCCACTTCTCGCCAGGTAAAACATCAGGCACAGACTGATATTCTGCAAAAGGTACAGGGATTGGACTGCTGAGGACTGAGGTAAAGTAATTTTCTCTGAAGAATCCCCTATCCGATTGTTTGGGGCATCCGGAAAAAAGCTTATCGGGAGAAGACAAGGTGAGCGATACCATCAGTCCTGTGTCATGCCAACAGTAAAGCATCCTGAGACCATTCATGTGTGGGGTTGCTTCTCAGCCAAGGGAGTGGGCTCACTCACAATTTTGCCTAAGAACACAGCTATGAGTAAAGAATGGTACAAACACATCCCCTGAGAGCAATTCTCCTAACCATGCAGGAACCGTTTGGTGACGAAAAATGCCTTTTCCAGCATGATGGAGCACCTTGCCAAAAGGCAAAAGTGATAACTAAGTGGCTCGGGAAACAAAACATTGATATTTTGGGTCCATGGCCAGGAAACTCCCCAGACCTCTATCCCATTGAGAACGTGTGGCGGGTGGACAAACAAAAACCCACAAATTCTGACAAACTCCAAGCATTGATTATGCAAGAATGTGCTCAGAAGTTAATTGACAGCATGCCAGGGCGGATTGCAGAGGTCTTGAAAAAGAAGGGTCAACACTACAAATATTGACTCTTTGCATCAACGTCATGTAATTGTCAATAAATGCCTTTGACATGTATGAAATGCTTGTAATTATACTTCAGTATTCCATAGTAACATCTGACAAAAATATTTAAAGACACTGAAACAGCAAACTTTGTGAAAATTAATATTTGTGTCATTCTCACAACTTTTGTCCACGACTGTACTTACAGCAGTTGAGATTACATAATTGCTAACAGTGCTAGGTTGCTATTCACCATCACAAAAAGGTGTGGAGGCCCTACTCTTGAGGTATGAAAAATGTAGAAAACCTTAAGACCTTAAAGATTTTGTGCATGTGCTGCTTTTTCATGGAGCAGAGTGCTACATGGGGTATGTACTGCACACTCTTAATCCCTATGGGTTTTCAGATAAATAAAGAGAGTATTAGCTGTGGCAGGGAAACTATGAAGTGGACAGCACTGAGAGCCTGGATTCTACATCAAAGGGAGACTGGCCATGGGTCTACAGTGAACCTCTGATTGGTAATCGTTTGCACATGCAAAAAAAACACACAAAAAACTTAATGCATCCTCAAAGAACCTTTTGGGGTCCATTTCTTTAATAACCCCCTTATTGTTATTATAAGTAATAATAATACACATAACAAAAACACAATATTTTAGTTGTCAGTGTTTATTATGATTTTAGTGGCAAAGAAGAATAAATAAATATGAAGTAAACTCTCAGTAGGGCCCCAAGTCCAATGGGTATATCCTCTGGCGTGTTGATGTTAATGTGTTGATGTTCTCCGTATCCATAGCCAGAATGATTTTGCACAGCATTTTTGACCAAACAGGTTTCCTGTTATATTCATCGGAGGTGTAGGGAGTGTCTGTGAATCAAAAAATAGGCATTATACAAATGTTTAACAAAACATGCATACGACAGTATTGATACCTTGGTTTGTGTGGTAAATGTGAATTTTGTAAAATGTGATGATGGTTTTCATACATGTACCTTGTCCATAATGTAGAGGCTTATGGGATTTTCATTGAAGTGGTAAGGGAGGAGGATGGTACACACCATTACCGATTGCCATATCTTTGTATGCTTCCTCGTTTGTATACCTGCAGACACAGACACAAAAGTGAACAGTTCAGTCATCTGTACCCAATACAGCTAGCCTTCAACATATTCTTATAGCATTCATATTCTTACCTCTTTGTTGACTGATATCCAGTGAATTGTCCTTTTTCTGTTTTAGAAAGATTTGCACAACTGTGTAAAGATTGATGGTATCATCATACAACAATATCAATTTAGATCATATAAGGGACAAATCTTACCTTAAATTGAGGAGATCTTTACATTTTTCAGTTAAGTGCCTGCACCTGCTGTCCTTTCCAAATCAAATCCAAATATTTCAGTTGTGCAGTTAGGTTTCTGCAAGAACCTCCATCAACTAAGGAGGTTCCTCGATGAACCCCACCTCCTATGGGTTCTTGGAATAACATTTTGTGGGCAATTTCCAGTGCCAAGAACCCTACGGTTCTTCAAAGAACTTTGAGGAGCTTAGAACCCCTAATTGTTAGAGTGCGAGGTGGAATGTTATTTATCTCATAAATCATCGAATTGTAGAATACAATGGGGCCTGAAACAATGCCTTGATGTACACCACATGAGATGGTACTGGGATCTAATAAGGCATTTCCTATGGCATCATATGCAGTTGGAGAGGTAGGATGTAAGGCAGCTTAGAACAGTACTGTCAAGATCTACGTGATCTCTCATTTAGCTGAACAGCAAAGCAGCAGTGGTGTAACAGGTGTCGAAACTAAGTGCTGTGGAAAATCTTGATAGTGCATAAATCAAGTGTTTTAGCTATCGACAATCTTTCACATAAAATGTAGTTCATGGATTTAATAAGTAGCAAGCAGGAGTAAAGAACAAATATCTTACAGGCTAAGTGCCTGATATACTATCAAATAATTGTCAGTATCAGAGACATTTTACAGCGGAGATACTGTATCTGTTCTATCTTTGAATTCCATGGGCCACATGGTGTGATTCCATTGGTTTTGCCTTTTGTTCCAGAACCATAAAAGATCAATATGATGCATTGACGTTAGAATATGGACTAACAGTTGAACACCAAACAGTCCTTTTAAGGATTGCCCAAGATCTCTTGGCTATGTTCAGATTCCAGACACACATACATACCTTCACATCTTCACTCACTCAAGCACACTTGCCACACATGTATTATGCAAGTAGTGTGCACATGTATATGCACACACACACATGCATGCACGCATGCACACACTCTCTCTCTGACTCATTGTCATGGCAACTAATTTCCTAACAACATAAGGTCAACTATTCAGTAGCTAAGCTAACCCCCATCATCCATCCCCAACAACCCTTTCATGGCCTGCTCTCTCAGGCCATAGTTGTGTGATTGTGGGAGGTGGAGAAACTGTAATATTTTCCTTCTGACTCGCATCTCCCCACAGCTGGACACAGCGTTCCCAGTTCCATTAGGCCGCAGCTGTGACTGTGAGCCAACCAGACACCTGGATCTGACAGCTGAACACTGTGTTCAGCAGAGGAGAGATACGGATGGCCCCTGTTAGTCAAGTCTTTGAGTGGAATTCCCTTTCTTTGAGTCAGTCAACAGAGTTTCTTGTTACAGTTCACCATTTCCAATCAGAATGTGTCAGTAATGTAGTGTTTGATTTCTGAATTCTTTCTGTATTCTATCAAAATTACACATGGATTTTTTTAGCCCATATTTAAATATGTTATATTCTTCAAGTGTCTGCAATCATGTGGCACTCTATTGTATTTTTGTAGGTATACTACATTATTTGCTTTGTTCTAAATGAGGCAATTCTTTAAACCAAATCATTGAGGTTACTCAGTAAAGGGTGATGGGCCCTCAATATGAAATTCATGCATGGGCCTTTGGATCTAATAAGTGTTTGCTAGAGTTAAATACATGACAACAGTAAGTGCTCAGGCTGTAGACACACAAAAGCTTTTATATTAACTATAGTGTCCCACCTAAAAATCTAATTTTGTATAATTGTCCATCATTCATGCAAGTCTTTGAGTGTCAATGGCACTTAAACAGGACTTAATTTGAAAAGGGGTAATGGTGTTCCTCATTTATTGCCTGGGTAAATATGAAACATAAAACGCCTGAACTCCGGCTAGCCTTGCGAGGCTAATCGTTTCTGCAATCGACAAACCTTTTTTTCTGTCTTTCCTCAAGTTGAAGTGATTCAGGGCTCCTCACTCACACAACACCTGGGGAGTTTTGTTCCTCACAGTTCATAATCATAACACAATGACTATTTTCCAATAACACACTTTTCATAGATCAAGCAAAGAGTCCTTTCTGACACTCATCATTGGCATTGATATCCAACAATTTCTTTGATAAACTTTCCTCCAATGGGAGCTCACAAATCTTCTAAGGTTCCCATGTGTTGCAGTACCTTGGTTGCACATTTACTAGAGTGAACATCAATCCAGTGTTGATGATAGAGTATTGTCAGTGGTGTGAAGTAGTTTTTTGGGAGAATATGTATTCTGTATTTTTACATATTTTACATTTTTTTACTACTTTTAATACACTACATTCCTAAATAAAATAATGTACTTTGTACTCCATACATTTTTCACTGACACCCAAATGTACTCATTACAATCCGAAGAACACCATCCCATCCGTAAAGCACAGGGGTGGCAACATCATGTTGTGGGGATGCTTTGCTGCAGGAGGGACTGGTGCACTTCACAAAATAGATGGCATCTTGAGGAAGGAAAATTACGTGGATATATTGAGCTAACATCTCAAGACATCAGTCAGGAAGTTAAAGCTTTGTCACAAATGGGTCTTCCAAAATGACTTCCAAACTACTTCCAAAGTTGTGGCAAAATGACTTCAGGAAAACAAAGTCAAGGTATTGGAGTGGCCATCACAAAGCCATGTTTAAAGGCAATGCTACCAAATACTAATGAGTATGTAAACTTCTTACCCATTGAGAATATGATGAAAGAAATCAAAGCTGAAATAAATAATTCTCTGTGCTATTATTCTGACATTTCACATTCTTAAAATAACGTGGTGATCCTAAAACAGGGAATTTTTACTCCGATTAAATGTCAGAAATTGTGAAAAACTGAGTTTCAATGTATTTGGCTAAGGTGTATGTAAAATCAATACTTTGTTGAAGCACCTTTGGCAGCAATTTGTCTTCTTGGGTGTGATGCTACAAGCTTGGCACACCTGTATTTGGGGAGTTTGTCACATACTTCTCTGCAGATCCTCTCAAGCTCTTTCAGGTTGGATGGGGAGTGTCGCTGCATAGCTATTTTCTAGTCTCTCCAGAGATGTTTAATCGGGTTCAAGTCCGGGCTCTGGCTGGGCCACTCAAGGACATTCAAAGACCTGAAGCCACTCATGTGTTGTCTTGGCTGTGTGCTTAGGGTTGTTGTCCTGTTGGAAGGTGAACTTTCTTCCAAGTTTGAGGTCCTGAGCACTCTGGAGCAGATTTTCTTCAAGGATTTCTCTGTACTTTTCTCCGTTCATCTTTCCCTCGATCAAACCAGAGAATCTTGTTTCTGTCTCTCCACTCTACCTTAACCTCTCTGGGATCGTTCGGGATGCTAGCGTCCCACCTCGCCAACAGCCAGTGAAATTGCAGGGCGCCAAATTCAAAACAACAGAAATCTTATAATTAAAATATATTTTACACAATTTTAAAGATACACTTTTCGTTAATCCAACCACAGTGTCCGATTTCAAAAAGGCTTTTCTGCGAAAGCAGAACATATAACTAGGTTAGGTCAGCAACTAGTCACAGAAAGCATTCAGCCATTTTCCAACCAAAGAGAGGTGTCACAAAAAGCATAAATATAGATAAAATAACCTTTGACCTTTGACGATTTTCATCAGATGACACTCCCAGGACTCAATGTTACACAATACATTTATGTTTTGTTCGATCAAGTTCATATTTATATCCAAAAACCTCAGTTTACATTGGCACCATGTTCAGAAATGCCTCCAAAACATCCGGAGAAATTGCAGTGAGCCACCTCAAATAACAGAAATACTCATCATAAACTTTGATAAAAGATACATGTTTTACATAGAATAAAAAGATAAACTTGCTCTTAAATGCAACCGCTGTGTCAGATTTCAAAAAAGCTTTACGGCAAAAGCACAATATGCAAAAATCTGAGAACAGCGTTCAGCCACAAAAGCAAGCAATACTTACCCGCCAAATTGTGGAGTCAACAAAAGTCATAAATAGCATTATAAATATTCACTTACCTTTGCTGATCTTCGTGTGAATGCACTCCCAGGACTCTCACTTCCACAATAAATTTTAGTTTTGTTCGATTACGTCCATATTTATGTCCAAATACCTCCGTTTTGTTCGCGCGTTTAGTTCACTATTCCAAAGGCACAATGCGCGAGCGCAAAATCCAGACGAAAAGTCAAAAGAGTTGCATTACCGTTTTTAGAAACTTATCAAAGATGTTTACAATCAATCCTTAGGGTCTTTTTATAATACATCTTCAATAATATTCCAACCGGGCAATAGCGTATTCATTACAGAGGAAAAATAAGGAACGGCGCGCCTGCGTGACTGCGCAGTAAACAACTGATTGGCCTCAGCCTAGTCCACTTGTTGAAACAGCTCTTATTCAACACCGTTCCTCAATAGAAGCCTTAAACAACTTTCTAAAGACTGTTGACATCTGCTGGAAGCCTTGGCGAGTGCAATCTGATCCCATAGACACAGCATATTGGATAGGCAATCACTTAAATGAAACTACAAACCTCAGAATTCCCACTTCCTGGTTAGATTTGTCTCAGGTTTTCGCCTGCCATATGAGTTCTGTTATACTCACAGACATCATTCAAACAGTTTTTAGAAACTTCAGAGTGCTTTCTATCCAATACTACTAATGATATGCATATATTAGCATCTGGGACAGAGTAGCAGGCAGTTTACTCTGGGCACCTTATTCATCGAAGCTACACAATACTGCCCCCTTGTTACCAAGAAGTTAAAGGCCTGATTGGTGGAGTGCTGCAGAGATTGTTGTCCTTCTGGAAGGTTCTCCCATCTCCACAGATAAATGCTGGAGCTCTGTCAGTGTGACCATCGGGTTCTTGGTCATTTCCCTGACCAAGGCCCTTCTCCCCCAATTTCTTTGTTTTGCCGTGCAGCCAGCTCTTGGAAGTGTCTTGATGGTTCTAAACTTCTTCCATTTAAGAATGATGGAGGCACTGTGTTCTTGGGGACCTTCAATGCTGCAAAAAATGTTTTACCCTTCGCCAAATATGTGCCTCGAAGCTCTACAGACAATTCCTTCGACCTCATGGCTTTGTTTTTGCTCTAACATGCGCTGTCAACTGTGGGACCTTATATAGACCAACATTCTTTTTTTTACAGTTGTGTGCCTTTCCAAATCATGTCCAATCAATTACATTTACCACAGGTGGACTCCAATCAAGTTGTAGAAACATCTGAAGCATCATCAATGGAAACAGGATGCACCTGAGCTCAATTTCGAGTCTCATAGCAAAGGGTCTGAATAACTATGTATATATAAGGCATTTCTGTTTTTTATTTTTATACATTTGGATAAAAAGGCTCAAAACCTGTTTTTGCTTTGTCTTTATGCGGTATTGTGTGTAGATTGATGAGGAACATGTTTTATTTAATCCATTTTAGAGTACAGCTGTAACATAACAACATTTGGAAAAGTCAAAGGGTCTGAATATTTTCTGAATGCACTGTAAATGATGGCTGTGTTGGAGTGTGCCCATGGCTATCCGTAAATAAAAGTAAAATAAAAAACAAGAAAATAGTGCTGTCTGGTTTGCTTAATCTAAGAAATGTAAAATGATTTATACTTTTGATACTTGAGTATATTTTAGCAATTACATATATTAAAGCCAAAAACGTTTAGACTTTTATTCAAGTAGTATTTTACTGGGTGAATTTAACTTTTAAAGATACCTTTTACTCAAGTATAACAATTGGGTACTTTTTCCACCACTGAGCATTGTCCGTGTCAATGTTGTTTACGCTTAGAATTTCCAGTTGAAATATGATGAAGAATTTTATGGAATAAGATCATTTTAAAATGTTTGCGTGTTAAATAATTTTCGTCTTCCACTTCATGTTGTATCCTAAATATTTTGTTCTCACAGTAGAGAACTGTTGTAGTCCGAGGAATAATGTTGAAATGAAGAGGAACCTTATACATAGGCACAGTAAGGGTTAACATGGCAAACATGTCTGTTTAGAGACAAACGTTGCCGCTGCTAAAACTGCAGCATAGGGGTGAGATCAAAGCCAAAGGTGAGGACATGCTGTAATTAGCAAGATTCTGGCCCTCTTTTCCTGAATCGATCTAATCAGGCTGTAAACACAGCTGCTGTCAAGGAATGCCACTTATATAAAACATAAGCTGGCTATGTGAAACTACCTTTGACCCAGCGGGAACCTGCCCCTGTGAGAAATGTATAGCCAAGGGTCGCTGTGGAGGGAGGTTTGAAAAGGATTATCATAGCTGGGTATAGAATATCATGTGGAGGAAAGAGGGGTGTTGTTGGGAGTCGAAGGTCGACTAGTGTCAGCGTATACAGTACATGCCTCATCGGTGGAGGGAGGCTGCTAGTGAAATATTAATATTCTCTATGCCCCCACAGCATGGAATCTAAATCATCCCAAAGGGCCTTCTGACGCTAGAGCGTATCATGCTTTTTAGTGAACAGAAAAATCCATTCGGCAAAGGATGACATTCTGAATGGGGAAGAGAAGAAGTATGGCTCTGAAATTTTAAAGACGCCCAGACACTGTGCTGCTTTATTCTATCAACTTCGCCGTGGGTGAGTGCCTCCAATCAGGGTACGGGGTACTTTTCAACGTGAAATAGGATGACATCATCCCACTAAAAAGGATGATTCATTGGTTTAGAAGGGCCCACAATGTTCCCTTTAGACATAAGAGATATGCTCAGACTTGAATTGCTTACTTGTCTGATTGTTGACAATGTGATTTGGTGATGGAGAAGTGGTTGTGAAAGAAGGAATAACAGGTGCATGATGAGATCAGAATAAAGAAAGGAGTTAAGTATCAACAAAGGGAAGACAAGAAGATGGCAAGACAAAAGAATGAGAGAGCCATTGAGAGAGTAGACGGTAATGGGCAATAAAATAAAAAAAGACCTGTTCCTCTACCCTCATTAGTAGAGGGTAGAGGAAAAGTATGGAGAAGACAGATAAGATGGTCCCTATGTTCTCTTGTGAAGCTGCAGTGTCTTGGACGTTTAAAGCCATCCCTGGTCAAGGGGCAGGCAGTGGTACAAACCGAGGGTAGCTCACAGCATGGGCCTGCATATCCAAACAGAACAAGTAAAGCAGGAAATCCAAAACAAATCTACTATTAAACTGTGGTACCCTGCCTCAAGTCTTTCTAGTGGAGGGTGGTGGGTAGAGGGAGAGAGAGAGAGAAAAAGTTAGAGTGAAACCATTGTATTATCATGGTGAAGCTTCTGTCAATGTTTTCTTTGGAGATATTAAGCTAAGAGCGAGTCTTTTGAGCTAAGGACAATTGTTTGTTCTGTTGTGTCCTATTGTTTGTGGAGGGCCATGCTTGGCTACTGTTGAGAGACATCTAAAGAGCACCAATATTTTCCAGGAAATTGAATAATGTGGCACGATGTGCCTAACTTCCCAGAACCTTCAGTTTACTTTGCGATGACTAAAGATGAAGGCATCTTCGTCGGCAGAAAGGCTATGCTCTGGATGAATAAATATAGGGTTTTAATTAGCTAAGCCAAGAAATGAACAAAAAATCCCACTTTTCCACCAGCCCGGATAGAGAAACTGGAGCGTTGCCTCACCTGTTGGAAGAACAAAACGGTATAAATTCACATCCTGTAATCGCTATGGTTACGACTAACTGCAGGAAAAGCAAAGTGATCCAAAGTAATGGAGGAATGGGGGAAAAATGGTCTCCTAAGGAGCCTGTCAGAAGCCTGTTCATTCTAATCATGGATTAGCATGTGCGAGTTCTGGGCGAGGGGAGCGGTAGAAAGGTGGTGGGAAGATCTGTCATATGGGTGTGCTCGAGTATGTACTGTTGCCTCCTCTTAACCCATGCGTAGCTCGGAGGACAATGGAAGGGGAAAGCCATCCAAGTGTCAGTTCTCCGCTCCCCAGACTGGGACTCCTCTCCTCTAGATCTCTGCTGCTATCCTTTGCTCTCCACCAACTCCAGGCAGGCCCAAGCATTTCTATTCCAAGCAAATTCAGCACTTGGCTGCTCTGGCGAGGAAGGGAGGGAGGGAAGGAGGGTGGATAGAGAAAGAAATGGACTTTGAGCTAATGCACTGACATGATGATCAGACGGTATGCATGCAATCATCCCATGGCTCCACATTCCAAGGTGCCCATGTCCCCATCCACAGCAATCACACTAACATCACGTTCAACTAGCATACAAGTATTTTAAACTCTTCACCACACCCTTTCAACAGAGCTTTTTGTCTTGATACATATTTGTTTTTATAGTCCTATGTCACTTTTGAATGCTGATATCAATATTAATGATAAATACTCAGCTTTAAGAGGAAGATGTGAAATTCAAACCAGAGCACATCTCTAGAGTTCACTGGTTCCTTGCATGAGAGCAGCAGTATAGAGGTTCCGTCTTCATTTACCCATCATCCACCTGTCTCCATTTAAAGCCCCATAGAGGGTCATATTCAGTCAGGGTTCGTGCTGGAGGGCCCGGCGTCTGTGTGTACGGAATTGTTTGGGCTGAATGCTCCCATGATTTATGCATATACACTTCATGACCACATACAGGGGAACTCATATCTTTGGAATGCTAGCGAGAACTTGGTTGGATGGGCCAAGAGAACACTTGGTGGGCCAGGAGTTACCCAGAGCCACAAAGACTAGCGCCACGTGCTGATCATACCTGGAACAGGCGTTGTAGTCAAACTGTCTTCATTTCCCAAAGAGTTTCAGAATCCAAATCGCTCAAGACAGCAGTCATATTAAAAACACTGTATCCTTTGGAGACAAATAGGGCAGGGTCTCGCAATAAAACCCTGATGTGAACCCTCGATTTAGGTGAACCCTCTGAGCCATCGACTATATGAACAGTTACTAATTCATAGCTAAGATTACCTGGGGCTACAGAGATATAAATCTCCACACACAATAGACACAATGGTGAAACACTATATACTGTAGATCATTTTATTGTAGCAGCCGACAAAAATAGGGGCAATGAGGGATTGAATGTCTTGGTGATTGAATGCCGAGGCTGATCCTGCTTGTAAATTGCTCTGGCTTTAACATAATGGGGTTTTGTGCAATTGCTCATCTTGTTTGGAGGTGGGATGGGACGTTGATGTTTGGTTGGGTGAACAGTTTCTTAAGGCTTGCAGCATGTGGTTTGTGGTATGGCGGAGGGGATAGGGACAATCCGTTTGCTCCGGCTCTGTGTTTCTTAATGTAAACTTTGGGTTTAGGGTTACACGGAGAGATGAGAATGGTTTGGTAATTCAAACCGTCCAACACACATGCAGCTCCCAAAACAACCCACATTTACTATACTCAGGGCTCTAAATTAAAATGTTTAACTTTAAAAAGTTAGGAGCATCATATAAAATTAAGGAGCACCAGAAACATATATTTTTTTATTGATTGAGATATAGCCTACATTTGGCCCTATGAATCATGCTTACTTTTGAAGCACAAGATATCACTTGTCCTTTCTTTCTATGCCACCAAATGTTTGCATATACTGGTAAAGTCAAAAGGTTGTTAGTAGGGCTATACAAAATTGTCCCAAAAAATGCAATGGAGATTTGTTAACCAAATACTGCCATTTGACTTACAGTACAGTGGTTCATACTTTAATTAATTAACAAAAGGCTAAGCTGTGTTTTCCTATATTGCACTTGTGATTTCATGAATATAAATATTTTTAGTAATATTCATTGAATGTAGCGCTTTGCAATTCAGCGGTTGTTGATGACAATTATCCCGTTAACGGGACTGCAGCCATAGCAAGTTAATTTAAAAAAAACTTAAGATGTCAGCTGCTAATTTTCCGATTTACTCCACATAAACACTCAGCCATTTTCACTGGACTATCAAGCCACTGTTGCTGCCAAGTCATGATTTCACTGGGGGTTAGCCTTTCAATTTCCAAGTGGTGAGACACATAGCCCTCTATATTTAAATGTTTCAGGTACCCTCAGATAGGTGTCTGCGTCACATACAGTCGGCAACCACTCACAGAGGCACACACAACTTGCATTTCTATAAGGTCGGACCCTCCTCAGTGTTCACTATTCATGGAAGAAGACACCACAAGACCACAGATATTAAGTCCCCCACCCACAAAACATTGTATTTCTCTCTGTTAGAGTGGGACGCTTATGGAGAGATGTTTGGAGTGCTGTGACATGTCAGTACTACAATATGCTGCACAGTTTGGAGGAAGAAGACTACCTTGACATGTCAAATTCTATCCACCTCTTCTGTGTGGGATATGTGTTCCTACCTCGTCCTCGTCTGGGGCAGATCTGCAGCATTTCACAGAGAGTTAGAATAATCACACTTTAAGTACAGAGGCAAACCTGACACCTCACCAGCTGTTGCCTTAGCACTGCACAACTGATTCAAATGATCAAGTCATCATCAATCTTCAAGTGGTATTTATGTATTAATTTGTGATCTGGTAATGTAGAAGTCTAATAATGAATTTATCTTCTATTGTTTGTCATTATGCGTCTGTTTTTCCAGCATAAAGTACTCTGTAGCCACTTAGTGTGGACACCAGGTGAGACTACACACACACAGATTCCTGTTGAACACAGTCGCTTTAACTACCTTTTTTTTCAATAACAGTCTCTCTCCTTCACCTCATCCCTCTCCCCCTTCTCCCAAAATCTTCTAGGTTATATCAGCAGCTCCCGCATCTGCCTGACACAGATGGCACAGCATGATCATAGGTGAGAGGTCACTTGGTTGGGTTAACAGGAAGTGTTATTAAAGAGATGTTTTACATTGAAATATAGATATAGATGTAGAAGTCCCAGAGTTACTGATCCAAGGTCAGTTTTGCATTTCACCTCCTGATGATTATGATGACTGACCGTGTTAGAATAAAAAACAAAGCTTAAGCATGCTCTCTCTCTATCCACCTGTCTCTTATCTGCAGGTATGTTTTGATGTGAGAGAGGAAGCCAGTCCCGTCATCGCCACCTCACCCGCTCATAAGATAACCTTCGGGCCGACTTGGAGCCCAAGGCTGGTTAGGAGACACCGCTAGAGACACTATGTAATTGTGATGAAGTGAGAGAATATTAGGGTAGCACTGTAATTAATTATTCATATGCTGTATTTCCTGCTCCTCTGTTTTACCTCTTTCCTTTTTTGTCTTCTACAGCTCTCTCCCCATCTCCTCTTTCGTCCTATTTTTTTTATAATGCACACCATATGTGCATTGAAGTACAGATTGAACTTGTATTTATAATATACTAATGCATGTATTATGTATTTATAACACCTGGATAATGAACTTTCAATAAAGAGTTTCACATTCTCAACTGGTTGAAATTAAGGATTTTATCGAAATACTCCTCATATTGATGCAGATGAAGGAAGTTAGATATGCATAGGAAGTGTAGTGTAGTGTTTTTTTTCTGTATATATAAATTACAAATCAGCCTTTACTTAAATCATGTTTCTAGTCTATTGCATAGTTACAATGTGTAATCATTGATGTCCCAGGAGCAGGAGTGGTAAACACTGTTGAAGTGTATAATTGTAATACATACATGTAGACACAGCATCATTCAAAGAATGGAGTTTGATACACCTGGTATTGGATATGGCTGAAAAAGAATGTCTCACAGAGATTCATACCTGAACCGCACCTTTATTTGCCAAGGAAGAGTACATGATCAGTGAATATATTCAATGTACAGGCTACAATGTGGGGATCTCATGCATGGATATAACTACTGTACACGTATATAGGACTTGCATCCTTGGCACAATAAAGTTATTATATTCCACTCAATCCATAGGCTTCATTAATACCATTCAGACTTGAAGTTGATACAACAACTATAATAGCTGAGGTTCATAGGTTCTGAACTAATATTCATACCAAACATTTTAGGGTCCATACACAGATCAGCTACATACTGTAGCTAGCTACACATCCATAGGCATACAGTTATTTTCATCCTCCACTACACAATAAACAAATAAATAGTTAGCTTGCTATGTTACTTCAGCTGCATTGTATGGCAAATATAAGCAAGGCAAGCTTACACAATTGTACATTAAATGTGCAGAAAATGCTTTAGCTTGCTAGATTCTTTAAATCAAATCAAATTTATTTATATAGCCCTTCGTACATCAGCTGATATCTCAAAGTGCTGTACAGAAACCCAGCCTAAACCCCAAACAGCAAGCAATGCAGGTGTAGAAGCACGGTGGCTAAGAAGAACTCCCTAGAAAGGCCAAAACCTAGGAAGAAACCTAGAGAGGAACCAGGCTATGTGGGGTGGCCAGTCCTCTTCTGGCTGTGCCGGGTGGAGATTATAACAGAACATGGCCAAGATGTTCATAAATGACCAGCATGGTCGAATAATAATAAGGCAGAACAGTTGAAACTGGAGCAGCAGCACGGCCAGGTGGACTGGGGACAGCAAGGAGTCATCATGTCAGGTAGTCCTGGGGCATGGTCCTAGGGCTCAGGTCCTCCGAGAGAGAGAAAGAAAGAGAGAAGGAGAGAATTAGAGAACGCACACTTAGATTCACACAGGACACTGAATAGGACAGGAGAAGTACTCCAGATATAACAAACTGACCCTAGCCCCCCGACACATAAACTACTGCAGCATAAATACTGGAGGCTGAGACAGGAGGGGTCAGGAGACACTGTGGCCCTATTACATGCACTGTTTCACAAGACGACAGCCTGGTTTGCTGGTTTTCTCAGGAGTACCTAAAACATTAAACCACACGAATTACAATTTCATACTCATGTCATAACACTAGCTAGCTAGCTGGCTAACGTTAGATAGTCAGCTAACTTGCTAAATAGCGATTTTTGTGAATTAACTTTATGACCAAAAAATATGCACAATCGTTTGTCTCTAGATTAACTAACATATTCCTCTCAATTGTACATGTTTTTCTTGACTCGTTATGACATTATAATTACTTACATTTGCTTCCACCGTAATGTCTTGTCAGCCATCTTTGCTGAAGAAAGTCACCAGCAACAGGTGGCTCACGTATAATTCGTCATTAGGACCACTCAATATGATTGGACATATAAAAACCTTGGGACCCAAATGCATAATGAGTGCTCTAACTTCCCCTTGCGGTGGTCTGGAGCAATGAAGCCATGACACTGGGTACCTCTAAGTCCCGCGGTGTAAGCTTGCAACTTTTAAAGGAGGAACCACTGAATATATCAAAACACTTGAATCACATAAATATAATAATTATTCTAATTATATGGTTGGTGTTGTTTCGCATGAGGACATTTTTTAAATGAGTGTTACCACATAGCATTACTGCTACAAAACTAAAGCTAGGTAGCTAGCTTATTTTTTTATTGAAATAACATGGCTGGTTAGCTAGCTAGCATTAGAGCCTTCTGGCTAGCCTGTAACTAATTTGTGTTACATTTTGTAACAGAGCAATAGGTCCATGTCCTTGTTATTTGGTTGAGACTAACATTACTATAGAAAATAATTATTTGCTCAGTGTATATTTGTTGTGTAGTTGGTTGGCTATACTAGTTAGGAATCTGAGATCTCTTTGTTGGCTAGCTAATGTTTTGAGGGGACCAGGCTAACGTTAGCTCCCTGTAGAATCTAGACAAGATGGGTCGTGCAGCGCCCAGATGAGGTAAAAGCAAACTGCTACAGAGATAAAAAGGTCAAATCTCTCAGATTACATCTTGATTAGCTAGATTTCAATGTTGTACCAAATCAAAGATACACATTCTATTGGCTTGCTAAATGAGCTGATTTTCATGAAAATGTCTATCTGATAAAGCAAGCTAATTGTTGTTGTTGTTCTAGTGCAATGTCCATGAAATGTTACAGCCACAACATTGGTATTATATTCCATATTAAGTTTTAATATATTTGTACTGTATTGCTATCCGTCTCATATTGTGCAGATCATCAGCATGAAGGTTGAATTCTGTTGACTTGTCAAGTGGACTAAACTCTCATTAAAATAACATTGTGCCTCTTTCAGATCTGCCAAACACACATCTTCCTCTGACAACTTCTCCCCATGCTGACCACCGATGGACAGTACCCATGAGAGCTGCCGTAGTTGCGTTCCTGGCCAAGCACCACAGGGAGAAAGACATCCTGAAGTGTGTGGATGGGATATAGACCACCATCAGCTCTACCACCAGTATCATGACTGTGTCATTGTCATTAGCTGCTACAGCTAAACTAATTTTCTAATGTTTATTGCACCACACAGTCTTGTTTTTATGATCAAGGGCGACAGAACCTCATAGTGTTTGGGTAAACTCCTTCCTGGTTGTCCCTGTCCGTTGAACAGAGCCACAGTGTCTCCCAACCCTTCTGTCTCAATCCCCAGTAATTATGCTGCAATAGTTTATGGTCTGGGGGCTAGGGTCAGACTGTCTTATCTGGTGTATTGTGTGTTCTTAGGCATGCTCCCACTAATCCCCCCCTCTCTCTGTGTCTCCACTCCCGGATGACCTGAGCCCCTGGTGGTGCTACTGATCCCGTGCTGCTGGTCCAACAGCAGCTGTGGACCCCTGGCCTGATTTAACCGGGCATGCTACCTTGTCCCAGACGCCTGCTGATTGAGCTCAGCCAGGTAGTCACTGTGCTTCTGCCTTTGCATTGCATGCTATTTGGAGGTTTAGTCTGGGCATCTGTAACGCACTTTGTGGCAACTGCTGATGTAAAAAAGGGCATCAGAAAAACACATTTAATTGATTGATAATGAAATTCACAAAACATGGATGTGTTTGTAGTCCTATGTACCATGTGTTTGTATCCTGATTAATGTGAGTTCCAATTCTCTGTGTTGTTGCAGCTTGATCAGGGGCCCCGGAGCTTTTCTCTGTGCACCATGAACCTGTATAAACTGCCCACATCTCGCCAGCCAATTTTAATGAGTGTAATTACCTACTACTCTGCGTTTGTTCATGTGTCATCATGAAACCAAAACAATAGACATGCATTTGTAACCTTGAACAGTGAATGCTGCTTTGGGGTTTTATGCAATTTCAAATATAAAACATTGCTGATCTGGTCTACATTTTATTGAAATTATTTTCTAAGATGACTAACATCCATCATTATCAAGGACTACCATCCACATGCACTCCACCACCACTTTTCTAATTATCACTCCTCCTCAATCAGCATATTATACATGGGTCAACAGATTTTCTATGTACAGCTTCTACACAACATGGCAACATGCTTGACTGGAAATCTTTAATGGGTGTGGTGCTGTTGCCCATCAGATTTCATATATTATGCCAATGTGTCATCTAATAGCTGTTCATGGTACTGTTCAGAATGACATGTCCATGACTGTTGACGTTCACAGGACTCTCCTAATGCTATGTTGAACAAGCACCATGGATGAAGAAGGGGGAGGAAAACAGACAGCTTCTCACTACCACACCTTCACCAAGTAATCCAATGTTTGTTTTTATTTTCGAAGATTGCTTCATGAGCAGTAGTTAATTTTGTTTCTGTTTTTTTTATGCTAGATGTGATTAATATAGCAGGTTTATAATATATTTTATTGTTCTGTAAAATGTATTAAATATACAGTACCAGTCAAAGTTTGGACACAACTTTTCAAGGGTTTGTCTTTATTTTTACTATTTTCCACATTGCATTATAATAGTGAAGACATCACAACTATGAAATAACACATATGGAATCATGCAGTAACCAAAACTGTTAAACAAATCAAAATATATTTTGGATATTATATTCTTCAAAAAATCCACCCTTTGCCTTGATGACAACTTTGCACACTCTTGGCATTCTCTCAACCAGCTTCACCTGGAATGCTTTTCCAGCAGTCTTGAATTGAACTAGTTCCCATGTATGCTGAGCATTTGTTGGCTACTTTTACTTCACTCTGCGGTCAAACTCATCCCTAACCATATCAATTGGGTTGAGGGCGGGTGATTGTGGAGGCCAGGTCATCTGATGCAGCACTCCATCATCCTCCTTCTTGTTCAAATAGCCCTTACATAGCCTGGAGGTGTGTTGGGTCATTGTCCTGTTGAAAAACAAGTGATAGTCCCGCTAAGCACAAACCAGATGGGATGGCGTATTGCTGCAGAATACTGTGGTAGCCATGCTGGTTAAGTGTGCCTTAAATTCTAAATAAATCCCAGACAGTGTCACCAGCAAGGCAAATCACCCCCAAACCATCACACCTTCTCCTCCATGCTTCATGGTGGGAACCACACATGTGGAGGTCATCGGTTCACGTTCTCTGCGTCTCATGAAGACATGGCGGTTTGGGCCAAAAATATAAAATTTTGACTCATCAGACCAAAGGGCATATTTCCACTGGTCTAACGTCCATTGCTTGTGTTTCTTGGACCAAGCAAGTCTTTTCTTATTATCGGTGTCCTTTAGTAGTGGTTTATTTGCAGCAATTCTACCATGAGGGCTTGATTCACGCAGTATCCTCTGAAAAGTTGACGTTGAGATGTGTCTATTACTTTCACTCTGTGAAGCATTATTTGGCTTGCAATTTGTGAAGCTGGTAATTCTAATGAATTTATCCCCTGCAGCAGAGGTAACTCTGGGTCTTGCTTTCCTGTGGCAGTCCTCATGAGAGCCAGTTTCATTATTGCGCTTAATGGTTTTTGCGACTGCACTTGAAGAAACGTTAAAAGTCCTTGAAATTTTCCAGATTGACTGATCTTCATGTATTAAAGTAATGATGGACTGTAATTTCTCTTTTCTTATTTGAGTTGTTCTTGCCATACTATGGACTTGGTATTTTACCAAATAGGGCTATCTTCTGTTTACCACCCCTACCTTGTCACAACACAACTAATTGGCTTGCATTAAGAATGGAAGAAATTCCACAAATTAGGATTTGCTGTCATCAAGGCAAAGGGTGGCTACTTTGAACAATATCAAATATAAAACATATTTTGATTTGTTTAACACGTTATTGGTTACTACATGATTCCATATGTGTTATTTCATAGTTTTGATGTCTTCACTATCATTCTACAATGTAAAGAATAGTAAAAATAAAGAAAAACCCTGGAATGAGTAGGTGTGTCCAAACTTTTGACTGGCACTATATATTCAGTCAAGTCACTTGGATTATTTTATGCTGCCTTGTGAATGTTTGCTAAAAATGATTATATATATTTTTTTGTTAGTTTGTACATGGTGAAACAGTTTGCGCTACACTATGATCTGTCATTGTCTACTACGCTTTTTAAAACGTTTTTGAGTGAAATTAGCAATGTTGGCATTTGTTTTATGCTACTGTCTCTTGAGAAAGTGGGTAATATTGAATACATCGGAGGAAGGGAGAATGAATGAGTAATCAGTTTATGGATGTATTAACAAAGGGCATCTTTAAAAGAACATGGACAACGTCAGGGAATAAGTAGGTGAAGTAGAGAAGTAACATTTAGCTTTCTAGGATAACATTAGATATTTGCATGTTATGTACTGGACAGCGGGCTAGCAAAGCTGTTTACAGATTGGATTACCAAATTGAACAATGAGATCGCAGCTTGTTAGATAGCAAAGCCATCCAAATATACATCTTGGCAATCAATCATTTTGTCAACTAATGTTAGGTTCAAGTAAAATGGCAAGTTCTCTGTAAAACAATGTTAGATACATTATATGATATTAGCCAGAAGGCTCTAATGCTAGCTAGCTAACCAGTCAAGTCTATGAAAGAGGCTAGCTAGCTAGCATCATCTTTGTAGTGGTTATACGATGTTGAAACACCTGTTTTCAAAAATGTCTCACAAGTGTATTGCTGTACCTTTTTAAAGGGATACTTCTGCATTTTTGAGGCCATGTATCTACTTCCTCAGAGTCAGATTAGCTGGTGGATATCATGTTTATGTCTCTGTGTCCAGTATAAAGGAAGTTAGAGCCAATGCTAACTAGCATGCTAGCAGATAGCCTCAGACTTCCAGTCATTGCACTAATGCTAGTTAGCAATTGCGCTAGCACTAGTTAACAACTTCTTTCAAACTGCTCGCAGAGACATACAAATGGTATCCCCAAGTTAATCTGACTCTGGGGAAGTGGATAAAGATACTGAATTTGATCCCTTTAACAAGGTCTCCTCCCCGTTGGCAAAGCCTGACAATGCACTGGAAACGGCTCCCTGATAAGAAGAGGACTTGGAACATTCGAGCGTGGAATGTGCATTGAAGGCATTGCATACCCAATAGGCCTACAGGTTGCTACCAGTAGTGGTGTAGATCAGCATTGATTGTGCAATGGCATGTTCTGAATAAGGAGTTTTTTCGCTTACACGGATGGGAGTAAAGAAAGCCAGAGGTCCCTCCCCTCTGATCTTCAATGGGTTTTGAGAAGGAGACAAGGAGAGAGGACGCGAGGAGTATGCATTTGACATTTTCCCAAAGATTTTAGAACTCTCTCTTCAAGTTTTTGAAACATAGCTGTATAAAATGAGGATCACTGCCCAGTTCAGTACCAACGTGTTCATACATTTGTAGGCATTGGATCACAACCATGCTGTCTGCTTTGAAATAATCTCTTTGCTCAATTGCGGGACCTATTTGACTGCCAAGTCATGTCTCTTGGCTTCAAAGCCTTTTATCCTAAATCAAGAGCAAACATGGGTAGACTTGCAAACTACTTAATATCACAGGGTTGGTGCAGAGGATGCTGGAAAGAACACCTTGTAAAGGCAGTTCTCATCCAGAGTTGGCCTAAGCCCACTGCTATATCCTCAGTTAAACCTCTGCCAGGTATGCCTGGTCAAAGGGTGCAATATGTTTCATGGATCTAATGTTGAAGCCCATAAGTCTTCTCCCTAGTGCAGTCATGCAGTAGTAGAGTATATTCACTTGTACGGATGGGAGTAGAGAAAATGCACTGAAGGATCTTTAATGCCTTTGATTTGCAACAACATAAGAGAGCCTAAGACATACTGTAATTCCATATATTACAGTCTAGGCAGAGTATGGGCATCAATTGTTAATTAAATGGTTGCCAGTTTGTAATGTATATTGGAAGATTGTGATTCATGTAATTCCAAGCTATATAATACATGATGGATTTAAAACTAAAACATAAAACTTTAGTCAGCGCTGCCAAAATGTACTTTTCCCATTACATTTGAAATATAACATTTACGAAAATGAATTCGCCATATAGAAATATATCTTTAAGAGAAAGGCTAAAAATGTATTTAAAATGAATTCAAAACAGTAGTTTCTTAGGTTGAGAAAAGGGCTAGCTGAACTTTGCAGTTGAATTGAATCTAAATATGACACAAAAAAATCCTTTGTCTCCCTTTCAGGACATCCCCTTCTGGCAACCCAAACAGTATCTGTAATCTCAAAGTCCACAGAACTGGACCGCAGAGAGACATGGGCTTGACTCTCATCAAAACCACAACAAGAAAGACCCAGGCATATCAAAGTATCCTGAGGAATGTCCGATTCGTTCAAACAAACCTTTGGAAAAATAACTCTCTCTCTCTCTCTCTCTCTCTCTCTCTCTCTCTTTATTGTTTTGTCAGCTGACCTGAAAGCAGCGGGCTCATGGCGGGTGACATTGTGATGACATCATGGTGGGAAAAGACAAGGATGAGCAGGCTGTGAGAGGAAGTGAAGCCGCCTACTCCCAGGGTTCCAGGCAACAGAGGGCCAGCGTGTAATGTCGTCATCCTAATGTGTGTTTCTCACTCACGCTCTCTCTCGATCAGGTTGTAGGGGTGGGAACTACTGGGAAAGACCTGCTTGTCTAACACCATGCCCAGCTGAAGTCTGTAGGAGAATGTTCAAGTCTTTCATGATAAGGCCAGGGGGCCGTTGCATACTTAAAATCCCTTTAACTGATGTAATGCTTGAACAGTTACATGTGTGGGTTACATGTTTTAGTGCAGTGTTTCCCAACCCTGGTCCTCGAGTACAACCAACAGTATACAGTTTGATTGTAGCCATTGACAAACACACCTCATTCATTGAGGGCTTGATGATTAGTTGACAAGTTGAATCACGTGTGCTTGTACAGGATTACAATAAAAATGTGTACTGTTGGGGGGTACTCAAGCACCAGGGTTGGGAAACACTGTTTTAGTCTGTGGAAGGTGTGGTAACCAATAACATTTTTGACAGCCATTTTCATTTAGGGACATGACATCAAGATTCTGTATGTGTAGATTATAACTAATTCACAAAGCGTTGTAGGGGGGGGGGGGGGGGGGGTCAAGTTTGATATGCTGAACTAAACTTACACTACAACTACCCAGCCTGAAGAAAACTTTTACTGACAGTGTCATATCCTGCATCGTTAAATTCTGGTAAAAGGCTGATAGCCATTAAACAATAATTCACTGAGTCAGAGATTCATTGTGGTCTTACATCCCCTCCAAAGGAACTGTGGGCCTCGATGTGATGAGAAAAGCCTATAAATGCCATGGTAGTAGTCACAGCGCATGGATGTCAGGGGTTGAAATAATTAAACTTGTGTGTTTTGGATCACAAAACAGTGAAAGCTTCTCTTTGTATTCCGCCCAGGGTGAAAAGACCTTGAGAACCTCTGTGCAAACATGACAAAACCGGACTCTGTAATGTTTACTGTTATGGATAATACATTTACAGCCTGGCTCCCTCCACTTCAAGGAAGACTTGACTCATCTCCAAGAGATGGCGAGATGCTGGTCCCACTGGACTTATGATGGGAATTCATCTTGGCGCAGGCTTTGAGAAGACTCGCTATGGGATGGCTACTCAGTGGGAGTGTCATTTTCACAGATGCTCTCTGGCCGTCTGTGTGAACACACACTCTTTATCTGTCTGTCAATGTGAACATGGTTCATAGGCCTGGGAAAGTGGGATAGAGTTTGTCTTGTTTCTTACCATACTAAACCATGAGAAGAATAGGGTTGAACAATTCCATTGTGTTATGTTGTAAAATTGACATAGTTATGTTGTTGAGTGAAGGGCCTTTTGTAAATGTCGTTGTTATTTGTTATATTTGTTATATACATTTTAAAGGTCTGGGCCTCATCTTCTGGTATTACACTGATTTAGGAAAACCACTCAGGAGAAAATTCGATTCAAGGGGAGTTCCTCTGTTCCTTAGTTGGATTGGAACCTGTTTGTGGAGTCTAAGCTGACAGTTTAGTCTCCAGGATTTTCCAGGGTCCGTCAAATATTATCGCCCAACACCACTGGCATGTCTGGAATCCCTGTGTGGGCGCGCCCCTTGGCTCCGTCCTCAGCACCCTGTCATTGTGTCATACTAATTAAATGTGCACTCTGAAATAAACAAAGGGATTCTGTTTCACAGGGGAAAAGTCTACTGCAACAACCTCTTGGAGCACCTCCACCGCACACTGGGGAGGTAACAAACTAGCAAAACCCGCCTTGAAAGTTCAAAGCCGGAGCAAACACACGGTTCTCCCTCTTTTCTCCAGGAACCGCGCTGGTCGGTCTCCACCAGATGTCTTGCTAGCGTCTAATGGCTGGACTACAGCATTACGCATCCAATAAATGTTAGATGTTAGACAAAAGAAGCACTCCCTTCTACCTCCTCCCGTGGTGTACGACCAATAACTTGGAAGAGTGGATGTGTGTAACCCAAAACACACCCCGTCGTGCCAATCCGGGCCAGCTCCTCAGACCAGACAGATGCTGTGTGTGTGTGTGTGTGTGTGTGTGTGTGAGAGAGACCTCTGCTCTGCGGAGGCTGCTTCCACCCATCAGCACTGAGACTTGACTCTAAACACCAGGCGTTATGATTCATACGTGAGAGCATGCACTGCATCAAAATACTGAGCAGCAACACAGAAGCACTGGTCCATGTTGAAAAAGGGTTGCATACAGGCCTCAAACAGACATGCTTTTGTTTGACTATTATGACAATGTACCGGAGAAAAGAAAACAGAGTGGCCCCTCCCAAATTAAAACTATTATCTGAAATGAACTGGATTGAGCGAGCTGCTGTCTGAGTTCCACGTTAAGCCATTACCCAAAGAAAATATGTGCTACACTTCCAAAAAGCCTGTTTCTGTTAGTCAGGATGAAATGTTTAAAGTTCAACTACCACATTGACTGATTGCATTTGCCAAAGAGAAAGCAGACCAATTTAAACAATGAGCGGCCATAGTGCGGCCCAGCAGTTTCCGAGACACCTGTCTTTATACAAAGAGTAAAACCAATACGGTTGAAGTTATGTCTGAGTAACAGTGTCTACTTAATGAATGGATCCATTTTCAGGGATGACACACTGTCCAATGCTCGGGCTCTTTCATGTGTGGAACCACAGTAACCATGCAGCATCAAAAAGCCTGCCAGAATGAGTTCCATGTGTGTCTAGCGTATCACAGCAGTGTATGAATCGCCAACCAAAGGCACCGCTTTGAAGTCAAACTTTCAATAAAGGTTCAGGGATGTTAGTTGCATCAGTGGAACAACCGGATGTATATCACACTGTCTAGCTTTTTTACTCTTGAACAACGCATTTGAACTACTTATCGTAGGACTGGAACTACAAAGACAACATTGACCAAAAGTGGAACATTTTGAAAAACAATTGGGTGGTACAGGTATTAATTTATTCTGTTGGCCAATTTGGCCTTCAAATACAGAAGAACATAAATATTGCTTTCCTGAAGAATTTGCACGATCGTCAAATTCATGTTGTGCTTCCATGTGAAAGCTTGGTCTGTACTCCCTCTGAACAGAATGTTCAGGAAATAAGTTTATCCCAAAATTTATTGACTGTTGTTTTTAACTGAGATCTGTCATTTTCACTGTTTAGTTCATCATGTTCCAGTGGACCTCAAAATGGTGCGGAATGTTAACTGAGACCCTATCAGACTCCGCAGCAGCCATTGCTGTGGCCAATTTCAATTTCACCCTAAGATTATGCAGCTAATACTTTCAAGACATATAGATTGACTATGTCCCATTGGAAAATCCAGTGTATCGCGGTCCAGGCCCACATCTTCCCAAAAGGCTGTTGGTAAAGAGATTTGATTGATCGATGGATGATGAAGTCAATACTCCAGAAGACGTACACTGTAATGGAAAACTGTGAATTATAAGTAAAGAAAGTAAAGAAACTTTCTACAGCAGATGTCGTGGGCAGGGAAATAATTGCTGTATTTCTAATTATACTTTAATTCCACCCTACAGAATACAGTACTGTATCATTGGAGAACCAAATACTTTTTGACCACACGTGAGTGCATGGTATTGTTGTTTCCGGTTTCATATATTTTTGGGGAAGGCGTGCCTTGTAAGAGGCTTAATTGGTTGAGAAAACTGAGAAAACTGAAAACTGTATCAATATAACTCCTATGTGGAAATAGTGCACAATCAATTTAAGATGTATAGGGGACATATTGGAGGAGCAGAAAGTCTTAAACCTTAAATGGTTGAGGATTTTGCCATGTCCTTTTGGTCTGTTTTGCCCTGTAGTCACTGCCAGTGTGGAAGCCTTTGTTAAGGCCTCTAGAAGTGCATATTTGAATGCCTCTAGAAGTGCATTCAAATATGAATTATTATTAAATGGGTGGCTCGAGCCCTGAATGCTGATTGGCTGACAGCCGTGGTATATCATACCGTATACCACAGGTATGGCAAAACATTTATTTTTACTGCTCTAATTACGATGGTAGCCAGTTTAAAATAGCAATAAGGCACCTCAGGGTTTGTGGTATATTGCCAATATACCATGGCTAAGGGCTGTGTCCAGGCACTCTGCATTGCATGGTGCCTATGAACAGTCCTTAACCATTGTCTATTGGCCATATACCACACCCCCTTGGGCCTTATTGCTTAAATATGCTGTGATGTTTGTGAACACTTTACCCAGCAGCCAATCTGCTTGCACCAATCCCTTGTAATTTCAGTCAAACATTGTGAAATACAAACCCCTCCCCTCAATGTTTCCTCCATTAATTCATTCTGATTATGGTGGCATTTACTTTTTTTTACAATATAATAGTCAATTTTACAGTATTGTAGTGTACACAGTACTTGCTTTGATACTGTATTTATATTGCAGTATATGTATGTACTATGAAATACATCATTTTACTTGCCACCAAGCTGCCTGTAAGCTATTGTCAAATTCACGCTAACTGCTTTACAGTGTATGGTTGAGGAAGAACACAGATGAAAGACCAGATAACTCTTCTACTTCTACTGCATGTATTCTGTAACGCCCCTGTCCTATGGTAGTCAGTTAGCCAGTTACAGCTGTAGGCTTCCAGTCCGTCCACCACATCTCAACCACAACCACAACCACTGAAGGGGCAAATGGCCATGATAAGGCGATGCCAGTCTAAGACCTGAGGCCTGAGGGTTAGAGATTTTGTGATTAACTCCTTATACCATTCCTCTCCCTTTAAAAGGACTGTCTACCGAGTGAAGATGGATTGGGAGGAGGAGAAAGCCTGCATGGCCCTTTCACTATGTCTTCCCTTTGTGTGTGTGCTCGTGCATGGAGGAGCCATCAGTAGTCATACCCCTGACATGGCTAAGAGGTGTGGGTGAAGTATGAGTAACAGAGGTTAAGTGGAAAGGTTGCTCTCTTTGTAGATGCAGCTGCACTGCCTTGTGGATTACTACAATATGCTGGGCTATCTCAATGTGAACTACTTTGCACTATATTCTACAGCTGATGTTTCACCACATTCATGACATTGTTGTTTACATGGTGCAAAAAAGTGGAATTTGGTTGTTTATTTTTGGTCAGTTTATTGTTATGGTTGTAATGGGAGGGAATACCTACGACAGTTTGATCATGTTAGGCTTTTGTTAAACAAATCGCTCGTGTTGGGTTCAGGATTTGATTTACTTCGCAAGTGCAAGCTAATTATTAGTCACCCTAAAATACCATGGCATAACTTTTACTTTATGACTCAAAACTTCACTTCATCCAAACATTCAGTATAATTAAATACGCTTTTGTTGGCTTGAATTGAAAAACACATTGTGGTTTAAATTGCTAGGGTTGGTGTGCTTAGTTTATGTGGTTCTCATTTCTGAGTAGACGCTATAAAGCTGTTTGACAGCAGCACACAACTAGGCATGTCTACTTCAGCTAATATATTATTTCTGTGGAGGCCGCTTGAAGTGAGGGTGTACAGCAAAAGCAATGGTGTACATTTAACTCGGAATGTGTCAAATTTACAGTTGAAGTCGGAAGTTTACATACACCTTAGCCAAATACATTCAAACTCAGTTTTTCACAATTCCCGTAAAAATAGTAAAAATTCCCTCTCTAGGTCAGTTAGGATCACCAACGTTTCAGGTAGCCTTCCACAAGCTTCCCACAATAAGTTGGGTGAATTTTGGCCCATTCCTCCTGACAGAGCTGGTGTAACTGAGTCAGGTTTGTAGGATCCTTGCTCGCACACGCTTTTTCAGTTCTGCCCACAAGTTTTCGGCTTTGTGATGGCCACTCCAATACCTTGACTTTGTTGTCCTTAAGACATTTTGCCACAACTTTGGAAGTATGCTTGGGGTCATTGTCGATTTGGAAGACTCCTTTGCGACCAAGCTTTAACTTCCTTACTGATGTCTTGAGATGTTGCTCCAATATATCCAAATAATCTTCCTTCCTCATGATGCCATATATTTTGTGAAGTGCACCAGTCCCTCCCCCCACAATATGATACTGCCACCACCGTGCTTCATGGTTGGGATGGTGTTCTTCTGCTTGCAAGGCTCCCCCTTTTTCCTCCAAACATAATGATGGTCAATATGGCCAAGCAGTTCTATTTTTGTTTCATCAGACCAGAGGACATTTCTCCAAAAAGTACAATATTTGTCCCAACGTGCAGTTGCAAACTGTAGTCTGGCTTTTTATGGCAGTTTTTGAGCAGTAGCTTCTTCCTTGCTGAGCAGCCTTTCAGGTTATGTAGATATAGGACTTGTTTTACTGTGGATATAGATAGTTTTGTTCCTGTTTCCTCCAGCATCTTCATAAGGTCCTTTGTTGTTGTTCTGGGATTACTGTTCTCTAGGAGACAGAACACATCTCCTTCCTGAGTGGTACGACGGCTGCGTGGTCCCATTGTGTTTATACTTACGTATAGGTTTTTCAAAGCCCTCCATTTTATTCCGCTTCGTAAGTTGCCCTCAGCTAAGGAGACGGTCCAGCTCATGGTGTAGAACGCCTTCCAGAACCGTGACGAGAACTGAGGACCGCAATCGGAGACCAAGTCGACCGCAAGTCCATGGATCTGGAAGACGTGCTACACCATGAGCTGGACCGTCTCCTTAGCTGAGGGCAACTTACGAAGTGGAATAAAATGGAGGGCTTTGAAAAACCTGTCCACCACCATTATGATGGTGGTGTTGCCATCTGATGTATATATGGGACCAGGGGAGGTGAGGGACAGGGAGTGGTTGAAGGAGGCCAGCCAGAGTTTTGTTCTGCGCGCACACAGTACAGACGGCAACGAATGTGGAGATGTCAGGAACCATGGTGGGCCACCAAAAATGTTGTCGGACGAAAGCCAAGGTCTAACGGGAGCCAGGATACCAGGTGAGTCTCAAGGAACGTGCCCATTCCAGAACAGGAGCATGCCCCCCTAAACAGGGAGTAGGGAGGCTGGTTTCAGGTTCCGATGGTGTAGTAGCGGGGCTGTACAGACGTGAGAGTACATCAGGTTTCACATTCTTGGACTCCGGGCAGTAGGAGAAATGGAAACAAGTGAATATCAGGGCCCATCTCACCTGCCTGGAGGTGAAGCACTTGGCGGTGCGGAGATATTCCAGGTTCTTATGGTCTGTTCACACCAAAAATGGCTTCCGCCCCTTCTAACCATTGCCTCCACTCCTCCAACGCCATCTTAACAGTGAGTAATTCTCGAATTCCCACATCATAGTTCCTCTCAGAGGGATTAATACGATGTGAAATTGCAGGGATGCAGCTTCTGGGCTAGGGCAGAACGCTCGGACAGGACAGCCCCCACTCTGACATTCAAGGCATCGACCTCCACCACAAATCGACGGGATGGTTCTGGATGGATTTAGAGAATCAAGCGATTCCCCCATCTTGAGGTCTGAGAACGCCGGTCAGCTGCTGGAGACCATATGAACGAAGCCTTGGGAGAGGTGAGTGCAGAGAGGGGGGAAGCAAGGGTGCTGTAACACCTGACGAAACGACGGTAGAAATTGGCAAACCACAGGAAATGTTGCAGCTGCACTCTGGATGTGGGTTAAGGCCAATCCAAGACTGCTCTCACCTTGTCAGGGTCCATCTGAATATTTCCTGCAGCAATGACGTATCCTAAGAAAGAGGTAGTGCAGCGATGAAACTCACATTCCTCCGCCTTCACGAAAAGCTGGTTCTCCAGGAGACACTGGAGGACTAGTCGGACATGGAGGACGTGCTCTTGAGCTGACCGGGAATACATGAGGATGGCCTTGTTTTAGTTTAGAAAAAATTATGTTATTTTATCTTCGTGTAGTGTAATCAATATAATATGCAAAAATACAGACTAAAAACAATCCTAAAAAATCTACCTGCTGTAGAGCATGCTGGGATATTAGAATGCTGGGCGTGGTTTTGATGGGACTGTTTTACTCTCCAGTATAAGTATAAAACAATAACTCTGGTTATTAACACCAACACTGGGTGGTACTTTAAACAACATAATGTTAATTTCACTCTAACAGATATAACTCCTGAATCAACACTAGACATGTTAAACTGAAAAATAAACATCGTAGGCCATTCAGAATACAGTCTAAATCAGGGGCCATAGGGAAGTCATAAGGTTAGCTATAAAACAAAATATGGTGAATTTGACAGTGTGAAAAAGCAGTGCTGTTATCACTCCGAGGTGTTCACAGTTATTAGACGGAATTGTGCTTTGTGTATACACCATTATATTAGAATCCCACATTAATCATCTGCAGTCTGTATCACGTTTCAGGTAAGACCCAAATGCAGACTGTGTTGAAGTAACAATGTTTATTACAGCAACAGGGGCAGGAAAACACCAGTCAAGGCAGACAGGGGTTGAGAATTCAGTGTCGTGGGACAAAGGTACAGGACGGCAGGTAGGCTCAGGGTCAGGTCAGGCAGAGGTCGGTAATCCAGAAGTGGGGTAAAGGTACAGGACAGCAGGCAGGCTCAGGGGCAGGCAGAGTGGATGAGGCAGGTGGGCTCAGAGACAGGACAGGCAAGGGTCAAAACCAGGAGGGCGAGAAAAAGAGAGACTGGGGAAAAGTAGGAGCTGAGACCAAAACGCTGGTTGACTTGACAAACAAGACAAACTGGCAACAGACAAACAGAGAACACAGGTATAAATACACCGGGGATAATGGGGAAGATGGGCAACACCTGGAGAGTAGTGGAGACAATCACAAGGACAGGTGAAACAGATCAGGGTGTGAAAGCCTGCATGGTGAAGTCTAATTAAATGTTTGGAAAATGTAGTCCTATTTGGCACTACCACTTTTAATTACACATTACAATTTTTGCACTGTGAAAATAAGGCAACAGTTCCCTCCATGGTTCACAGTTCACTCCATTATCACACTCCATGGTGATAATCCCATCACAGATTGAAGAGATAAATCCCATTCAAAATCAATCATGCGTACATCAACAGCGGATATAAACAAGGTGGCGATCGTTCCATCACTCAACTAACGCTTTGTGTCCATCTCAACATTGTGCACAGTTGTTATTAAGTCCTCCAGTACCAGCACGCACCTCATTCAATATTTGCTTACTTTAGACACACCAATTACTTTTTGAATTCAGTGTGAGAAATGAGTTCGATTGTTCGGGTTTATTTACTGCTGCTGAGCTGCAGACTATATGCGACACAATATTGCATTAATTTCCCCTCACTTGTCTAGGCAGACAGGTCTATTTAGTGTTGTGTGGATGTCCCTCCATTTCTCATTTGAAAACAACCTAAGCATTATAATATTTGATGTCTGTTGGTTGGTCTACAGTTCAGACTTGTTGACGTCTACAACTCCTTCATCAATATGCAAAAAGGTAAAGCAGGAACTTGGCTTGATGACACATTTGAGTTGTGTGCAATGCATTTCCTGTGTTCATACTGTCTAGACTGGTGTAATAACTAAAGGGCATTCACCTGGAAAAGGTGTGTGAATAGAATGGTACTTATTGCAAGACTGTGGGTATGAGAGTGTGTGCATCCCGTCAAGAACAAAAGACTGATTGACATCAGACACCCAAGTTACATGTTTGTGTGTTGTTGGAATTGACATATTGTTCAAATATGCCCACTCTCAAGAACATCATGACGGTTCTATAATTAGACGCCATAGCTTCCAGAAATAGTTGCTGTCTCTCTCGGACAATTTTGACATCCACATTCAACCTCAACCAGAGTGTCATCTGATGATGAATAATGGTCTTCCCTATGGAAGCCAGGGAATGTACCCCTTTAAGCCACCCACAGGACAGAACAATGACTGGCATGGCCCGACTTTTGTGTTTGATACTGATAAATAAAAGCTATTCAATTAATAAAAATATATGTATTCCCATTATTCTCTACTGGCACTCTCTTCTTGTTTGTGTGAAGTAAGAAGGGTATATAAACTGGCAGTCAGGTGGCATGACCAGCTCGGTTATGTTTATGGCAAACATGAATGAGAAGTCACCCAGCGCCCCTTGCAAAGTAACAACTTCTAAATGTGTCAACTTCCTCCTTGTGGGACACGGTGCTGTGAAAATCAAATGCACTTCTGAAAGCACTACCCGGAATCCCCCTATTTGCCAACAGGCTTGAGATTTGATTGGTTCATGCATCTTATTCAGAACGTTAACCAGACAACAGACAGCAGGAAGAAGATTTTCACTCCAAATGAAAACACATCTATGTTGACCCAAAGATGGCACAAACTGTAAAGACCTGGTAAACAGCTCCATAAAACATCACTACTTAGCACTTCAGTATCACATGTCCCTCCCAAACATGATTCAACCGACGACGACTGTTTGATATTAACATTTCTAAGGTGGCCCAGGTCTGACCAGGAAAGAGAACAGGAAGGGAATTCTTTGATGATTAATTGGTGTCATGGCCACGAGAGGGGGCCGTGATATTACGTCGTAAAGCTAATTTAGGGGCCACTGTGTGTTTGGGCCGGGCTGCCCGCCCCTGCTGGGCCGGGGTACTGGGTTATGGTGTCCAGATGGATCCTTAATAGGATGCACCTGGGGCCTGCTGGGCCTGAACCCCATCACACTCTCCGCACCTCGGCTCCAAAGCCTGACTCAGCCAAACACCACACACCCAGACCTCTCCTATAGCTCCTCCCACTGTGGTCGGCACCACAGCCTAACCAGCACTCACACACTAACCAGTGCAGTAGTGCAGCACATCCCCACCAGCGTCATTTCCAGGCCTCTGTGGTGCCTCACCAGTAACAGTGACGCCCGAGGCATTGCTCATCTAAAAACATGTATTTATGGTGCGCTGCAAATCAAAAGATGGGTTGAGGGATGACGCCAGTGGTGTCCTCTACTTTCAACAATCAATGGTTTAATATACCCATGGAATTTCCCTGTCTATAACAACCATCATAAAACAGAAATAACCTTCGCTGGATTTTTATTTGTGAGTTGATGTCTGTGCATGTGTGTACTGTACGTATGCTTGCATGTGTATTTGTCTCTTTGCATTGCCCCCCCATATATATGTCATCAAGTTCAACCAATGTTAATTAAGAACTATATAAGTGCTCACCATTTGTGTCCGACTGGCTCGATTCGGTCTTATGTAGCAAGATGTTTTTTTTCCGTATTGGATAATTTTTTACATTTAGCTAGGCAGCCAGTTAAGAACGAATTCTTATTTACAATGACGACCTACCCCGGCAACGCTGGGCCAATTGTGTGCCACCAATCACGATCGGATGTGATGCAGCCTGGATTCAAACCAGGGACACCTTTTGCACTGAGATGCAGTGCCTTAGACAGCTGCGCCACTCGGGAGACTCAGAGTAGAGACTCAGAGCTAGAAAATTGTATATCGTTAACTACAGTTGAGGAACAATGGGAAAGTAATTCTGCTATGAAAGTTGAGAAAATGGCCTTGGAATGTTTTGGTACACCTAATGGAGAGCTCTTCTTTATCTACACCCATTCAGCATCGCTTTAGGCCCGCCCATCTCTAAGGATTCACATGTGAGGCCATGTACTAAACAACCAAAGATTTCAAGACTGAAGGCAGGTTTAGACTACGGGTGTGTTCATAAATGTAATCTGGAGTGCCAGAGTGTGCTCTGGGCGTTCGTAAACTCAGAGTGCTGTCAGATTGTCTGTTTGTAAATTCAGAGCGTTTCGCTCTCGGATCATTCAGCGCGCACACTGGACACTCTGGCCGTAGAGTAGGGTTGATCCGAGCGTTCTGACCTAATAACAGCAGTCAAGCACCCAAGCTAACTGGCTAACATTGTCTAGCTTGCTAGCTACTTCCAGACATGAGGGAACAGCTCACTCTGACAATTTTATTCACCCTAGCAGAGCGTTGGTGAATGCAACTGTGCTGCTGGCAACAATTTAATCACGTGTTTTTGCCAATGTTTACTGACATCGGCTATATTCAACGGGTGTTGAGCATTCGTAAATTTGTCAATTATTCTGCGAATTTACCAGCTACATCTATCAGCAGTTGTCGCAGTGACATCATGAACATTCTAATGAAATGGTTACTTGCATAGTGGAGTCTTTTGTTAAGACATGTAGCTAGCTAGCTAAACAATGAACAATAACCCCAACTCATGACTTTACTACTCTGCATGAATCTGCAGGTAGCTAACTAACCAGGCTATAACTAGTAAAGCAAATGGCTCTGAGATACAAATAATATTACTACTAAGATCATACACGTAACATTAACTAGTGAGCCGGCCAGGTAACGTTAGCTAGCTAGCTAACAGTACACTTTAACTTGAAATGAAAACAACTTTCTGACAAAATTAGAGATGTGTAATATCTGAAAATGTAGCGAGCAAGACTATCTTACCCATATACATGGATAGACGCTTCTCCCTCTCTTTCATGGATGCCATAGTTGCCCTTAGTTTGAAGATGTAATCTGGAGACAGGTGTTTTCTCCATCTCCTTAGCTATCATACTCTAAAGCCATTGATTTCAAACCTTGGTCCTCCAGAAAGTAAAGAGCAACACTTATGGAGTTCTACTCCGTGATATCTTTAAAAAAAAGCTGTGTTAGAAAGGATCACCTACACATGCTGACCAGCTCAAATCGACAGAAGCACGCTACATGGGCAGACCAATCCGAACTCATCTCTCGGCATGTCCAGCCCACTCATTGTCTCAGCCAATCATGGCTAGCGGGAAGGTTGCTGACTTTTTCTGTGGCTAAACCAACTAGGCTCATAATTTAACAATGTTATTCGTATTTACAGATGGAATACAAGTTTGTTATTAAGGCACATGAAAGTTCACATGTTCCAGAAGGCATTTCTGCCAAAAAACTAATTTTTATTTTGAAAAGTTTACATTCAAATGGCTCTCATGTGAAGTAGTGAAGCGGGACATACGTCTAGTTTCCTGAAATGAGTCACATTTGAACTCTTCTCATCTTAGCTGCAGTGTTATTTTAAGGTTAATTATCTATGTAAGGAAGAGCTCAATTACACCGCTTACTCGATGCTTAAGGTGAATTCTTTAACTTGCAATGTACCACATACCTCCATCTCCCTCATACACAAACTCCTATATTTTGTCCTCCATGGAAAAATGCATATCTCCCACAGCTGTTTTTATATTACATCTGCATGAGTCTGAATTTCACTCCCCCACAGACTGTGCATGGCAGAAACCGACACTGGCACTCAAAGGCCTCTCCCAAAGCCCCGTGTCTCCACTCGCTCCCTCACTTACATGTCCCCTAACTCCTTTAAAAAATTGCTTTGCCTCTTTGCTGGCTCTCCCAAATTCCATGAAGTCGGCAATGATAGCTTGGCTCAGACCCAAAACTGGAGCACTGTAGGCCGAGAACAAACATTCTGCATGCCTTGTGTCTTCTGAACGGCATCCTTTTCAGCACTCAGGTTTTGGGGATGGCTCTGAGAGTGTATTCCTTAATGATGCAGGTTTCCATTTGTAATATCCAAAGTTGCCATGGTAATCGGGCAGCTCAGTGGAATGGTACCCAAGCATTGTGAAGTTGTTGGTAGTACAGGTGCTAGGACCACCACATAGTTAGGACCACCACATAAAAGCACCATAAAAGAGCAGGATATAATACGATTGTTTAATTGATTGATAATAGGTTTCTCATTTTGGAAAAAGCACTGTTTCCTATTGTGATGCAATACGTTAAATTGTGCACTGTCTCTTTAAGAATGGAGATGCATCCAGCTGCAACGTTGCACTGGTAATATGGGTCACAACTTTTTAACAGTTTAGAGACAAGCTGGGTTTTTTCTGTAGTAATGTGCAACCGGACTGGGAAACAGCTGTACAGCTTAGCCTATACAACAATTATTAATCTGCAGATTTTTTCAACAGACGCGCTGGTGCTCCCAAATAAAAATTCCAAGTTGTCACACAGCAAAATATTTAAGAGCATATGCGACCAAAATGGTCACATTTTAGAGCCCTGGATATAGCACCAACAGGTTAAAGAGCATGAGTGAAAGACATTGTTGGTATGTTTATACTGCCATGGAATATTGAATGCTCTGGAATGCCCTTCTCCAACAATTTCCCCTTCCTACCTCCATGGACATGGGAACAGTCTGCTGTTCATTGAGTGGTCATGAAGTCTTTGAGCTGGGTCTCCAAAGTCCACAAAAAGGCTATTTAGATTATATGAGCTAAAAGTGAATGCATGTCCGATTTGATCCCCATGGATTCACTGATTAAGGCCAAGTTGTTTTATGAGAGGAAGATATCCCTCCTCCACCCTTTGACTAAGGTTAATGACAACCATAGGAAGAGATTATGTGCCAGCTTGGATAGCTTGCAGCTCAAAGAGATCAACATAACTATTAACCATGCACAGAAATAATTTGGCCTCCATTATAGTTTACACTCTTAGAAAAAAGGTGCTAAGTAGAACCATAGTAGAACTGAGTTCTTTGGTTTGTCCCCACAGGGAATTTTTTTGGGGGGCTAAGTAGAACCCCTTATGTAGGGTTCTTCATAGAACCCCCTGTATATGGTTCTACCTAGAACCCTCTATTAAGGGTTCTACCGAAAACACTTTTATCTTTGGAGAGTTATTCCTACAACCCTCTATGAATGGTTCCACCAGCTTTATCAGCCTTTAAAATGTAATTATTTATGACAATACATTACATATATCATAAGGCCTTTCTTTGAGTGCCTAGTTATACTCTAACACAGTGGCGTTAGGAAACTCCTGGTTTACAGGGCACATCAGGCCTGCAAGTGACATCATGCTGGCTTGCAGAGTGATGTTTAATTCCTATTGGGATCCAGCCAGAGTTAGGATATCCAACAAGTTACAGGTTTTTATCATCCTGCATTCAGAATGACTGTCAGGGTAGGGAGGATGGAATGCTGAGACTACCTCAATCCTCTGAACTGGAACAACCATCTCAGTAACAGGTGCAATAAATCCAACGACGAACAGATTGGTTTAGTTGAGAAAAATGTATGCTATTTATCTTTGTGTAGCATAAAATGTGTCAATCAATCAATGTACATGCAAAACACAATTATTAAAATAAACTATTTTGAAATCACCCTACAATGGAGCATGTTGGGAAGTATAATATATGGTTCTATGTAGAACATTTTTTGCCTACCAAATAATCATCAAAGGACCCTTATCTTCCAAAAGCGGTTCTTATGATGTTAATAGGTCTTGGTAGAACCCTATCACTCCGCAAATACCCATTTTGGAACACTTTTTTTCCCAAGTGTACTCCCTTCTTTTTTTAAAGAAACTTAAGGAATTATATCAACTAAATGTCCTGGGATCATATGCATTTGATCTAGGTGGATGTATGTGGTACAACTATGTACAGTGGGGCAAAAAAGTATTTAGTCAGCCACCTATTGTGCAAGTTCTCCCACTTAAAAAGATGAGAGAGGCCTGTAATGTTCATCATAGGTACACTTCAACTATGACAGACAAAATGAGAAAACAAATTCCAGAAAATCACATTGTAGGATTTTTTATGAATTTATTTGCAAATTATGCAAATTATTCTCACATTTCATAAGCCTGTGTTTGTTGAAGGTTTTCATTTTCTACTTTGCAATTAAGACTAGTCACTTTAAATCCTTTTCAGTTCCTAATAAGTGTCTGTAGCATACATTATGACATTGTAATTTCTTATAAAAGCCTCATGTACGTGGTTCATGAACATGTCCTTCATTCAAAATGTACATATTGCTCAGCACATACTGATGAAGTTTACATACACCATACCCAAATACATTTAAACTCAGATTTTCACAATTCTTGACATTTAATCCAAGTAAAAATGACCTGTTTTTGGTCAGTTAGGATCACCACTTTATTTTAAGAATGTGAAATGTCAGAATAATAGTAGAGAGAATGATTTATTTCAGCTTTTATTTCTTTCATCACATTCCCAGTGGGTCATAAGTTTACATACACTCAATTAGTATTTGGTAGCATTGCCTTTAAATTGTTTAACTTACACAAGCTTCCCACAATAAGTTCGGTGAATTTTGACCCATTCCTCCTGACAGAACTGGTGTAACTAGGATTGAGGTCAGGGCTTTGTGATGGCCACTCCAATACCTTGACGTTGTTGTCCTTAAGCCATTTTGCCATCTATTTTGTGAAGTGCACCAGTCCCTCCTGCAGCAAAGCACCCCCACAACATGATGCTGCTACCCCAGTGCTTCACGGTTGGGATGGTGATCCTCGGCTTGCGAGCATCCCCCTTTTCACTCCAAACATAATGATGGTCATTATGGCCAAACAGTTCTATGTTTGTTTCATCAGACCAGAAGACTTTTCTCCAAAAAGTACGATCTTTGTCCTCACGTGCAGTTGCAAACCGTAGTCTGGCTTTTTTTATGGCGGTATTGGAGCTGTTTAAAGGCACAGTCAACTTAGTGTACTTGTAACTTCTGACCCACTGGAATTGTGAGAGTGAAACATATGTGAAATAATCTGTCTGTAAACAATTGTTGGAAAAATTACTTATGTCATGCAAAAAGTAGATGTCCTAACCGAGATGCCCAAACTATAGTTTGTTAACAAGAAATTTGTGGAGTGGTTGAAAAATGAGTTTTAATGACTCCAACCTAAGTGTATGTAAACTTCCGACTTCAACTGTAAGTACCTCTTCTATCCAGTGATGTCTAGAAGGACTTGTTTTTCCATAGTCCTTCATCAAAATGACAGAAAAAAAGCTTTCATGTATGTCACACCTTGTTAAATTCACCAGAACACTAATCTTTTAAAAGCAGACTTTGACTTGAAGCTTTACTTAATGTCTAATTTATGGGAACAGGAGTGTTCGAGCGCTAGTCCATATCAGGCTGGTGGCATTGGGGGGTTAACAACTCGGGGGTCCGGTGCCAGGCATGAACCACCGTACACACACTCACATATGCACATGCACATGTACATACACACATACCTCATACACAAACACATGCCACACACAAGCACGCACAAACACACGTATAAACACAATGAACATACTACAGATGTAGGATCTTAATTTGATTACTCTTTTGTTGCTGAGAAATTTCCTGCTCGGCAGGAAATGCGAACTTGTAGTGTATTTGAGTTTAAAAATGCTTCTAATGTTCGTAATTTCCACTTATCGAAAAAAGTACCAACCAAAAATATTCATTAATTATAATCCAAATTTCATTTTGCTGCATTTCCTGCTAAGAGGCCTAGTCTGAACCATTGAAAACACCCCCAGACCATTATTCCTCCTCATCCAAACTTTGCAGTTGGGACTATGCATTCGAGAATGTGGTGAAGCGTGATTCACTGCCAGATGGTGAATCCAGAGAACGCATTTCCACTTTTCCAGAGTCCAATGGCGGCGAGCTTTACACCACTCCAGCCGACGCTTGGTGTTGCGCATTGTGATCTTAACCTTGTGTGTAGCTGCTTGGCCATGGAAACCTATTTCATGAAGCTCCCGACGAGCAGTTCTTGTGCTGACGTCGCTTCCAGAGGCAGTTTGGAACGTAGTAGTGAGTGTTGCTTCCGAGGAAATATAATTTTTATGCGCTTCAGCACTCGGCGGTCCCGTTAACTTCTTGCTCCTACTTGAGACGCAGATGTCTCAAGTAGACACCTGGAAATGCAAATGCGCTACACTAAATGCTAAATGTACTCGTTAAAACTCAAACGTTCATCAAAATTCACATGCAGGGTATTGAATTAAAGCTACACTCGTTGTGAACCTAGCCAACAAGTCAGATTTTTAAAATGCTTTTCGGCGAAAGCATGAGAAGCTATTATCTGATAGCATGCAACACCCCAAAATGCCTGAATGCGATGTAAACAAAGATTTAGCTTAGCCGGCGCTACACAAAACGCAGAAATAAAATATAAAACATTCATTACCTTTGACAAGCTTCTTTCTTGGCACTCCTATATGCCCCATAAACATCACTATTGGGTCTTTTTTTCGTTTAAATCGGTCCATATATACCCAAAATAGCTTTCTATGGAAGCTGTGTCATTCAGAAAAAAACATCGTTTTTAAACGCTGCGTCATTTTTTAAAATTAAAAAAGTCGACGATAAACTTTCACAAAACACTTCGAAATACTTTTGTAATCCAACTTTAGGTATTAGTAAACGTTTATAATCTATCAAAATGATTACAGGGCGATGTATATTCAATAGCTCCTCGTCTTCAAATCAATGGCTGCCAATGTGCACATTCAAAACATCCTGGTGGAGACCGGAAGAAATTGAATCCAGTTAGTTGGATTTACCAAGAAAAAAGTCCCTGGAAAATGACGACAATGGCAACATCGTGTGGAATCTGTAGGAATTGCATGCAGGTCGATAATTAATTTTGTGCCCTTTTAACAAATCATGAAAGTGACGCATGGAAATAATTTGTAGCTTTCAGAGAGCAGTTTTTCTTGCACTTTTCGATGAAACACACGATCTGTTATAGTCACAGCCGTGATTTAACCAGTTTTAGAAACTTCAGAGTGTTTTCTATCCACACATACTAATCATATGCATATACTATATTCCTGGCATGAGTAGCAGGACACTGAAAAGTTGCGCGATTTTTAACAGAATGTTCGAAAAAGGAAGGGGTAGACTTAAGTTAAGTGAGCTTGTGTGGACTACCACTTTGCGGCTGAGCCATTGTTGCTCCTAGATGTTTCTACTTCCTAATAATAGCACGTAGATGCAAATTAATTATTAAAAATCATACAATGTGATTTTCTGGATTTTTGTTTTAGATTCCATCTCTCACAGTTGAAGTGTACCTATGATAAGAATTACAGACCTCTACACGCATTGTAAGTAGGAAAACCTGCAAAATCGTCAGTGTATCAAATACTTGAGGAGTGGCTTCTGTCTGGCCACTCTACCATAAAGGCCTTATTGGTGCTGCAGAGATGGTTGTCCTTCTGGAAGGTTCTCCCATCTCCACAGCGGAACTCTGGAGCTCTGTCAGAGTGACCATCAGGTTCTTGCTCACCTCCCTGACCAATGCCCCTCTGTTCAATTTTGCTGGGAGGCTAGCTCTAGGAAGATTGTTGGTGGTTCCAAACTTCTTCCATTTATAGATTATGGAGGCCACTGTGTTCTTGGGGACCTTCAATGCTGCAAAAATGTTTTGGTTCCCTTCCCCAGATCTATGCCTCAACACAATCCTGTCTCGGAGCTCTACAGGCAATTCATTCGACCTCATGGCTTGGTTTTTGCTCTGACATGACATGAACTGTCAACTGTTTGACTTTATATAGACAGATGTGTGTCTTTCCAAGTCTTGTCCAATCAATTGAATTTACCACATGTGGACCCCAATCAAGTTGCAGAAACATCTCAGGATTATCAATGGAAACAGGATGCACATGAGCTCAATTTCGAGTCTCATAGCAAAGGTTCTGAATACTTATGTAAATAAGGTATTTCTGTTTTTTCTGTTTAATAGGTTCTGCAAAAAATACTAAAAACCTTTTGTCACTTTGTCATTATGGCGTATTGTGGGTCGATTGATGAGCAAAACATTTAATTTAATACATTTTAGAATAAGGCTGTAATGTTGAAAAATGTGGAAAAAGTCAAGGGGTCATTTCTGAAGATTATTATTTATTTCATGCGATTACTGATTCAGCTGTCCCTCATTTGAAGTTCAACCTCTTGTGACCTCTCATTTTGATATGGTGAAACTATTCCTTTTAAAATATATTTTTTCAAAAGAAACATCTAATAGTCAAATCACAGTGTAAAAGCAGGTGAGCTGGTTATACTATTTTTGAGCATTTTCTGGTGTTTTGTGGTGAAAAACTATTCGGGTCTTGCATAACACGTCAACCCTGTTACCCAAAGATAATAATAATGAATGTAGGCTTGCATTCCATTTAATTGCCCTCCCTGTTGCACACAACAAGCTTCAATTCTTCCAGTCACAAGAGGAGTTATGGCTGATTTAAGATCACATTTTCAACACCTTAATTTGGCACATAATAGGCACTTACTTTTTTTTATGAAGATATACAGTATGGTCTTTATTACAGAATTTTTACACTTCGGTCAAATCAAGCGATTTTCTGATCAAGTTACATTTCTCAAAAGGCACCGAATTGGTGGAACGACCCATGTATGTTAAACCTAACCTAGGTTAACCTAAAACCTAACTCCTGGCCAACGTGCAGGCACACACACACACACACACACACACACACACACACACACACACACACACACACACACACACACACACACACACACACACACACACACACACACACACACTACAGACCTGGCTGCCCTCCATAGCAGCAGCCCACTGGTAAAGGAAACCACACACTCAATGACAAAGGCTTATGCTGAAATGTTTTGGTTCGGGCAGAAGTTGTCTTTAGCACTCATTGTTGAAATAAAGACGTGCTTTCTGACTTTTTTTATTTGTATTTTTACATCTGGCCTCAATGCTGTTGATTTTATCGGAACATTGTTGAGCACTTAGTGTGAAGAGTTGTATGACATTTCAGTAAGGAAGAAGCCGATTTGTGGATATTGTGGAATCGTGAAATGACTCAAAGACTATTGTTTTTAATAAATTGACTATGAATGGAGGTGGAGGTTTTAAACCCAAACGGTTCATAGAAATCATTAGGCTCCAGAGACATAGATAATATGACCCACATTCCTTGAGTGGAATTAAGGCATTATTATATTCTCTATAAATACACCTTATGGCAATGTTGGCGGGTTCTGGGGAAAATATGCATGTCTGGTTTCTCAGTATCTCCTAATCTGAAGTAATGTGTGGAAGATGTTAAAAACAGAACAATTTCTAGGAATGCTAAGACTAAGTTTGTGTTATGTTTCACGAAAGGCCTTAAACCATCATTCCAAACATACTGTGTGACTTGAGCATAAACATTTGTGTGAAGCCAAGTGCTGCTCAAAGGGACCTGCCATTCTGAAAACTGAGGATGGCATTATTTTAAAAATCTATCTTATGAAATGCTAGTGTTGAAATGCTAAAGAATTCAGATCTGTATATGCAGAAAATCACATCAATCATATATGCAGAAAAATGCCTTCATCATGAATAATTGATATCTTCTGAAATCTGTGAAGAATAAACCAACACACTGACACACCCACCCACTCACTCACACACACACACATACACCACCCACCAGCCCACCCACACACACAATCACCCACCCACCCACACACGCACGCACGCGCATACACACACACACACACACACACACACACACACACACACACACACACACACACACACGTTAGTACAGTCTTCATCAATTTGATAATGGAAGTTCCAGATCATCCAAAAGCGGTTCCATCTGTGGTCATTAGTGAACACATTAAGATGAATTAATAACAAGATTAATTTCGACACATTTCTCCTGTGAGGTTGGCTCATCTATCCAGTAAAGGCACACTTGACATTTTCAGAGAAGAAAACCTCATAAAAGAGATTAAGATAAATGGAAGGGCCAGGGAAAGAATATGGCTAAAATAACTGTCAAGGGGCACCGAAAAACTCTTCAGTTCATATTTGGTATCCATTTCAAAATGTTCCCTTGCACAGCTGTTGTAATAATATATTAATGTGTTTACACTCATGCGCTTGCTTAAATTAATATGGCCCACAAGGTTATATTCGAGTTGTCTCTACGCATACCTAATGTTTTGAATTTACTCTTATTACCTCTCTTGAACATAAAACATCATATTTCATTTCTGGCCTCCACATTGAGAAAGGCTATTGAGCCTGAATGTTTGTTCATGATCCCTTGTTATGACTAAAATAAATAATATAAAAAGTGTAAGTTATTTTAGAGTAGTTATTGAGTGTGAACGTGTTATTTATAACTTTGAATGAATTACCAAATTGGTTTTACACACCATCTTGGGAAATTCAACCAATATAATCATGTACTGTATACATTTTGTTGGCTACAATGCTTTCAATGTAAATACACTGATTTGTAAATTATTTGTAAACGGTCCAAAATCAGCAAGTGTGCAACCAAGTCATTAGCAAGAGCTGTGCTGTAAGTGACCAACTGAAAACAGTTTTCCTGGAAAGCAAATATGACTCATAATATCCTCAGACCGGACCCTGTATAGAGTGAGAGCCAGAAAACAGACGGGCCTGTTTCATATGCCAGTGCCATGGGTACCTAGATGCCTTAAATCAGTCTAAGTGAGGCCAAACACCCCAAATATTTCATGAGATTTTCCCCCCTCAACAGTTGAATGATTGTATGAAATGGGCATAAATTATTAAAAGGAGGTGGCTTCGGAGCTCATAACCTACTTCAGTAACGATGACATCACAGTGGCTCAGTTTATTTCAGACGTCTTGCCATAAAAGACTCTTTAAAACAACTTCTGGTGGTGCAAATCCAACGTCTGCCACAAACAAGGGGTTTGACAGACCTTCCATTTGTATGCTCGTGTGCTCTGATTCCCACATGAAGCCTCCCACAAAGCCTTGTAAAGACCAGAGACAGAAAATTAATTCCACTCACCACCAACTTAAGGGCCACATTGTGTTTCACTTGATGAAGAATGGTAGGAGTATGGTTATGAGTGACACAGTGACATATTTTTTAAATAATGGACCATTGGTGTTTTCTCTCTGACAGATGGAGGTACCATCCAGACTGCAGTAGACTGCTGTTCAGCTCGGTGGAGGCTCCTCAGAAGAGGAAGGGGAGGACCATCCTACTTAGTGAATTTCATTCAAAAAGTTATGTCACACCCTGATCTGTTTCACCTGTCCTCGTTATTGTCTCCACCCCTCCAGGTGTCGCTTGTTTTCCCCAGTGTATTTATCCCTGTGATTCCTTTCTCTCTGTGCCAGTTCGTCTTGTCTTCTAAGCCTACCAGCGTTTTTTCCTGTTTTCCTGCTTTGCCTTTTCTCCTTCTTCTAGTCCTCCCAGTTTTGACCCTTGCCTGTTCTGGACTCTGTACCCGCCTGCCTCACCATTCCACCTGCCCTGACCTCGAGCCTGCCTGCCACTCTGTACATCCTGGGCTCTGATTTTGATCCTGGACTCTGCTTTTGGGTCTCACCTAGTGTCATGATAAGTTATCCTTTTTCGATACAACTATACTAAATATATTCACATCACCAAATAATTGATTTAAACACACTGTTTTGCAATTAAGGTGTACAGTAGCCTCAGCAGCACTCTGTAGGGTAGCACAATGGTGCAGCACAATGGTGTAGCCAGAGGACAGCTAGCTTCTGTCCTCTTCTGGGTACATTTACTTCAACACAAAACCTAGGAGGTTCATGGTTCTCACCCCCTAAAATAGACTTGCACAGTGATTATGACAACTTCCGGAGGACGTCCTCCAACCTATCGGGGGAGGCAAGTAGCCTACTGGTTAGAGCGTTGGACTAGTAACTGAAAGGTTGCAAGATCAAATCCCCGAGCTGACAAGGTAAAAATGTTGTTCTGCCCCTGAGCAAGACAACTGACTTGCCTAGTAAAAATAAAGGTAGAAAGTACATTTATTTTTTCTTGCAGCATGAACTGACATGTTGTCAACCCAATCAAAGGATCAGTGAACACATCTAGTACTAAAAGCATAAGCTACAGCTAGCTAGCACTGCAGTGCATACAATGTGGTAGATGACTCAAAGAGAGAGAAAGACAATATCAAAGAGAGAGAAAAACAATAGTTGAACAGTTTTGCCTGGTCACAGACAGCTGATATGTTCTGCACTGAAGTCCAAATGTGAAGGGAAAATGTGAAAGGTGGAGAGCGTATAGATAGATGAGAGAAGGAATTATATGTACAACAAGCTGTTTGCATGTGTCTGGTATGAAAGTGAACTGTGTTTGCGTGTGATCAGAGGTATATTCATTGCGCCAATTCTTTTTTAAAACCTTTCTTAAATGGAAGCAAACGAAATGGGGATAAACTTACATGAATTTGTCCAATAGAAACTCTTGTTTGGAACTGTTGGACTAATGATTACACCCTAGATCAGTTAGATGCAGGCAAGAGTGTGCAAAGCGGTATTGAATGTGTCACTGTCTGTCAAATTTATAACTGAAAATGCTCTTGACCTGTGCTCCTACGTTGTAAACAGATTTAGGAACCTCATGATGGGTAGAGAGACATTTTTGAGTATCATGTTGTAGCCTAAACCTATAATTGTTACATTGAGCAGGGTGAATGGAATATGAATGACAGTCATCCAATATGCTGTAATAGAAATAAGTCCATGTTCATAAAACATTTTATAATCCTCCATCTTAAACAGCACCGACCGCCACTGGCTCACTTCTTCTGGAAAAATGAAGGCCACCATACTGAAGGGCCATATTACACTTTAGAAACTTTAGGGACAACTTCCTCCATCAAAATCCTGGTAAATCCCTCTCCATAATCTGAGGCTCAAAAGAGAATGGACAGGAGGCATTTTTAGGAGGGAGCTAGGGGTTTCCGAAATGTGAAATATACACTAAGTATACCAAACATTAGGAACACCTTCCTAATATTGAGCTGTGTTTACAAGGTGTCAAAGGTTTTCCACAGGGATGCTGGCCCATGTTGACTCCAATGCTTCCCACAGTTGTCAAGTTGGCTGGATGTACTTTGGGTAGTAGACCATTCTTGAAACACACGGGAAACTGTTGAGTGTGAAAAACCCTGCAGCGCTGCAGTTCGTGACACAAACCGGGTCACCTAGCACCTACTACCATACCCCGTTCATAGGCACTTAAATATTTTGCCTTCATCCTCTGAATGGTCCACATACACAATCCATGTCTCAAGGCTTGAAAATCCTTCTTTAACCTCTCCTCCCCTTCATCTACACTGATTGACTTAGATTTAACAAGTGACATCAATAAGGGACCATAGCTTTCACCTTGAATCACCTGGTCAGTCTATGTCATGGAAAAAGCAGATGTCCTTTATGTTTCGTATACTCACTGTAATGTTTAATAGATGGCAGGTGACAATCAATGCAATTTAGATAGTCCATAGTAGACAAGTACTCCTAACCCAAATGTAATTTCAACATGGTAGGTTTTTATGCTTTATAGACTGCATATTGAAACAAACAAATATTGATGTGTTGGTTGTCTTTTATTCATGCAAAAAAAAAAAATACATTGTTGTGAGAAATGAATGGGCCTACATTCTGAAAGCCCACAAGAAAAAATGATAAAGGTCCGGTCCCACAGTCAAACATCCTACATCTTTATTTACCTAGGTTTGTAGCAGAGATATCTTCACCATGTTCTCTTTGTAATGGAAACAGTGTCCTTTCTAGCCTGAATTTATGAAGTTGTAAACAGAGGTCAAGACTACTTTCAGCACATCAAATTGTTATCCCATGGCTGCCAAGTTGGACTAAAAAAGCAATTTCCAGACTACAAAGGCAACAAATCCATCCCGAGAGAGGAAATGGAGCTGAAGTTAACTCTAAAATGTAATCAAGTATGTTCTCTCTGTTTGGGTAGCGTATGGGTGGAGTGGGCGGAGAAGTTGTGTAATGACATTTCCATTTTCCTCTCAAAACAGTTCCTAGTTCCCTTTGCCCTTGTGCCAGGTCCCAGCTCTCCTGCAATGAGAGTGGATCTTGAATACACCACATAGGTTTTTATGATTCTTCCGGGCTAGTCTAGCACCAGAACATGTAATTGAACCAGTTCATCCTGAAAGGCTGAAAAGCTTACTCCTGTAACAACCTCTTCTGAGTCACGGCAATAGCATGGTTTGCTGATTGTCAAGTTTCCCTGTAACACTTCCTGACATATCGAATATATAATACCCACCATAATAATGAAAGGTACTACACTGGTGTGTAGAAGGGAGGGAGGGGCTTTGAAAACATTAAGAACACCTTCTTAATTTGCCCTCAGAACAGCCTAAATGTGTTGGGGCAGGAACTCTACAAGGTTTCGAAAAGCATTCAACAGGGATGCTGGCCCATATTGACTCAAATGCTTACCAAAGTTGTGTCAAGTTGGCTGGATGTCCCTTGGGTGATGGACCATTCTTGATACACATGGGAAACTGTTGAGTGTGAAAAACCCAGCAACGTTGCAGTTCTGGACACAATCCTGTGCGCCTGGCACCTACTACCATACCCCGTTCAAAGGCACTTAAATGTTTTGTCTTGCCCATTCAACTTCTTAATGGAACACATACACAATCCATGTCTCAATGGTCTCAAGGCTTAAAAATCCTTATTTAACCTGTCTCCTCCCCTTCATCTACACTGATTTAAGTGGATTTACGAATGACATCAATAAGGGATCATAGATTTCACCTGGATTCACCTGGTAGTCTATGTCTTGGAAATAACAATGTTCATAATGTTTTGTACACTCAGTGTAGCTAACTCCATGATTAATGAATGAAAAGGTAAACAACCAAGGAAAAAGATCAAAGATGAAGTATTCACAGAAATGCATATTTACCATTTACTGCCTCTTGCATATATGTCAATTAACTTTGGATTTGTTCGGTCGCTCATATACAAATCCTCATATAACCTCACTAACATTTCAATGACTAATTTTGTCACTCTTACACCAGCATTCTGTCGGCTTTGACAGAGGACCTTAAATGAGGTGTTGCCATAAATAAATGAGTTAAAGACTTAGTGGCAGTGCTTTAGTTAGCGCTGCTCTTTTTGTGTCCTCCTCTCTGCTCGGAAACAGTGTCGACTCTGGCACAGAGTCATGGTCCCTTTCAACTCCTGGCTGGTGGTGTAATTTGCCAATTCCTCACACGTTGAAAAACAGGCCCTGACGGCCGGCTCCGCTCCCCCCGTCAGCCCTGCTCTCATGGACAGGAAGACCTGGAGACGGCTGGGAGGGAGACAAGCATCTCTGGAGACGCCACAGCCTCACCCCGATGTGACCACATGGTCGGAAGAGAAAAGAGGGCCGGAGAGTGTCAGACAATGAACAAAAAGAAACCAACTAACCACAGTCTGGCTCTCAGAGCAACACCAGCACCAGCCCTCTGTGTAACATAATTTCCCAATAAAAGAGAGAGCCACTCTGGATGGCCTTTTCGCAATGTGACAGCTTGCCGCTACCTCAGAGAGCTATCCCTAAATTGCTCTCTGGACTATAAATGAGCTGCACTACAAGCTGGACCGCCTGCACCAAGCTGGACCGCCTGCACCAAGCTGGACCGCCTGCACCAAGCTGGACCGCCTGCACCAAGCTGGACCGCCTGCACCAAGCTGGAACGCCTGTGCTGGAGTCGGACACACCCACACACAAAATTATGCAGTTGATGTCGGTGGCTTGAACGGGACCAAATGTCCAAATGTGAAGGAATATTTCACAATATGGTGTCTGTGTCATGCTCTGATGTTGAGACCACACTATAGTAGAGAGAGAGGGAGGGAGGGAGGTAAGGAGGAAGTAAAACACATGAGCGTTCCTCTTTTCATCCTCCCGTCAATAAAGCAGGCCTGCAGCATGGCAATTTCCGTCCTTTTAACGGATTGGAATAAATGCTCAGGCAAATTATTCCCAGGCACTCCAGCTCTGCCTACGTCCGACAGGGTCTGTCAGGGAGCCGACAGGGATCGGACAGGGATCCGGGGAAGTAAATAATCGGATTTTGCTTACCTTTATCTCCCAGACTCCATGGAGAAGGGAGGGGCTTTGAAATGCGATGTCTTCTTTTCACGACACCTTTGTATACCCCCTAGCTGTCTGCACACCCGGCCTTTAGACGCCGACCCCTTTCCAAGGGGCTGGCAGGCACAGCCTCAAATAAACCTGCTGGAAATGCCAGCCCTGTTTTCCATGTTCCCTTTTTTTCCGCTTTTCATCATCTTCTTTCCCAATGTTTATCAGTCGTTGGACTCTCTCGGATGGGAGTTCATGTGGAGGTTGGTGGAAATTCACCAGGTCTTTAACAAAACTTTTGGTGAAAACAACAGAAAAAATGCTCAAGCCTGATCAACTGGATGCCAGCCATCTTAGGCTCCTTTGAATGAGTATACACAAGTAATAAGCATGTCTGCTGTGTGCTATTGGGTCTGGTCATGACATCTCCCTGGAGAGGGCCATGCCAGCTTTCTCTACAAAGACAGATTGTGCAAGGTGGAATTTCCTGGAGAGTAGCCGAATGTCCGGAACGCTCCCATTGTGTTCCTGCACTCTGCAGGGACTTGCACATGGAGATTTAGTGGCATACTTGAGTCCTTGCCCCAGCAGCTCTTCTCCAGGGAAATCCAGTGAAACTCCAGCCCAGCCACCTGATTCCTCAGTGACAGCCCTTCATGGGAAAAATGTTGGGGCTGTTCAGACAACTATGGGAATGATGGGGATTTGGGAATCCCTCCTTGGAGGCAAGATAGAGCCCCACCCTTTCCCTGGCAACCATGAACCAAAACACACAGATACATTTCTTGCTCCAATAGGCTGAATAACTCTCTGGCGTTGTGCAACCCATTTCAGGTGAAGCTTTGGGAGTTATTCAGTGGGCTGGAATAACAGTTTTATACAGAGCAAGGATCTCTTGGAACTTCCTTCCATCTCCAATTACTCAAGCAAAACCGAGGAGAGATTGACTTCATCACGACTTGTGAGAAGTATTGACATGTTGACTGCACCAAGCTGTCTGTTTAAACTACCAGTACATAGCTCAAGTCCTGAACAGACATGACACACACACACAAAGGCACAGACACATACAGTACATACACACACACACATAAAAAAAATACCCACTATGCACACACATACATATGGATTTTATGTTGTAGATATGTGGTAGTAGAGTAGTGGCCTGAGTGCACACACTTAATGTGTTGTGAAATGTAATGTTTTTAATTGTATATGTGCCTTAATTGTAAGTGCCTTAATTTTCCTGGACACCAAATAAACGGATAAAAAAAACAACTCATTGAACGGAGCGGACTGTGATGGGACACACTCTAACACACATTATTCTTTAGTTGCATTATTTTGCAGTTGCATTGCTTGTATATTGTTGTATTTAAAATGTGTGTGACTTTCGTCATTTATCAGTGTATCAGTGTTTTGTTAATTGTCATGTTTTGTGTTTTTTTGTGGACCCCCGGAAAAGTAGCTGCTGCTTCTGCAAAAGCTAACAGGGATCCGAATATTGTATATTTACATTTTTCTGATTGAATCTAGGCCTTAATGTCAAATGTCCCTCAGCACTGCTACTTTTAGTTGTTGTTAGATAATCACACAATGATTGACTTGATTACGAGCAACTTTAAGTAAAGTTCAGAAATGTATTCTTGCCAATAAACCTCTGGTTTATTCCTTAGTACAGTTCAGTGCTGTATATTTACTGACAAAATACAGTTCAGTTGTAGAAATACATTAAAAGTTGTTTCCACTATTTTCACTGCAAATCAGTAGCTGGTAACTTACTATAACATTTTCATAGATACCATAAGTGCATCTAAAGTATCCTATAAGTTTAAATGCATTTGCAAGTGATGCATGCCAAGTTAATTTGCAGGACGGGGCAAAAAAGTACCCAAGTGCATTGTGATTGACAGTAAGTACAGTATATAGCAAAACACTAATACAGTATCCTATTACTGTAAAAATTGGCCGTATAATGTCTGTAAAATTTACCACAAACTTAACAACAATGGCGAACAGTTGATTTCACACGTGGAAAATGACATGATTTCATTCGTGTGTTTTGGAACACTTCACGTGACATTTCATGTCCCGTTGTATAAATGATTGGAGACAGGCACAGGAATACATAATAGGGGGTTTTAATACTCCACCCAACAATACAACATGCCATGAAAAGGCACGGCGACGAAGCCCAAAACAAACACGTATACCAAAACCCAGGGATGTAACCCAAACAAAAGAGTGAGGTAAAACCTCTAATAAAAACATGGGACGAGACCTGCAATACACTATACGGGGCGGGACCCGTAATGACCAATGCACAACAATACACGGGACGAGACCCGTAATAATAAATGCACAATACACGCAGCACGAAAGCCGAAATAACAAAGCACAGGTACTCACAGACCAACGGACATGGGAACAATAACTGATAAGACAATGGTGAACAGAGGGCACATAAAAACAATTACTAATCAGGAGAATGGGAATCAGCTGTGCGTAATAAGTGACGCCTAGAGGCCGGTGACGTAGACCTCCAGAACTGGTGCACGGAATGAGCAGCAGTACCAGGGGGAATCTGTGACAGTGCCGCCACCCCCCCCCCCCCCCCCCCCCCCCGGTCTTGGGGACGACCACAGGGATGCGGTGCAGGTTGGTCAGGGCACCGATGGGTAAAATCCCTGGTCAGCAAAGCGTCCAGGATGTCTCTAGGCTGTACGTGTAAAATCATGTGAAAATGCACCCTTATCGAAAAAACAAGCTTCTGGCAAACAGCTCAAATTTTCCATTTTTAGGCAAACTGTTATATTTGTGGCAACTTGTGAACTTCTGGCAAACAATTCTAGGAAACTTGTAGTGAACATTCTGTTTGCTGCAAATCTGCTGAAACTAAGTATGAAAATGCTTAGATCAGATCAGGTTTTTGGTTACCGTGTGATAACACTGATATGTCATATCTACATAAACCTAATCATATAACTTCAAAAGAAATTACTTCTCAGAGAAAAAAAAAACTAAAACCTGAAATGTAGTAAATATACAAATAATGCATTCAATGTCTTAACATATAAAAATAAATACATTACAACTTGAAATCATCAGCATGGCAATGAAGTAAAAAGCAAAGGCTGGATTTCCCAAATAAATGGTTTATTTAATATTTTTATGTAGCTACAACATTTACATGAGAAAAATATGAACACTATGAGGATGTTGACCTTAGGATGTTTAAGGGGTCAACTACAGAACTATTTACATGAGCCAAGTGATAATTGAGCAATATATTTCAACCAATGGAAGTTTAAAAGATAATTAATCAAATGTTTCAAACTAAAACAAACCGAGTTCAGAACTATTGCCTTTTTGAGTAAACTTTGGATATAGCGGCCCTGTGGAAGTCCTTCGTCCAAAGCTTGTTGAAAATATGCACTGAAACATCCAGTAGACACAAAACAAACAAAATTAGGAGCCTGAAAGCAATTACTGAAAACATTTTATTTTGGTATCTCAAAAAGTGTGAAAATTAATTTATTACACAAAACAATGCTGGGTTAACAATAACGAAATTTGGGTCATTTCGATAATAATACATTTGACTATATTGCTGGGTAAAAACAACTCAGTGTGTTGGGTTGTGACACACCCAGTACATTGGGTAGGGGGATTGATCCAGGAGCTGCTTAATTTATGTAATATTTATGTATCCTAATGTTAATGTTTTTGCCTTCCCTACCATCCCATCCCCTCCCTTTCCTACAAACAATCAAGATACTATGTTGAATTTCAAATAATGAATTTGTATTTCCGGCATTTCAGTGCATACAGTACAACACATCAGAGAATTGTCCACAATATATACATGTTTTAAATAGTACATTGAAACAAAGCCCTATTGTCCAAGTATGTGTTATTTCATAAGATAGTAATCAATCCTTCCTTACGAAATCTTCAAATTGAACCAAACAGTCCAAATATCAGGCTGAAGACTCAGCTGAACTTGATGTGCTTCAGTGGCATTAACACAGATCTGTCTACCAGACAGTGCCAGAGCAAATGAATAGAATCCTCTGACATACTTCAGCTATCGTAGGTGAGAGCACACACACACACATCATACAGGTTTGCCATGCAATAATGTTCTTCATTTGGGTAGAGTCAAAACATTGTTACACAGAGAACAAGCGTAACATATTTGAAGGGCTGAAGGTCACTCTACTAAGGAAATTGACTGTCGTTACTCAAGTACTAACTGTATTTCACTCATAAATAACTTTTCACAATTGCCAAAATGTAATATTTGATTTTAAAATAAATTGTTATGACCTAATGAAAGCGTATCAGAAAGCGGTAACACCCAGCTTATACATTATATATATTAATCATACAAATAGATTTAGTGCAACAGTAGTTGAACTAAAGGCTAACAAGCACATACTGTACAGTAGGCAAAAAGAAGGCACAAATAAATTCAAACAAACTAAAAGTAAATTTTACAGAGCTGTAGATAGTGACTTAAGAGCATATTTGCATTGTAATATGAAGAGAAAAGGGGTTACAACCGAAATGTGTCTTGCACATTTATCCCCGCCCATCTGAATCAGAGATAAACGCATGGCTCATTAATCCATTGATCGATTCATTCACATGAACACAAACCTATCAGCCCGAGGGATGTGCTTCCTCCTGTAACTTCTCACACTACATAGATGAGCAGATACTTATCCACTATTGTTCAGTGGTAAAAAGACATGCTAGCACCAGTCTAACTGCGGGGGATTCTGTTCCTGGCAGCTGATACACTGTGGTCTGTAGGAAAGTTGATATCAAACACATGATAGGACTTGAAGCATACATCCAGTGCCCCAAGCAATGTACAGCGCATTCGAAAGTATTCAGACCCTTAGACTTTTTCCACATTTTGTTTTACGTTACAGCCTTATTCTAAAATGTATTAAATAAAAAATACCCCATAATGACAAAATGAAAACAGGTTGTTTTTGCAAAATAAAATTATTATAAATACTTCATTTACATAAGAATTCAGACCCTTTGCTATGAGCCTCAAAATTGAGCTCATAGCAAAATTGACTGGTCCTACATATATACATTTGCAAAAATGTCTAAAAACCTGTTTTGCTTTGTCATTATGAGTTATTGTGTGTAGATTGATGAAGAAAAACATGTATTTAATCCATTTTAGAATAAGACTGTAACTTAAAAATGGTGGGAAAAGTAATTTGGTCTGAATGCACTCTACCTTGCTCCAATACCTGTCCACTAATGACTGTAAAACCTGTGATCAGTCCCCAAGAGCCAACATACATGGGTATGATCTGGTCACCTCCGCCTGGCTCAGGTACTCAACCATGTTGGTCCCAACCTGTTAGATAGAAATCATTTGATTTTAGAATATGAGGACTTGTGCAAAACACGGAGGCACACTGACAATGCCATCACATACAATTTATTTTGTATACTATATAGCCATTTGCACATCAATATAAACACTAAATCCCTGTTTGATGTCTACTGTACATCTTCCATTCATTTGGGGTTGAGGTTCATTTACAGTTAACCGAGTTTCAAATGCTGTTCCTTTCATTCAAAGTTTACAAATGCTATCATCTAATTTCCCCATCAATCTCCCTATGCCTATCCACTATTTAAACTTACAGGCTGCAAGTCAATGAAGGACTTTCTGGTTTCCTCAAAAGGTGGGTCAGAATGTCTTCCTTCTAATCTTGTAGACTGGTGTTGGGAGGACCACTGGCAGAAGTCTTAAAGCGATGTCACCATTTTGTATCTGGATAGAAGAATGTTTAGTGAATAACTTGATTGTTTCAGGCTAAAAATGAATGAGCATGTGAGGCACCACAGGTTCATTTCAAACTATACCTGCAGAACATTTTGGGCATGCTTCTCTTGGCAGGCGATGTGAAGTTTTGTCCTTGGAGACCGCGATACAGTTCTCAGTGAGTTTTCCCGAGCAGTCCGGGTTTAAAATGGAGAAGTCCTGAGCAATCTGTGGTAAAGCAGACAAACAATTACTTGACCATTGCAGTTAATCATTAGTCTGTATCACAATGAATCATTTATGTTTGCACGGCATCAACTGTGAAATCTCAGGTGAACATTTTTATCCACATGTTAAAGGTTAGGTGATCACGTGAAAATCCACATGTTAAATAAACACATGGTTTCACACACATGTGCAAAAAAAAGGAAAGTTGTGAAAATGTGATTTTCCATGTGAAATTATTTGTTTTTTCCATAAGTTGAATCTACACATCTTAGACATTTTTGAGACATTAAGTATTCAACATTTATTCCACATCACTTTTTTTTCTTAGCCTTTAAACTGATTATCAAATGCCCCATTGTAGGTCTTGATTCTCATAAACCTTGCAGCATAAATATGTATCAAAGCATTTTCCCATCCACTGTTTTAAGATAAAAAGCCTTCAGTCACCTCTCTCAGAACAATGGATGCAAGGAGTGACCATTCATGATATCAAAATTATATTTTTAACTGTGTTTGGAGGCAATACTTTGGGTTCTATTAGGGTGTGACAGTTGAACTAAGCTCATCAAGCATTTGTAAGTTATGTTATTCCAGAATCAATGTGTACATATTACATATTTTTTAGGTAAAAACATTTTATGTAGCAACTACAAATCGCCCCTTTGAAAGTTTTCTGATGATGTAGTGTTGGCACATGCCCTAAGCGGTTCCTGATTGGGTATGTAGTGTATTACAGTTATGCTAAACTCGTGTGGATGGATTGGTGTTGTGTGTGTCTCCCAGTAACTTCTATCCATACTGCACCTGCCTGTCAACTTTACAATCCCTCCCATGTCTGTATCCCTTATTACTTTTCTACATTCTTCAAGAATCAATGGCTATATATCTTGAAAAGACATGAGCCGCCATTTGAACAGCAGGAAATATCCCACATTGGGACTTTAACCATGAGGGGGTAAACCTAAAACGGACCGTAGATCATTGTCGAGGGGAAAATATTTCCTTGCACCACAAATGAACCGCTGGTCCCATAGTGCGATATTTGGCAATAAGGCGAAAAGCGAAACTCACAGTCCAGAGAACAAAACAAGAAAGAGCAGGTCAATTCCACTCCATGATGTCATGAATGATGAATGTGTATCTGGTTAATCTGATGGCGCAAGCCAAGTTTAAAAGCATACATTTGGTTCAAATAAAGTCAAAATACTATTTAATGTTGTTTGGCGGATGAGGGGAAAGAAATATGGTTGTATTACAATATAGTGGCTGATTCACAGATCCAGGCAAAACCATATTGAGTGAGGTTTCCAGTACGACCTTACAATGACCGAAGAACCCATGACGCAACTCACAAGGCTCACACATTTGATGCATCCCGCTGGTCTTCAAAGTGAGTTAGACCACATCAGAAACCTTCGGAGGATGACCAGCGGGTTGAGCAAATGGTCCATGAATCAAATAGCCCAAATAGAACATCCAGTCTGGGTCCACATCGGGTTCTTGAAAGCAGTATTTTTCTGTTTCTGAGGAAACTCAGGCCTCAGGCCGCTTGAAGGAGAAGTTTTTGTAGTATCCTGTTGAGAGTTTGTCATTGTGATTAAATGGTATACAGATGCAGGATCTTAATTTGATCTATTTTGTTGATGAAAATGTTCCTTCTTGTAGTGTATTCAGGGTTTGACATGGCTTTTAAAGTTTGTAATATCCACTTTAAAATTTCAGATTTGATTTTGCCCGAATGTAAATGTATCAAACCCTACAAAACCTGTCCATTAATTATAATCCACATAATAATTCACATTTCCTGTTGCTGCAGGATTCTTTTCCTGCTTTAGCAAACTGGCTTAAATTAAGAACCTTAAGAAAGTAAGTTCACATACACGTCTTTTCCCTGTATAACAGAGTGGGCCTGGAACCCACAACCTTCAGGCCAACATCACACAACACTCAAAACCAATCATATTAGCCTATAGAGCAAGACACTATTATTTCACCCCCTGAGCAACAATTGGCATTCAGATCTCAGGGAGGTGACACATCGGTATACTCCAGCCAACATGTTACAGGTTTCACATCCACTACACACACCTGCATATAGTATATGTACACTCTAACAAATGCTGGGTTAAAAACAACCCAATTTGGGATATTTGGTAACCCAGCGCTGAGTAAATATTGGACAGAACACACTCTGGGTATTTTGACCCAGCCAGATGGGTTGAGTGAATAACCCAACAGGTTGGGTTGTTGGGATAACCAAACATGGGTTAATTTAACCATAAATTGGGTATTTTTTACTCTCCTGCTGGGTTGAGATGGGTGTTCTTGAATGTAAACCTTTGGTTATTTTCATGAGGCTTGGTTTATTAGGGTTGTGGCTTTCAGCTAGATCTGATTGACCACCCATGAGATTAAATGTCATTGCTGTTCACCAGAAGTTTTCAATTAAAAAATAATTGGCCATTTTACACATTCTATAATATTAAGATGATCTATTACATATTATGGTAAGGTATACCACCTTATTGTATCCCTATAATGGGATTTACAAAGGCTTTTAGGGAACTCATACACTTCTGTGAGCCTCAATGAAGCTACATCGGTCACGTTACCTCCCTGATATCTGAATGTTAATCTACATTCATTGGGTATGGATCATGGATCAAACAGAGCAGGGTAGCATGTTGTTAAGCTCGGGTATAATGGGTAGCATGGTGGTATGAGCTATTCATCCCTCACCATAGCTGCGATGGGTGGTCCTTATCTCCCTAATATGTGACCCGCCCTTGTAACCTTGAACCGATTCAAGGCTGCTGGATTTGTGTTCTCCTTCGTTCTCCCCCTCTATCTTTCTCTTCCTTGTATTCTTCCCTTTCTCCTCTCTTCTTCCTCCATCCCCCTCTCTCTCCCTCAGCTTTCCATTTCTCCCTCCTTCTCCATCCCCTTCTCTCTGTCTTTATTTCTCCTTCTTGTACTTGTTATCTCGGTCAGGCATTGACTTGGCCACTACCAACACCTACCTCCCTATTTTTCTCTTTTGTTCCTCTCTCCCTCCTTCTCTTTGCCTTTTGGCAGCCTCTGTCCCACAGCAACCCCATCATCTCGGTGTCATTTGCGCATCGTGACCTGCTATTGGAAACGGATATCCAAACAAAGCACAACCTATCATCTTTACATCAGGCTAATGGGAGTATCAGAGGGGTGTTTCCAATAACAGAGCCACAGCACCAGGCGGCCACAAGGGTTCAGAGCGGGGACAGATAGACCGCAGAGAGAGAGAGAGAGGGGAGGAGTGGAGAGAGAGAGCGAGGGAGAAGAGGAGAGAGAGAGCGAGGGAGAAGAGGAGAGAGAGAGGGGGGTTGGGAGTAGATAGAAAGGGGGGGGGGGTAGAGAAAAAACTGCCTGAGGAAGTGGGGGGAGTGAGAGACACCGAGATCAACAGAAAGCTGGAGGCAGACAACACTGTCTGCTCCTCCCTAACCCGTACCAAACCCCTTGATTAACGCGAGGGAACGATAGTTCACAGACCTCTGTGCTAATAACTGGAGCTTATGGAGAGCTGCCACAGAAGTTTGATAACATTGAGTAGGAGAAACGCAGACTTCCAATGCTCGCTGCAAGAGCATTTGAAAAACTATGTACATTATGTATTACGTTCTTGAAAACATTACAGCCCGACTCCCCGATTCCAAGGGAACAATGGCTGAGTGCATTGCTGGTCACTCATCCCAATTAAAATGCACTATTTATTCCAGATATTTTTGTGTTCTTTGGTTAAGTGCACGTATTGTCGACAGACTTTGGGTTACATGTTCCACATGGCAAACAACACTGAACTTGGCAAAAGATACTGGTATAAATACCCACTTCATAATGCACTTTAACCTCATTCATAATAATACACTGTAACATAAGACCTGGGTGCTACAACACAAAGGGGAATTGACATTCACACTGAATGGTGTCAGCACAAAGTTAGAACATAACACGTTCGTATGACCGTTCATCTTCAGGACAAAGACACGTGTGTGTGATGTTTAGTGTGTGAGAAAGAGAAACAAAACAGCATGATTCCATCTGGTATAACCTACCACCTGGATATGGACACCAGTCATGGGAGAAACATCACCATTACGCCAATGGATACAATGTTTCTCCTAACTCCATCACTGCTTTCCTCCTTTCCTCCCTCCCTCCACACCCCTCACTACAAAATCAGTGGGCTGGATTGACACTTATTTGGGCTTCCTCTGCATCTGTGAAGGAAGTTGCCTTTTTGGTTTCTTGAGTGCTTTGCCCCTATGGGCTGTCTCTCTATAGATGCAGGTCGCATTCACCGGGACTACAGAACCTTTCAGAGGACTAGCCTTTTGCACGTGGTGAACGAGAGAGAGAGGAAAGGGGGAGAGAGAAGGAATGCGGGAAAGGGATAGAGGGAGAGAAATAAAGAGAGAGATGAGGAGGGAGAAAAAGAGATTGCTTTCAATTGCATCCTGCATTGCAACCAGCATTGTCTCCTGCTACCTCAGCTCAGAGTGCAATGAAATGGCTAGTGTCATAAAGGCCTATACAAACAATGGGCCCATTCACCCCATCGGAGTCTCTGTCAGGGCCGAGAACATACAATACTTCTGATTCAGTGCATTTGCTGCTTCGTTCTCAATGTGCCTCTTACTTATGCTACTTTTCCTCATGCCACCCCTTTCACAGAGGGAAATGCCTAGTTTAAACCCCAAAACGTTGTCGTTGTTTCTGTCCTAATCATATGCAAGCAGAAGGGAGTTAATAAAAAGTGAAGACGATCATAATTAAATCTCATTTTGATCATCTGAATTCCAACATCACATATCATGATTTTTTTTTTGGAACGTATGTTTAATATCTAGATATTCTATGGAAAATCTATATTAAAAGAGCACAGATCAGCAAGTGTTGTAGAAAAATTGATTTTAGCTGGGCAGGTATCCAGTGTATCCAGTCTGTTTTTTTCTTTGGGACGGGTATATTTGACATTACCTCAAAGTCTTACTTAAATTTCACTTCATGTTCTTCAATTTTATGATTGTTGTTCCTATGTTATTTTATACTTATGCTGAAGGAGTGTGCTTGCTCAAGTAAATGGAAAAAACACCTCAAGCAACTATCTACAAGATGCAATGTGTTCGGGGTGGGTGGGAGGAGAGGGGGGAGGGGGGGTTCCTAACAGACTGACATTTGGACTCATGCCCAAGGGCCTATCTCCTTTTCTCTCCCTCTCCCTGCCTGTCTCCTGCAAAAGCTACAACAGCAACTGGGTTTCCACTCCTAACCTCTGAACCACTCCCCAGCTGGATCATCTCTTTTTAGGTTCCAGGCGTAAATTTTGGGCTCCCCAGGAAATGGATGTAGCATGTTTGAGGGATTGATACTGCTCTCACCAGCCGCCAGTCATTGGTCCAGAGTGGCGAATCTATCCAACAGCAGGCCCAGGGAGAGCCCAGTCCTGCCCACATCTGCCTGCAGTCAAGCCCCCCTCTCCTGCTCCTCCACCTCACCTACGTCATCAATACTTGGGATGTGTTCAGAACGCTTTAAATGTTAAATGAGCACTAGAAAAACAGTCACAGTGTTGAATTGAACACCTAGCTGCAGAGTGTTCTCAGTATGGCAGCTGAAAGTGTATTTGACTGTACTGTAATCTCACTGATAACTTTGCACATTTCATAGAATTGAATTTTCAAAAATGTTGAAGTCCTCTCATTCAAAATGAACTGTTCAAATGTTTAACAGCATTACACACTCTGAATTCACCTCTGGCCACAGATGGCTACTACCCCCAAGCCGTTAACCATCACATATCAGCCAGAGCAAATAAGGTTGTTTGAACTTCTAACACAACATGTAAAGATAGTCAGTCCATGCTTAAACAAGTCCATGTGGGGAGGTGGGGAGGGGGGGGGGTCTACTTTTGACGGTCTATTCTCCAACTGGGGCTTGCTTGCCTTTGGCCATGCTTAGGCTTTGAATTATTGTAGAAAGTCCTTGAGTTTCACCAAACTGACAATGGTTGAATTCATGATCATAATTCATAATCCTCTAAGCTCCAAATGGAGACCTTGGGCAACAGACAAATCCTCACATTGGTGTATGGAGTTGGAGGTCAAGTTTCTTAAAAAAAAAGAAAGACACTGCAAGGCTTGCACAATAACAAAAACAGAAGCCTAAAGCAAATGAGCAATAAACCATATCAGCTGAATAACCATTGGTTACTGTTGCTCTCTGTCCAAACCAGTAGATCTCAAATGGCTGCCTAGTCCTTGCCAACACGGGCTGTAGGCTACTCCAAACCCTTCAATTATCCCTGAAACACATTCTCGCTGCATGTTGTTTTGACTTTTGTCCGATTCTGCCAGATGGCCATGAAATGAATGGTCATTCATTGGGACTCAAATTAAACTCTGAACTCTCCTCCAGTAAACATGTTGGAGTACACCAAAATCATTGGAACAAACGTTGGGTTGGTACTATAGTGCACTGTTCATCTCCCAGTGAAGTTTTTTAGTTTTTAATTTTCTGTCTCCCTTTGTTCAGGATGGGAATTCAGTCATCGTGCCTGAATTGAAAAATGTAGTTCTATTTAAAGTTGGAATTGTTGCATTGAGCATCTCGCTGTAAATATGCATTTATTTTATTTAACATTATGTTTAACCTCTCCAGAGTGGCACAGTGGTCTGAGGCACTGCAGTGCTAGAGGTGTCACTATAGACCCTGGTTCGATTCCAGACTGTATCATAACCGGCTGTAAATGGGAGTCCCATAGGACGGTGCACAATTGGCATAGCGTCGCTGGGGTAGGCTGTCATTGTAAATAACAATTTGTTCTTAACTGATTTGCCTAGTTATATGTAATATGTTCCAATTACTACCTTCTGGCATGAAGAGATTACTCTTACGGGAGAGAGAGGTAAGTTGAGCTATTTATTTTATTCAGCGTCACTCCGTCAAGGGAAATACAGCGCATTCGGAAAGTATTCAGATCCATTGACTTTTTCCATATTTTGTAACATTGCAGCCTTATTTTAAAATGGATTCAATTGTTTTTTTCCCCATCATGACAAAGCAAAAACTGGTTTTTAGAAATTGTTGCTGATTTTAAAAAAATGTAAAACAGATATCGTATTTACATAAGTATTCAGACCCTTTACTCTGTATTTTGTTGAAGCACCTTTTGCAGCAATTAGAGCCTTGAGTCTTCTTGGCTACTTCCATACGCTTGGCACACCTGTATTTGGGGAGTTTCTCCCATTCTTCTCTGCAGATCCTCTCAAACTCTGTCAGGTCGGGAGAACAGCTATTGGATCGCTGCACAGCTATTTTCAGGTCTCTCCAGAGATGTTCGATCGGGTTCAAGTCCGGGCTATTGCTGGCCCACTCATGGACAGTCAGAGACTTGTCCCGAAGCCACTCCTGCATTATCTTGGCTGTGTGCTTAGGGTCGTTGTTCTGTTGGAAGGTCAACCTTCAACCTAGTTTGAGCACTCTGGAGAAGGTTTTCATCAAGGATCTCTCTCTGTACTTTGCTCTGTTTATCTTCCCTCAATCCTGATTAGTCTCCCAGTCCTTGCCGCAGAACAACTTCCCCACACCATGATGCTGCCACCACCATGCTTCACCATAGGGATGGTATTGGCCAGGTGATAAGCAGTGCCTAAGTTAAGCCACCTTCAAACTTCTGTTCTGAATAAAATACTACTACTGACTTTTTAAGACCATAACTATTGTTATTTTCCAAACAAAATTCAACACAATCACAATCAATTTTTTTCCTTTTAGTCATTTTAACTTCTTGACCATACTTGAGACGCAGACGTCTCAAGTATGCACCTGGAAATGCAAATGCGCTACGCTAAATGCTAAATGTACTCGTTACAACTCAATCTTTGATCAAAATTCACAAGCAGGGTATTGAATTAAAGCTACACTCGTTGTGAACCTAGCCAGCAAGTCAGATTTTTAAAATGCTTTTCGGCGAAAGCATGAGAAGCTATTATCTGATAGCATGCACCCCCCAAAATGCCAGCACGACACGTAAACAACAGATTTTGCGGTAGCCGGCGCTACCCAAAACGCAGAAATAAAATATAAAACATTCATTACCTTTGACGAGCTTCTTTCTTGGCACTCCTATATGCCCCATAAACATCACTATTGGGTCTTTTTTTCGTTTAAATCGGTCCATATATACCCAAAATAGCTTTGTATGGAAGCTGTGTCATTCAGAAAAAAACATTGTTTTTAAACGCTGCGTAATTTTTTAAAATTAAAAAAGTCGACGATAAACTTTCACAAAACACTTCGAAATCCTTTTGTAATCCAACTTTAGGTATTAGTAAACGTTTATAATCTATCAAAATGATTACAGGGCGATGTATTTTCAATAGGTCTTCGCTTGCAAATCAATGGCTGCTAATGTCTTCTTCAACAACATCCGGGTGAAGACTGGGAAAATGGATGCCAGATAGATGGATTTTCCAACAATTAATTCAATTGAAAATGACGACAATGGCGACATCGTGTGGAATTTGTATGAATTGCATGCAGGTCGATATTAAATTCTGTTCTCTTTTAACAACTCGTGGAAGTGACTTATGGAAATTATTTTTAGCTTTCAGAGAGCAGTTTTTCTTGCGTTTTTCAATGAAACACACGATCTGTTATAGTCACAGCCGTGATTTAACCAGTTTTATAAACTTCAGAGTGTTTTCTATCCACACATACTAATCATATGCATATACTATGTTCCTGGCATGAGTAGCAGGACGCTGAAAAGTTGCGCGATTTTTAACAGAATGTTCGAAAAAGGAGGGGGTAGAAGTAAGAGGATTTATTAATTGACTTTTGCCTTTTAATCACCATGGCAGGCATTGTTGTCACCTTAGCTTGTTACAATACTTTTAAGTGATAGGAAGTACAAGCACCACCACCAATCAGCTTACACCACTGTGCACACACCCATTGTTGTTGTGAAAACTAGCTTAGCAATGTCAGAAAAAGACTACTGTTTGAACACACACAAATCCGATTTGGTCACTTGTAACTTGTTGTTTGGATAGTCAGTTTTCCAAAACTGAAATGCACATAAAGCTTAATTAACTTCTTGATTCTACTTGAGACGCATATGTCTCAAGTAGGCACCTGGAAATGCAAATGCGCTACGCTAAATGCTAAATGTACTCGTTAAAACTTAAACCTTGATCAAAATTCACAAGCAGGGTATTGAATTAAAGCTACACTCGTTGTGAACCTAGCCAACAAGTCAGATTTTTAAAATGCTTTTCGGCGAAAGCATGAGAAGGTATTATCTGATAGCATGCACCACCTCAAAATGCCTGAATGCGACGTAAACAAAGACTCTGCTTATCCGACGCAGCACAAAACGCAGAAATAAAATATAAAACATTCATTACCTTTGACGAGCTTCTTTCTTGGCACTCCTATATGCCCCATAAACATCACTATTGGGTCTTTTTTTCGTTTAAATCGGTCCATATATACCCAAAATAGCTTTCTATGGAAGCTGTGTCATTCAGAAAAAAACATCGTTTTTAAACGCTGCGTCATTTTTTTAAATTAAAAAAGTTGACGATAAACTTTCACAAAACACTTCGAAATCCTTTTGTAATCCAACTTTAGGTATTAGTAAACGTTTATAATCTATCAAAATGATTACAGGGCGATGTATATTCAATAGCTCCTCGTCTGCAAATCAATGGCTGCCAATGTCCACATTTACAGCGTCCTGGTGGAGACTGGAAGAAACGGAAGCCAGATAGTTGGATTTTCCAACAAAAAATTCAATTGAAAATGATGACAATGGCGACATCGTGTGGAATTTGTATGAATTGCATGCAGGTCGATATTAAATTTTGTCCTCTTTTAACAACCCATGAAAGTGACTTATGGAAATTATTTTTAGCTTTCAGAGAGCAGTTTTTCTTGCGTTTTTCAATGAAACACGCAATCTGTTATAGTCACAGCCGTGATTTAACCAGTTTTAGAAACTTCAGAGTGTTTTCTATCCACACATACTAATCATATGCATATACTATATTCCTGGCATGAGTAGCAGGACGCTGAAAAGTTGCGCGATTTTTAACAGAATGTTCGAAAAAGGAGGGGGTAGAAGTAAGAGTTAACTTCTTGTTGATCTAACTGCACTGTCCAATTTACAGTAGCTATTACAGTGACGGAATACCATGCTATTGTTTGAGGAGAGTGCACAATTATGAACTTGAAAATGTATGAATAAACCAATCAGGCACATTTGGGCAGTCTTGATACAACATTTTGAACATATATCTAATTGTTCATTGGATCAGTCTAAAACTTTGCACATACACATACAACTTTGCACACACAAGATACTAAGTTAAAACACTTTTAACATAGGACAGGCCATGTTGTTACCTCATATTCCAGCAGTAATGCCTTGCATTACACCTGGGAAGAAAAAAATAATTGCTCAACTAGCTATTGCTTCACTTTCCCCCTGGTCATTGGCTACATTTACCCCAAGGTATATATTTTGACGATATTATTCCACACAACTACATAGATGCACTTTCATGCTAGGTTTAGGACCCCGTAAAAAAAATTTGGGACGTAACTTGCTTACCACTTTTTACATGTTGTTTCTTTCTTCACAGACTCCATGAAATGATGACCTATTCGTAAATATTTGGTCTAATGATTCATTTGTTGTCTATGGTTACCTAAAAACAAGGTTCTCTCAACTTACCCCTTTGGCTCAACTTACCCCACTCTCCCCTAAATTGGGAACAGTGGTAGATACACACTGAATGTACAAAACATGAATAACACCTTCCTAACATTGAGTTACACCCCCCTTTTCCCTCAGACCAGCCTCAATTCGTCAGGGCATGGACTTTGGTTGGTGGACCATTCTTGATGCACATGGGAAAATGTTGTTCATTAAAAACCCCTCAACGTTGCAGTTCTTGACACAAACCAGTGCACCTGCCACTTCCATACGCCGTTCAAAGGTACTTACATTTTTTGTCTAGCCCATTCACCCTCTGAATGACACAAATACACAATCCATGTCTCCATTGTCTCAAGACTTAAAAATACGCCTGTCTCCTCCCCTTTCATCTACACTGATTGAAGTGGATTTTAACAAGGATCCTAGCTTTCACCTGGGTTCATCTGGTCAGTCTATGTCATGGAAGGAGCAGGTGTTCCTAATGTTTTGTACAGTCAGTGTATGCTGACTCTCTGTGGTATAGCTAAATTGAAATGTAGGTAAATCACTAAAAACTATTTTGAATATGTCAATGCCTTCTTTGTACTGCAGTTGGTGTAACTTAAAACCGATCCCTGAGTACGCTAGTCAGGTTTATCAGGGTTAAACACATACCAGCAAAGACACTGAATGCTCAAAAGGCTGGAACCTGATCCTGAATTGAACGGAGTGGGGTCAACTGCGCACCTGTCATGGGTTGACTAACCCCCCCCCCCTTGACCTGCACCTTATCTGGGCCCTACACATTAAATAAAGGATCAGCTTGAGCAAACGTTACATAAAACGCAAGAACACTGCACAGCTTTGTCTGCGGAGTGGAGGCTTGCATTGCTGGAAATAAGTACTTTTCACCCCATCTAGTCGAAGCATACAAAGGCAATATTCTTTGTGGTGCATAGCCCAACCGCCCAACCCATTACTGGGACCAACCAATTTAACAAACTGATCTTGATGCCACAGCTCCCAACTCGTTTAATTTTTTTAGGGATTATTATTTTCTTTCTTCCTCCGAATCCAATCACAGGAAATTAAACGTGAAACCCACAGTACATTTTATTGGGAGTAGGTTCAGCCCCAAATCCTCGGCCAACTCCTGGAGATGATAGCCCTAAATCTAACATCAGAACTCCCAGACTAAAAGGCCATTTAAAGTATGGGTGCGCCACATATCCCACTGCAAGTACACACTTCCAGGGCTAGTAAATGTCAGGTTAATCCATTTCCTGTTGCTGCTCTCTTTAACAGGGCTTATTAAAATATTAATAGGCTTCTCAACATAATTAACCCAGATAAAAAACAGGCCCAGGAATTTTTCTTGATAGATCCTTCTCCACTAGTTATGTTCTGCTGAAAGCATCTGCTGCATCTATTCCAAAGAGAGAGAGAGAGAGAGAGAGGGAGAAAGAAGTGTCAGAAAAACAAAGAGCCTATCAAAATAAAAGGTACAATACCCACCCTCCCTTTTCTCCATGCCCTATTGGCGATGTTTAATCATCTGACTTTCTACCAGGTGTATTAGACTCACTGGCCTACTTGTAATGCACACACTGGCCCGCTGCTATGTGTTCATGTCTGTGAAATGGTTTAGAATACGTTATTTTTTTATACACAATATATTTTGGCTTCCACATTTCACTTCACAATTCAAGTAGCCCATAAGAACTATCCATGAAGTGCCAGCATTGGGGTAAAAAATTATATAAAAAATAAAAAGTATTGTAAAGGTACGGTTCAATCCCCCTCATAAGAAGAGCTCTGGAGCTAGTAATGACTTAAATTTGATCCATGGTGAAGATGCGAATGACTTCAATCGCCCTGTCAGACGAACACACTTGAGGATGGCTATATTTGTGGGTGTGTCATGTGATTACTTGGGCAGTGTACAGAGTGCATCTTGGGAGGTACAGAGTACCTGTAAGTGTTCTGGCTTAGATAGGCAGGGTCTGCGGCTGTGTGCTGACACGTGTGTATATTTGGTCTGATCTCTTGTCTCTTTTATTCTCTCACTCTCTCTCTCTCTCTCTCTCTCTCTTTGTGCCCTCTCTCACTTTATTTTACCTCACACTTTCCTTCTCTGACTATGCCTGAGAAGATTTTTTAAATTTTTTAAATAATGGACACTTACACAACAGCACATTCACCTTTTTATAGAAGTACATGCATGCCCTTTCGAGATGAAAAGGACAGGGCACAACAAGAACCATAACACTATATTGCATAATAACCACCCAGCTAGCACACAACGTTCTGAAAACCATATGTTTCTTAGAGCTTGGTGAGAGCGTGGGTTCCTTATAGTTATTTTGCATACAACATTCCCACAATGTTCTGGGAATGGTGCAGGATACCCAGCTAGCACATAACGTTCTGAGATCTTGTTAAGTGTGTTCAGGTGTGTTGGCCACACCTGATCTTAATGAGTGCTTTGTTCCTTCAAATTGTAGTCTGTTTGAATAGACTAAGATTAACAGCTTTGTATGAGTACAAAAAAAACATGGCATGTTAGCTCCATCCTGATGCCGCGGTGGTTCTAATTCCATGGCTGGAGAATAAAAGATCATAGATTAGAATCTCATTGACAGCGTTCCATAATAAAAAAAAGTTTTTCTATCATTAATGTCTAAGCAAATTAATTTGCATGTGTCCTGTCTATGCTTGGAGGACAAAACAGTTAACCTAAGCTAGCAGTGTTATTCCAAGTATGATTGAAATGTTCTCAGAATGTTATTTAACTACCTTCAAATAACCTGTAATGTCCATAATGTTAATAAAACCTCCCAGGAAAACTTTCAGAGAACCATAGTAAAACATTCTCAGAACATCCCTGCAACCAAACAATGAACATTTCCAAAATAGGCAAAATGTTCACTTCCGGTCTCAGAAAGTGAAGTGAACAACCTTTCTCTTTTACCGGTTGAGAAACGTATGGCTTCATCCCCAGAACCAGTGGGACATTTTGGGGGGAGTCCAGGTGTAGTGGGGTTTCACGGCAGCTGTCCAGCTGAGAAAATATAGGCAAGGACAAGTGGTCAGAGAGAGTGATAGACCGGTTAGTCTCATAGCCTCTCTCTTTCTCTCTCTCTCTCTCTCTCTCATTCACAAACACACATGTATTTTCTTGTTATCTTTTTTATGTAAGGCAACACAGTATCTGCCCAATAGAATAGCTTTTGGCCAAGTGCCAAAAGCCAAAACAATTATCAAGGCCATAAATGTCAATGTCTGTTTGTATTCAAGTGTTCATATGTATTCAACAGCAACCATCAATTAACTCCTCCCTGTCAGAATAGATAAAGACACTGTGAAGCATGGCAGACCCAGCTGGAGAGCAGTCAACACACACAATAACACACGCACACACACACACACACACACACACACACGCACACACACGCGCACACACACACACACACACACACACACACACACACACACACACACACACACACACACACACAGACACAGACACACACACACAGAGGGACAGAAACCAAAAGCAACACTGGGGAACAATAGCTGTCAGTCTCAGAGTAAACAACTCCATCCCCAACTTCTGAACCTGTTGAACTTACCGCTACACACACACAAACACACACACAGGCAGAAAACACAATGCCCTCTAAATAAACTCGACTAGAGTTTCATTTGAAACACACCACCCTTACACTCCCACACAACATTATTCAAACATAAAAGGCTTAGGGGAGATTTGCGATCTTTTAAACAGTAAAAAAAGGAGAATGGCTCCGAGTCATGGGGAGAATTGCACTTGTCAAACAGTAACTGGAGTCTGTGCCTTTCATGTTAGTGCATCAGCAGGAAAAGAGCGAGAGAAAGGGAGAGCTAGAGAGAGAGATAGACAGAGAGAGAGATGACTTGGTTTGGCAAAGTAGTCAACGCTAATGAGCTGTGATATGGAGCTAGCTTTGATGGTGGGTTGGAGCGTGTTCAATGTTTCTCTGGCTCCAAGTCACACACATACAAACATGCATACAAAACACACACAACACACTCATCAGCTGTAACAGTCCATTGCTCTTTATACCAGAGATTACATGAGAGAAACCTAACTACGAATGACGGAACAGTATAAAAAAGTCACCATTTGGCTATATTTCATGTTGTTAATGTCCGCCAGCTGGTGTCCCCACTTCCTGGCGTGTAAAGCAGAGTTGTTTTTATCACTCAGGTTAGGCAGGGTGCACACATGCATGCTAAGTGACTGACAGGTGTAACAATGTGTATACAGCAGTACAGCACATCACAGCATAGAAGTATAGAAGAGTATAGGATGGAGCCTTGCAAAGAAGACAAGCCATACAACAAATCTGAAGATTGTTTCGTGAAATATGTCATAAACAAAGTTAAAAGTCTAAATATTAGATCCTAATGCGTACAAAGCTCTACCTCGCCCTCCATTTGGCAAATCTGACCATAATTCTATCCTCCTGATTCCTGCATGAATGAAAGAAGGAAGCACCAGTTGCTCGGTCTATAGAAAAGTAGTCAGATGAAGCAGACGCTAAACAACAGGACTGTTTTGCTAGCACAAACTGGAATATGTTCTGGAAATCTCCAATGGCATTGAGGAGCACACCACATCAGTCACGGGCTTTATCAATAAGTAAGTATAATAAGTTATAAGAAATCCCACTATGCCCTCCGACGAACCATCGAACAGGCAAAGCGTCAATATAGGATTAAGATCAAATCGTACTACACCGGCTCTGACGCTCGTCGGATGTGGCAGCTCCTGCACACTATTACATACTACAAAAGGGAAGCACAGCCGAGAGCTGCCCAGTGACACAAGCCTACCAGACGAGTTAAATAACTTCTATGCTCGCTTTGAGGAAATTAACACTGAAACATGCATGAGAGCATCAGCTGTTCCGAATGACTGTGTGATCACGCTCTCCGCAGCCGATGTGAGTAAGACCTTTAAACAGGTCAACATTCACAAGATCGCAGGGCCATACGGATTACCAGGACGTGTACTCCGAGCATACGCTGACCAACTGGCAAGTGTCTTCACTGACATTTTCAACCTCTCCCTGTCTGAGTCTGTAATACCAACATGTTTCAAGCAGACCACCATAGTCCCTGTGCCCAAGAACACTAAGGTAACCTGCCTAAATGAATACAAACGCATAGCACTCACATCTGTAGCCATGAAATGCTCTGAAAGGCTGGTCATGGCTCACATCAACACCATTATCCCAGAAACCCTAGACCCACTCCAATTTGCATACCACACCAACAGATCCACAGATGATGCAATCTCTATTGCACTCCACACTGCCCTTTCACACATGGACAAAAGGAACACCTATGTGAGAATGCTATTCATTGACTACATCTCAGTGTACAACACCATAGTGCCCTCAAATCTCATCACTAAGCTAAGGATCCTGGGACTAAACACCTCCCTCTGCAACTGGATCCTGGACGGGCCACCCCCAGGTGGTAAGGGTAGGTAACAACACATCCGGCACGCTGATCCACAACACGGGGCCCCTCAGGGGTGCATGCTCAATCCCCTCCTGTACTCCCTGTTCACTCCTGACTGCACGGCCAGGCATGACTCCAACACCATCATTAAGTTTGCTGATGACACAACAGTGGTAGGCCTGATCATCGACAACGATGAGACAGCCTATAGGGAGGAGGTCAGAGACCTGACCGTGTTGTGCATGCACAACAACCTCTCCCTCAACATGATCAAGACAAAAGGAGATGATTGTGGACTACAGGAAAAGGAGGACTGAGCACACCCCCATTTTCATTGACAGGGCTGTAGTGGAGTAGGTTGAGAGCTTCAAATTCCTTGGCGTCCACATCACCAACAAACTAACATGGTCCAAGCACAACAAGACAGTCATGAAGAGGGCACAACAATGCCTATTCCCCCTCAGGAGACTGAAAAGATTTGGCATTGGTCCAAAAATCCTCAAAAACTTCAACAGCTGCACAATTGAGAGCACTGGTTGCATCACTAACGGGTATGGCAACTGCTTGGCCCCCGACCGCCAGGCACTACAGAGGGTAGTGCGTACGGTCCAGTACATCAGCGGTGCCAAACTTCCTGCCATCCAGGACCTCTATACCAGGTGGTGTCAGAGGAAGGCCCTAAACATTGTCAGACCCCAGCCACCCTAGTCATTGACTGTTCTCTCTTCTACCACAGGCAAGCGGTACCGGAGCACCAGGTCTAGGTCCAAGAGGCAACTAAATAGCTTCTACCCCCAAGCCATAAGACTATATTTTAAAATATACACTGAAAAAAATATAAAACGCAACCTGCAACAATTTCAAAGATTTTATTGAGTTACAGTTCATATAAGGAAATCAGTCAATTGAAATAAATTCATTAGGCCCTAATCTATGGATTTCACATTACTGGGAATACAGATATGCATCTGTTGGTCACAGATACCTTAAAAAAGGTACAGTGCCTTGCAAAAGTATTCATCCCTCTTGGTGTGTTTTCTATTTTGTTGCATTACAACCTGTAATTTAGGGGGCGCCCAATTCAAGTACATAATCATACAAATTGAATATGAATATTAAACATTTAGGTACATATAAGTGTCTTAAATCGGTTGAAAGCTTAAATTCTTGTTAATCTAACTGCACTGTCCGATTTACAGTAAATATTACAGCGAAAGCATGATGCGATTGTTTGACGGCGCCCCACATCAAAATATTTTTCCACCGGCACAGGGTTCATAAATTCACTAATAGCGATTAAATATTCACTTACTTTTTGAAAATCTAACTCTGATTTGTCATCCAAATGGTCCCACCTGTAACATGTAGTGTTGTTTTGTTTGGTAAAATCCTTCTTTAAAAAATCCTTCCCAAAAAGTCTGTTTAGTTCGTGCCATCGATTTGAGTAATCCACTCGTTCAAACATGCAGAGAAAGGAATCCGAAAATCTACCCCTAAACTTTGTTTCAACAAGTCAAAATACGTTTGTATTTACTCCTCAGATACCCTAAAATGTAATCAAAATATAATATTTCTTACGGAAACAAGTATGTTCAATAGAAAACCGACTTTAGCAGGTGCGTTCCGTCTTCATGGGGCGGGCACACAAGAATTTCCAAGTCCAAAAAATGTCCAAATCCTAAAAATTCCAAGTCCTAAAACTGATATTTATTTTTCGTTTTTGAAGATACAAGCCTAAATTGGTGAAGCCCAAATTAGTGAAGTGAAATGAAAAAAATCACTTGTTTTAAAAAAAAAAACGTAAAATTTGTGCTTTCATATGTATTTACCCCCTTTGCTATGAAGCAACTAAATAAGATCTGGTGCAACCAATTACCTTCAGCAGTCATAAAATTAGTTAAATAAAGTCCACCAGTGTGCAATCTAAGTGTCACATGATCTCAGTATATACAGTATGTACAGATCAGGGTTGGTTATAAAACATTCCACAGAGCACCATTAAATCCGTTATTAAAACATTTAAAGAATATGGCACCACAACAAACCTGCCAAGAGAGGGCCGCCCACCAAAAATCACGGACCAGGCAAGGAGGGCATTAATCAGAGAGGCAAACAAAGAGACCAAAGATAACCCTGAAGGAGCTGCAAAGCTCCAAAGGGGAGATTGGAGTATCTGTCCATAGGACCACCTCAAGCCGTACACTCCACAGAGCTGGACTTTACGGAAGAGTGACCAGAAGAAAAGCCATTGCTTAAAGAACAAAATAAGCAAACACGTTCATTGTTCACCAAAGGCATGTGGGAGTCTCCCCAAAGATATGGAAGAAGGTACTCTGGTCAGATGAGACTAAAATTGAGCTTTTTGGCCATCAAGGACAATGTCTGGCGCAAACCCAACACCTCTCATCACCTCGAGAACACCATCCCCACAGTGAAGCATGGTGGTGGCAGCATCATGCTGTGGGGATGTTTTTCATCGGCAGGGACTTGGAAACTGGTCAGAATTGAAGGAATGATGGATGGCGTTAAATACAGGGTAATTCTTGAGGGAAACCTGTTTGTCTCCAAAGATTTGAGACTGGGACGGAGGTTCACCTTCCAGCAGGACAATGACCCTAAGCATACTGCTAAAGCAACACTCGAGTGGTTTAAGGGGAAACATTTACATGTCTTGGAATGGCCTAGTCAAAGCCCAGACCTCAATCCAATTGAGAATATGTGGTATGGCTTAAAGATTGCGGTACACCAGCAGAAACCATCCAACTTGAAGGAACTGGAGCAGTTTTGCCTTGAAGAATAGGCAAAAATCCCAGTGTCTAGATGTGTCAAGCTTATAGACACATAGCCCAAGAGACTCGCAGCTGTAATTGCTTCAAAAGGTGGCTCTAGGCAAATAAAATGATACAAACCCCCCAAAAATGTATTTTAATTCCAGGTTGTTAGGCAACTAAATAGGAAAAATGCCAAGGGGGGTAAATACTTTCGCAAGCCACTGTACTTAAATGTTACAAAGCCATTTATTGGTTAAAAACAATGTCGCCAGCCGGTAGGTCCTCATCGTTTGGTACATGCGGGTTCTACTTTTAGCCGTCATGGTTACTCAGGCCGCAACAATGCCATACCTTTCTAAATCACTGTCAGTGGTGGAGCACAAAACAAACAGTACAATATCCCTCATTCTCTTGCCAAAAGCCTGTGTTCATCAGCGTGTTCCCAGCTTTGCAACGGCAGCTAAACTCAACACCAGGTGAGGGAGTAGTGCATCATGGAGACATCGGCTTGAGGGGGGGTGGGTGGGGTAGAGGTAGACCAAGAGGTAGACTTTAATATCCTCCAATGATCTTGCTGTCAGCGATATGGGTGGATGGTGAGAGACACGTCAGCAATTGTTTGCTGTGTCTCGTACTGTAGTGAGTTTCTGGGAATGCCAAAGGGCACTGGAAGGTGAGACCAAGGTATTACCCATCCAGGGATTGTACGAGTTCTCACAACTACTTTTGTTTTTGATAATGCCCCCTCCCTGTAAGTTGCGTGTTACAAAAAGCTGTGATAACATTATTACGTCAGTAATGAAATGGCAAATGGCTCCAAAATGATAAAAATCACTTTTTAGGTGTGAAGTTATCTTAAACCTCTGTGACATTGTCTCAAACTTGTATGTAGGTTTGATTCATGGCTAATTGTACCAGCAGCCTTTAATTTTGTGGTATGTTAGGTGTGTGCAACATAATGCTGCATTATTTTTTATTTCACCTTTATTTTTAACCAGGTAGTCAAGTTGAGAACAAGTTCTCATTTACAATTGCGACCTGGCCAAGATAAAGCAAAGCAGTTCGACACATACAACATACAATTATGTTGCGGCCTGTTGTTCAATCATGACTGAAGTGTAGTTACCTTATCAGCAATCAATAGTCACCGACTAATTCTACTGCTCTCTCTCCTTAAAACATACGTTTCACTCATGGCTAATTTACCAGCAGCATTTCATTTTGTGTTATCTTTCAAACATTTTTTTTAAAAAGCCAATGCCAAGAGTGTGCAAAGCATCAAGGCAAAGTCATCAAGGCAAAGGGTGGCTACTTGAAGAATCTCAAATATAAAGTACATTTTCATTTGTTTAATTAACAATTTTTTGGTTACTAACTGATTCCATGTGTGTTATTTCATAGTTTCGATGTCTGCACAAGTATTCTACTTGTAGAAAATAGTAAAATAAAGAAACCCTTGAATGAGTAGTTGTGTCCAAACTTTTGACTGGTACTGTATGTAAATTGTAAATGTATTTTCCTGTTATGTGTCGAACCCCAGGAAGACGAGCTGTCGATCCCAATCAAATCTACATCCTACCACACTGGAATGCTGCTGTAACTTCTGCTCCTTCAGTCTGTTTTTAATGCAAATGTACCAAACGCATAGATTATAAAGTGTTCAATTAATCCATGTCCAAGACGTTACGGACCTTGGTTTTTCCCATGACTGACACAACTCATGGCTTGTCAAAGCTCATGGTCATCTCCTGAAGTCCACGATCAGCTCCTTTATTTTTAGGTTATTTTTCTGGCACCACTACACCAGGGCCCTCTCCTCCTCCATGTAGGCTGTGTCTGGGTTTTTGGTAATCAAACCTGCTTTCACAATTATGTTAAACCAATTATCACACACACACACACAATATATGTTCTCAGTCGCGGAGCTATATGTCATTTTGACTTGTGAGGGGTAAACAAGAACAATGTAGGATCTCACCACAGGTATCCAGGGAATCATATTGGCTGTTGAGTTGTCTCACCTACAACCTGCCAGCGCCCTCATTAGCTAAAGGAGGTGTTAATGGACACAGAAGGTTTCACCTGTCATGTGGACTTAACCAAAGCCAGAGAGTGACCTCAGCACCTTCTCTAATTGCTTCTTCTGTATGGTGCTATTGAATTCAAAAGGATTTGTGTTCGGCCAAGCAAGACTACAGTATACGTATATATATATCAATGTTTTTCTATTCCAGTAGATCTCCACAATGAAAACGTAAAAGGTCTGTGGCAGGCCATATGTTACATCTGGGCCTAGCATTTATCCATCCACAAGGGAACCTGAGATGCAGTGAAGGTATGCATTGAAAGTCAATAGATGGTATATTTTGTATACAAGGGAGAAGGCAGTTGCCATTTCATGTCTGTGCACTGGAGGTGGGATCTAAAAACAACTACCGATCCATCTTGATTTGTTTAATCTTCACTATACTAAACAAAAATATAAACGCAACATGTAAAGTCTTGATCCCAGATATGTTCCATCTTCACAAAAAGTGTTTAGCTCAAATTTTGTGCACAGATTTTTTACATCCCTTTTAGTGAACATTTCTCCTTTGCCAAGATAATCCATCCAGGTGTGACATATAAAGAATCTGATTAAACAGCATGATTATTACACAGGTACACCTTGTGCTGGGGACAAGAAAATGCCACTCCAAAATGTGCAGTTGTGTCACACAACATAATGCCACAAATGTCTCAAGTTTTGAGGGAGCGTGCAGTTGGCATGCTGACCGCAAGAGTGTCCACCAGAGATGTTGTCAGAGAATCTAATGTTAATTTCTTGACCATAAGCCACCTCGTTGTTTTAGAGTATTTGGCAGTATGTCCAACCGGTCAGTCATCCAGTACGTCCAACCTGTTCTCGGGGTGATGAGAGGTGTTGGGTTTGCGCCAGACATAGCGTTTTACTTGATGGCCAAAAAGCAACATTTTTGTCTCATCTGACCAAAGTACCATCTTCCATATGTTTGGGGAGTCTCCCCCTACTTTTTTCTTGAAGCAACGGCTTTTTTCTGGCCACTCTGCTGTAAAGCCCAGCTCTGTGGAGTGTACGCCTTAAAGTGGTCCTATGGACAGATACTCCAATCTCCGCTGTGGAGCTTTGCAGCTCCTTCAGGGTTATCTTTGGTCTCTTTGTTGCATCTCTGATTAATACCCTCCTTGCCTGGTTCATCAGTTTTGGTAGGCAGCCCTCTCTTGGCAGGTTGGTTGTGGTGGCATATTCTTTCCATTTTTTAATAATGGATTTAATGGTGCTCCATGGGATGTTCAAAGTTTTTATAACCCAACCCTGAGCTGTACTTCTCTACAACTTTGTCCCTGACCTGTTTAGAAAGCTCATTGGTCTTCATGGTCCCACTTACTTGGTGGTGCCCCTTTCTTAGTGGTGTTGCAGACTCTGGGGCCTTTCACAACAGGTGTATTATGCTGAGATCATGTGACAGATCATGTGACACTTAAATAAAGTCCACCTGTGTGCAATCTAACTAATTATGTGACTTCTGAAGGTAATTGGTTGCACCAGATCTTATTTAGGGGCTTCATAGCAAAGGGGGTGAATACATATACACACACCACTTTTCCATTTGTGTATTTTTTTAATTTCACTTCACCAATTTCAACTACTTTGTGTATGTCCATTACATGAAATCCAAATCAAAATCTATTTAAATTACAGGTTGTAATGCAACAAAATATGAAAAACGCCAAGGGGGATGAATACTTTTGCAAGGCACTGTATGTCTTCAGCTGTACTGTGGAAAGTGGCTTTCTCAACAATACAGCTGGCTCATGGAATCACCAGTGCTAGATTCAGGCTTTGGCCTGTTTTTGCTATATATTTGTTGGCAGTGGCGATAGTAAGGCCGCCGGTCGGCTCTATAGCAGCTGTCCAGCCTCAGGCTACCACATTAATCTTGGCCTTGGCAGCCACCTCCTCTCTCCTCTCTCTCTCTCTTACACACACCAGACTTTAAGAGTAGGTGGGAAATGTATAAAGTTGTCAGTATTATTCATGGTCATGCTGCTCAAGTGCTTTATTGTGTATAAAAGTGAGGTGGAGGCAGCTGACTACTGTTCCTTCGTGGTCAGAGTGTGTCTTTCTTTTTGGACTCTCCAACGTGAGTTTGTGTGAGTGTCTGCACGGTGACCCACTTAGGGTTGCTGAGTCTACTGAAAGCTATTTCCCCCATAATACAAAGATGCTCCCTGAAGAATGCACTTGTTCATCGCACCACATGGATTTACACTAGCAATTCCAGGTCTCTCGGAACCCCACTTCAAGCCAATGATTAATCTTTTGGACAGCAACATTCTAACAGTCTAATAAATACATTTGATACAGGAAAAAGTATAATTTGGTTGTGTTTATGAAGGTCTTCGGTAACAATCTAAATATTTTAAAGAACATAATAGAATTTATTAGTTTATTTAGTTCATTTATTTATTTATTCATTCAAGACTATCCTACCAACGGACATTAAAAACGGTAATATCTTATGTTTCACAGAGTCGCGGTAGAGGCGGAACAGAACAGATGCCTCCGGTAAGACAAGGAGTGGCAGTTTATGTCTATTTGTCAATAACAGCTGGAGCGCACAATCAAATATTAAGGAAGTCTCAAGGTTTTTCTCGACTGAGGTAGAGTATCTCATGATAAGCTGTAGACCACACTATTTACTTTAGAGCTCCCAAGTGGCGCAGCAGTCTAAGCCCCTGCATTTCAGTGCTAGAGGCGTCACTACAGACTCAAATCAAATCAAAATCCAATTTTATTGGTCACATACACATGGTTAGCAGATGTTATTGCGAGTGTAGCGAAATGCTTGTGCTTCTAGTTCTGACAGTGCAGCAATATCTAACAAGTAATATCTAATAATTCCACAACAAATACCTAATACACACACATCTAAGTAAAGGAATTTAATAAGAATATATAAATATGGATGAGCAATGTCAGAGTGGCATAGGCTAAGATGCAATTGAGAGTATAGAATACAGTTTATACATATGAGATGAGTAATGCAATGATATGTAAACATTATTAAAGTGGCATTATTAAAGTGACTAGTGTTCCATTTACTAAACTGGCCAATGATTTCAAGTCTGTATGGAGGCAGCAGTCTCTGTGCTAGTGATGGCAGTTTAACATTCTGATGGCCTAGAGATAGAGAAGCTGTTTTTCAGTCTCTCGGTTCCAGCTTTGATGCACCTGTACTGATCTCGCCTTCTGGATGGTAGCGGGGTGAACAGGTAGTGGCTCGGGTGGTTGTTTTATTTTGTCCTTTCTGTGACATTGGGTGCTGTAGGTGTACTGGAGGACAGGACATTTGTTCCCGTTGATGCCTTGCCGTACCAGGTGGTGATACAGCCCAACAGGATGCTCTCAATTGTGCATCTTTTTTTCATTTTTTTTTCTCACCTTTATTTAACCAGGTAGGCAGGCTAGTTGAGAACAAGTTCTCATTTACAACTGCGACCTGGCCAAGATAAAGCATAGCAGTGTGAACAGACAGCAACACAGAGTTACACTTGGAGTAAACAATAAACAAGTCAATAACACAGTAGAAAAAAAGAAAAAAAGAGTCTATATACATTGTGTGCATAAGGCATGAGGAGGTAGGCGAATAATTACAATTTAGCAGATTAACACTGGAGTGAAAAATGATCATATGGTCATGTGCAGGTAGAGATACTGGTGTGCAAAAGTGGGTCTGTCGACGAATATGTAGCGAGGGCCAGCCGACTAGAGCATACAGGTCACAGTGGTGGGTGGTATAAGGTGCTTTAGTAACAAAATGGATGGCACTGTGATAAACTGCATCCAGTTTGCTGAGTAGAGTATCGGAAGCCATTTTGTAGATGACATTGCCGAAGTCGAGGATCGGTAGGATAGTCAGTTTTACTAGGGTAAGTTTGGCGGCGTGAGTGAAGGAGGCTTTGTTGCTAAATAGAAAGCCGATTCTAGATTTGATTTTGGATTGGAGATGTATGATATGAGTCTGGAAGGAGAGTTTACAATTTAGCCAGACACCTAGGTACTTATAGATGTCCACATATTCTAGGTCGGAACCATCCAGGGTGATGATGCTAGTCGGGCGTGCAGGTGCATGCAACAAACGGTTGAAAAGCATGCATTTGGTTTTACTAGCGTTTAAGAGCAGTTGGAGGCCACGGAAGGAGTGTTGTATGGCATTGAAGCTCGTTTGGAGGTTAGATAGCACAGTGTCCAAGGAAGGGCCAGAAGAATACAGAATGGTGATGTCTGCGTAGAGGTGGATCAGGGAATCGCCCGCAGCAAGAGCAACATCATTGATATATACAGAGAAAAGAGTCGGCCCGAGAATTGAACCCTGTGGCAACCCCATAGAGACTGCCAGAGGACCGGACAACATGCCCTCCGATTGGACACACTGAACTCTGTCTGCAAAGTAGTTGGAGAACCAGGCAAGGCAGTCATTAGAAAAACCAAGGCTACTGAATCTGCCGATAAGAATATGGTGATTGACAGTCGAAAGCCTTGGCCAGGTTGATGAAGACGGCTGCACAGTACTGTCTTTTATCGATGGCGGTTATGATATCGTTTAGTACATTGTGCATGGCTGAGGTGCACCCGTGACCGGCTCGGAAACCAGATTGCACAGCGGAGAAGGTACAGCGGGATTCGAGATGGTCAGTGATCTGTTTGTTGACTTGGCTGTCGAAGACCTTAGATAGGCAGGGCAGGATGGATATAGGTCTGTAACAGTTTGGGTCCAGGGTGTCTCCCCCTTTGAAGAGGGGGATGACCGTGGCAGCTTTCCAGTCCTTGGATCTCAGACCATATGAAAGAGAGGTTGAACAGGCTGGTAATAGGGGTTGCGACAATGGCGGCGGATAGTTTCAGAAATAGAGGGTCCAGTTTGTCAAGCCCAGCTGATTTGTACGGTCCAGGTTTTGCAGCTCTTTCAGAACATCTGCTATCTGGATTTGGGTAAAGGAGAAGCTGGGGAGGCTTGGGTGAGTAGCTGCGGGAGGGGGGTGGAGCTGTTAGCCGAGGTTGGAGTAGCCAGGAGGAAGGCATGGCCAGCCATTGAGAAATGCGTATCATGGATTTATCGCTGGTGACCGTGTTACCTAGCCTCAGTGCAGTGGGCAGCTGGGAGGAGGTGCTCTTGTTCTCCATGGACTTTACAGTGTCCCAGAACTTTTTGGAGTTAGAGCTACAGGATGCAAATGTCTGCTTGAAAAAGCTAGCCTTTGCTTTCCTGACTGACTGCGTGTATAGGTTCCTGTGACTTCCCTGAACAGTTGCATATCGCGGGGACTATTCGATGCTATTGCAGTCCGCCACAGAATGTTTTTGTGCTGGTTGAGGGCAGTCAGGTCTGGAGTGAACCAGGGGCTATATCTGTTCTTAGTTCTGCATTTTTTTAACGGAGCATGCTTATCTAAGAGGGTGAGGAAGTTACTATTAAAGAATGACCAGGCATCCTCAACTGACGGGATGAGGTAAATATCCTTCCAGGATACCCAGGCCAGGTCGATTAGAAAGGCCTGCTCGCAGAAGTGTTTTAGGGAGCATTTGACAGTGATTAGGGGTGGTCGTTTGACTGCAGACCCATAGCGGAGACAAGCAATGAGGCAGTGATCGCTGAGTTCTTGATTGAAGACAGCAGAGGTGTATTTGGAGGGCCAGTTGTTCAGGATAACATCTATGAGGGTGCCCTTGTTTACAGATTTAGGGTTGTACCTGGTGGGTTCCTTGATGATTTGTGTGAGATTGAGGGCATCTAGCTTAGATTGTAGGACTGCCGGGGTGTAAAGCATATCCCAGTTTAGGTCACCTAACAGAACAAACTCTGAAGCTAGATGGGGGGCGATCAATTCACAAATGGTATCCAGGGCACAGCTGGGAGCTGAGGGGGGTCGGTAGCGGGCGGCAACAGTGAGAGACTTATTTCTGGGGAGATTCATTTTTTAAATTAGAAGTTCGAACTGTTTGGGTATGGACCTGGAAAGTATGACAATACTTTGCAGGCTCTCTCTGCAGTAGACTGCAACTCCTCCTCCTTTGGCAGTTCTATCTTCTATTCTATCAGAAAATGTTATAGTTGGTTATGGAAATCTCAGAATTTTTGGTGGCCTTCCTAAGCCAGGATTCAGACACAGCAAGGACATCAGGGTTGGCAGAGTGTGCTAAAGCAGTGAGTAAAACAAACTTAGGGAGGAGGCTTCTGATGTTAATTAACATGCATGAAACCAAGGCTTTTTTAATCACAGAAGTCAACAAATGAGGGTGCCTGGGGACATGCAGGGCCTGGGTTTACCTCCACATCACCCACGGAACAGAGGAGGAGTAGGATGAGGGTGCGGCTAAAGGCTATCAAAACTGGTCGCCTAGAGCGTTGGGGACAAAGAATAAAAGGAGCAGATTTCTGGGCGTGGTAGAATATATTCAGGGCATAAAGCGCAGACAGGGGTATGGTGGGGTGCGGGTACAGCGGCGGTAAGCCCAGGCACTGGGTGATGATAAGAGGTTGTATCTCTGGACATGCTGGTTGTAATGGGTGAGGTCACTGCATGTGTGGAAGGTGGGACAAAGGAGGTATCAGAGGTATGAAGAGTGGAACTAGGGGGTCTATTGTAAACTAAAACAATGATAACTAACCTGAACAACAGTATACAAGGCATATTGACATTTGAGAGAGACATACAGCGAGGCATAAAGTAATCGCATGTGTTGATTGGGAGAGCTAGCTAAAACAACAGGTGAGACAACAACAGCTAATCAGCTAACACAACATTAGCTTTTGACATTATCTATCATAGTCTGCTGCTGGAAAAACGTATGTGTTATGGCTTTACACCACTTGCTATAATGTGGATAAAGAGTTACCTGTCTAACAGAACACAGAGGGTGTTCTTTAATGTAAGCGTCTCCAACATAATCCATCTAGAATCAAGAATTTCCCAGGGCATCTGTCTATGCCCCTTACATTTTTCAATCTTCAGTAACGACATGCCACTGGCTTTGAGTAAACAAGCAACTCATGCAAGCAGTAAAATTTGATAGAAAAAAAACAGATAAAAATACACCTTATGGAACAGCAGTGAAGCAGCACAAACATAGGCACAGACACATGCATACACACAAAATATGTTTTGTAATGTTTTTAAAATTGTATAACTGCCTTAAAAACTACTTATGGCTCCAATCCCGTTAACGGGATCGATATGACAACAGCCAGTAAAAGTGCAGGGCGCCAAATTCAAAACAACAGAAATCTCATAATTAAAATTCCTCAAACATAAAGTGCCTTGCGAAAGTATTCGGCCCCCTTGAACTTTGCGACCTTTTGCCACATTTCAGGCTTCAAACATAAAGATATAAAACTGTATTATTTTGTGAAGAATCAACAACAAGTGGGACACAATCATGAAGTGGAACGACATTTATTGGATATTTCAAACTTTTTAACAAATCAAAAACTGAAAAATTGGGCGTGCAAAATTATTCAGCCCCTTTACTTTCAGTGCTGCAAACTCTCTCCAGAAGTTCAGTGAGGATCTCTGAATGATCCAATGTTGACCTAAATGACTAATGATGATAAATACAATCCACCTGTGTGTAATCAAGTCTCCGTATAAATGCACCTGCACTGTGATAGTCTCAGAGGTCCGTTAAAAGCGCAGAGAGCATCATGAAGAACAAGGAACACACCAGGCAGGTCCGAGATACTGTTGTGAAGAAGTTTAAAGCCGGATTTGGATACAAAAAGATTTCCCAAGCTTTAAACATCCCAAGGAGCACTGTGCAAGCGATAATATTGAAATGGAAGGAGTATCAGACCACTGCAAATCTACCAAGACGTGGCCGTCCCTCTAAACTTTCAGCTCATACAAGGAGAAGACTGATCAGAGATGCAGCCAAGAGGCCCATGATCACTCTGGATGAACTGCAGAGATCTACAGCTGAGGTGGGAGACTCTGTCCATAGGACAACAATCAGTCGTATATTGCACAAATCTGGCCTTTATGGAAGAGTGGCAAGAAGAAAGCCATTTCTTAAAGATATCCATAAAAAGGGTTGTTTAAAGTTTGCCACAAGCCACCTGGGAGACACACCAAACATGTGGAAGAAGGTGCTCTGGTCAGATGAAACCAAAATCGAACTTTTTGGCAACAATGCAAAACGTATGTTTGGCGTAAAAGCAACACAGCTGAACACACCATCCCCACTGTCAAACATGGTGGTGGCAGCATCATGGTTTGGGCCTGCTTTTCTTCAGCAGGGACAGGGAAGATGGTTAAAATTGATGGGAAGATGGATGGAGCCAAATACAGGACCATTCTGGAAGAAAACCTGATGGAGTCTGCAAAAGACCTGAGACTGGGACGGAGATTTGTCTTCCAACAAGACAATGATCCAAAACATAAAGCAAAATCTACAATGGAATGGTTCAAAAATAAACATATCCAGGTGTTTGACTTGGCCATTCTAAGTCCAGACCTGAATCCAATCGAGAATCTGTGGAAAGAACTGAAAACAGCTGTTCACAAATGCTCTCCATCCAACCTCACTGAGCTCGAGCTGTTTTGCAAGGAGGAATGGGAAAAAATGTCAGTCTCTCGATGTGCAAAACTGATAGAGACATACCCCAAGCGACTTACAGCTGTAATCGCAGCAAAAGGTGGCGCTACAAAGTATTAACTTAAGGGGGCTGAATAATTTTGCACGCCCAATTTTTCAGTTTTTGATTTGTTAAAAAAGTTTGAAATATCCAATAAATGTCGTTCCACTTCATGATTGTGTCCCACTTGTTGTTGATTCTTCACAAAAAAATACAGTTTTATATCTTTATGTTTGAAGCCTGAAATGTGGCAAAAGGTCGCAAAGTTCAAGGGGGCCGAATACTTTCGCAAGGCACTGTACATGTATCTTATACCGTTTTAAAGGTAATCTTGTTGTTAATCCCACCACAGTGTCCGATTTCAAATAGGCTTTACAGCGAAAGCACCACAAACAATTATGTTAGGTGACCACCAACTCACAGAAAAACACAGCCATTTTCCAGCTTAATAGAGGAGTCACAAAAAGCACAAATAGAGATAACCTTTGATGATTTTCATCAGATGACACTCATAGGACTTCATGTTACACAATACATGTATGTTTGGTTTGAGAAAGTTCATATTTATATAAAAAAATCTCAGTATACATTGGGCAATATAGATATACCTCTCCTTAATGCAACCGCTGCGTCAGATAAAAAAAAAACGGAAAAAGCAAACCATGCAATAATCAGAGAAGGCGCTCAGAAAATAAATAAAATAACCCGCCATGTTGGAGTGAACAGAAATCAGAAATCACATTATAAATATTCCCTTACCTTTGATGATCTTCATCAGAATGCACTCCCAGGAATCCTAGTTCCAGAATAAATGCTTGATTTGTTCGATAATGTCCATTATTTATGTCCAAATAGCTACTTTTGTTAGCGCGTTTAATACACAATTCCAAACGCTTGTGCAGGTCCATCCGAACGTCGGACTAAAACTTCAAAAAGTTATATTACAGGTCGAAGAAACTTGTCAAACTAAGTATAGAATCAATCTTTAGGATGTTGTTATCATAACTCTTCAATAAAGTTCCAACCGGAGAATTCCTTTATCTGTAGAGAAGCCATGGAACGCAGGTCGCTATCATGTGAATTACGCATGACCAGGACCTGGCTCTCTGTCAGACATCTGACTCATTCAGCTCTCATTCAGCTCCACAACACAGTAGAAGCCTCATTCAAGTTTCTAAAGACGGTTGACATCTAATGGAAGCCCTAGGAAGTGCAACTTTATCTATGTCCCACTGTGTATTCAATAGGGGCTGAGTTCAAAAACTACAAACCTCAGATTTTCCACTTCCTGTTTGGATTTCTTCTCAGGTTTTTGCCTGCCATATGAGTTCTGTTATACTCACATACATCATTCAAACAGTTTTAGAAGCTTCAGATTGTTTTCTATCCAATACTAATAATAAAATGCATATATTAGCAACTGGGACTGAGGAGCAGGCTGTTGACTTTGGGCACCTCTGGGCACCTTTCATCCAAGCTACTCAATACTGCCCCTGCAGCAATAAGAAGTTAATTTTGCTGGACCCCAGGAAGAGTAGCTGCCGCTTTGTCATTAGCTAATGGGGATCCATAATAAATACAAATACCCTAACTTGCAAATCTAGAAAATGCACTGTAGATGCCTTTTTAGATACAGGCCTATGTTTTTGCTTATAGTTTCCAACATTTTGGTTGGATATTTGTTAGTCAACTTGGATGTAATTAGATACACGCTGCTTCTCTTCTGTCATTACTTGTTGCCCTGGAAGACTAAATATACCCTTGCTCCCCAGAATCATGTCATAAATCAATAGAATGCGTCAATCTAGTTGACATCGGTAAAGCTTGTTTCCTCTTTCATCTCTGCTTCTCTCGGAAGCAAAGACATTTAGGGGCCGAGGAGAAAGTGTAATAACTAACAAAACTGGGAAAACTTTTCAGTGCCAAATTTCCAAATGACATCAGTTTGACCGGTTTTAAGGAAGTTAAAACAACCCACCATGTTTTTTGATAAGATTTCTGTTTGACTTGGATGCATATTATATGTGGTTGAAATACTACCAGATTTTACGATGCTGATAAAGATAGCACCTTTACAGAAGGCCCCTAACTGTACATTCATTCTCTCAAGATGCTGTAACAAATCATATTTCTCCACTTATGCAGGAGTTTTTATTATACAGTATTAGACTATGTGAGATGTTGTAGGGGCCTAAAATTAACACCTGCCGCCTGCTAAATGCGGGTAGATTTTGGCATTGGCGGGTAAGTATGTCTACATCGGCAGCCAGATTGGTGGGTGGTCACACTCAGGATAGTACAGTGCAAGCATTTCATAAAAAGTCTGATGTCAAGTACGGGCACGTGCAAGTTGTGATTTATAGCCAAATAAATGCTGCAGTAGCTGTTTTCTAAATATTTCTGCTGTTTTCGTATCTGGTAATGCACAAAGAAATATGAATCCTATCGTTATAGCTATCCCACTTCGTGCAGCAACATTGCCTGTCTTAGGGGGCACTGTGAGTGAAGTGCTGAAATAATCATTTTTAGAAGCAGGTTATAAAAGTTGGTCTATTTGACTCTAAAGTCTACTAAAGTGAGACATTTTCCTCATATTTCTTGGGTATTTACATTGTTTCGCTCACAGGCCTTGAAATCCTTCCCAGACCAGGACCAGACGGACATCTGCAAATACACAAGATGGCCACCACACTGGGAACGTGGCCCCCTCTGGCCCAAGGAAGGGCTCCTCTCTCCCTCTCAGGAAAGACTGAGAGGACTTGGGGCCAAAGGGATTTCACTTATTCCCCCCAATAATAAACATAGAGGGCTCGGGGAAGCCCCTGTTATCCTCAGAGTAATCCCCCTGGGAACATTCTGTGGAACTATGACCCTAGTTATACGTCACTTAAGATGACATATTAGTTAAGTGCAATGTACTTTGAGGCCTACTGTAGATTTTCTCATGGCCCATCAAATTCTCCACCACACAAAATGAACAGTGAATAAAGCAGGCCTGGAAAATAACAAAGGAACCAATAGCGAATGCTGTGGACTAGGAGCTGAAATTATGAATTTATAGAAAGTTCTCACATTTATAGGAATGACACAACCATGGAGGAACAACAGACGGCACACCGAGATGAAATAGTGCCCTTCATAATGTGTTTACATTTATATGAATGACATATAACATCATGGTAGCCCCTGTCAGGCTCTGTCAGGAGTCATAAGACATCATAACACCTACATTAGCTCCATCGTGAAAGTGTTATCAGACCTGAGTGTATATCTGCTGTCCAAGATTGTTAAGTCCCGTGATGTCAGGCATTGCATCAGACAGTTACTCTGACTGGCGCCTTATTTGTAACCCAATTTATGATAGGGTGTGGACTTCCGTCTTGGAGCGAAAAAATTAAGAGTTTATTACCCGTATATTAAAAGTCAGCTGGAAGTGCTGTTATTTTTTATTCATTAAAATGTTTTGCGTTCTCACTGATGTCGCAGCAGTGAGTTGGTAGTCTCTGATGAGACGCCCTTGTTATGTTAGCTACTTGTGGAAATCGACCACACAGAAGTCAAACAGTATTGGCAATCTGAGGGTCCTACTAAAGTTATAAAGAAGCAGTGGAAGAAGATGAGCTATGATTTCTTTTCAGTTGCTTAACTGTGCTGTGATATTAACTGATTATGTCAATGATTGACAGGGATTCAAAGCTGTCTGTGTGTCTCGTGACCATGTACGCCCACAGTGCCTAAAACTCTGGGAACGAACATGATCAAGTTTTCAGGTCGTAAGACAAGTTACTCATCACATGAACAATGTTCTCTCCATTACACATTTTTGTTTTTTTGAGACCTTTGTGGTATTTGAGGATTAAACCCTGTGTACTGAGACTAGAGAGATGAATACGTATATAGTGAGATATAGAGGAAAGATATATAATGAAACATAGAGCATAGAGACTTCAACTCAAGGGTGGTATTTCACAATCTTACATAACTTAGATGAGGGTCTTTTAAAGCCTGTTCTTGCCATTCAAAGTTATGTTCTTATTTATAACATTCCAGACAGGATGTGTCCTATAATTCTGGCAGACCTAATGATAACTATTAAGATATTATTACAGACGTATAAAGACACTAATGATATCTATAGCAGACAGATGTGAACGTTAAACGCATGGCATGGCATGTTTTTTTACTGCAGCAAGCCAGTCAGTGTGGCCGTTGTTCCAGGCAAACAGTTAAAACCATGGGGGTGTTGCTCTTACTTCTCGATTTCAGTGCTCAGACCCACCCAATAAATGTCGGTGGCATGCAAGGAGAGTTCAAACGTGACAACGGGATCCCAGCCAGGTAATGGTATCATAATGAACTGCTTGCTGGAGGTTAAAGGAGAGACTGAGAAGAGCAGGAGGCAGAGAGAGATGCTAAAGAAAAAGGTGATGAAGACAGGAGAAGAGGAGAGGTGAGAGAGAGCGAGGGAGAGAGAGAGCAAGGGAAAGACTGCAAAAAAGAGAGCTGAAGACAGGAAGATAGGAGAGACAGGTAATAGAGAGTGACAGAGGGAGGAGAGGCAGTAAGCACTCATACCTTTTGGGCAGGGTTGTAACCTTAACCAGAGGAGCAAGGATGCACCTCACACACACACACACACACACACTGCTGATTCATACGTCACTGTGGATCCATCCGTGTGCTTTTGGATGACGACGTAATTCTACACCTACCTGTTCTATGGCAGCGGTCATTGTAGACAGAGGGAGGTAAAAAACCACAAGGTGAAGGACATTCTCTCTCAGACAGCAGAGCTGTTAAAACCTCTTACAGCTACCCCCCTACTTTAAAAAATGTCCGCCTGAAGACATACCCAAAGCTAACTGCCTGTAGCTCAGGCCCAGGACCAAGGATATGCATATTCTTGGTTTCATTTGAAATAAAATACTCTGAAGTTTGTGTAAATGTGACTTGAATGTAGGAGAATATAACACAATAGATCTGGTTTAGATAATACAATGAAAAAAACATGTTTTTTTTCATTTTTATTGTTGTATCATCATCTTTAAAATGAACAAGACAAAACAAACATTCAGATAGGATGATGGGGACAATTTCAGTGAAAAACATAAGAGAGCAATAGTACTTGTGCAAAGTTTCAGAATGATAACTTCCAAAATGAGTGTGCTACATGACATTTATCATGAAGTCACCCAGGTGTCCCGCACAAGTAGCCCAAATGTACCCAGGTGGCCAAATTGGTGAAGTTATACATTTTGAATGGAATAACTATATACAAAATACCAAAATGGTATTCTAACACACACCCCCCCCCCCAAAGAATGGAGAAAAAACATGAAAAAATATATATACTTTAACAAAATAACACTTTCAATATTTGGAAGACCCTCAGTCCTCTACACAATATTGTGCTGCTGATGCCAGGTGCCATAGCAGTCTCTTTCTGCTGTTAAGCAGAGGGTCACCAAGCATGTGGTGCAGGTGATGGGGGACTTCATTTTGCAAAGAACACAGCGACGCCACCATGCTGTGCCCTTTTGGCCCTGAGGCACATCCATGCCTGCAGAAATACATTTGGGCAGATGAACACCACTTGTGGCAGGTGTTGGATGAACCAGCTTCAGTTGGGGATTGACACCTTGGCACTGGGGGCTCCCATTCAGAGTCAGTGTCACTGTGAATGAAAATGTTCAGTTAGAATAGTTTCACATATGAACCCTGTATCAACAGGTATAATAAACAGATATATATAGAGTTCAGGGAACATAAGGTTGAATATATTATTATAGACCTGCTAGATCTTCTGTCTTTATTATATTACAACAGACCAGCTGTATCTACTGTCTCCATTTCACTTTGGCTATTGTTGTGGGCCTGCCCTCCCCTCAACAGCCTCAAATAGGCTATTTCATGTGGGGGTGGGGTGGGGCGGCAGACACACGCATCTCACATTTCATTACATTACATTTTTATATATTGCTACTAATTTTTTTTATTTTTATCAAATAATATTTTATATTATTAATTTCAAAAACAAGGGCATTAGCATGAGAAGAACTTACCAGTCCAAAACGATGTCCTCGATGTCCTCTATTCCTCCATTTGGGAATCGCTAAATGAATCGTCCTCCAACAATCTCTGTCTCACTTTCCCGATCAATTTCTTCTAAAATTGTGTGTACATCTGTATATCTAGACTTAGATTTAGCTTTCCCTGACTTAGTCACCATACTGATTGATATATAAACTGCTGAAGATGCGCTTTACCAAAACAGTGCTGTGGGTAACATGCGTGGCTCCTTCCGGTATGAATCTTCAATGGCGAATGACCCTCTTCACGCCACAGTTTACTACATGGGTTGGTCTTCTAACACATAAACATTACATATTGCCGTTTACCTCAGCTCATTGGCTATCTACCAAGCTAGATTTCAAGACGATCAGTGGTCATTGGGTTAAAATACAGTCAATCAATGAAACAGCGGTCATATCATTGGTGCACAATGATGTCCTTACTTGTTGTCTTCAAATCGGTTTCTTTCAGTCAATACGTCCCACGAAATGACCCATGAGGTTTGGTTGTGTTACAAACAAACCAGTTGATTGCAATGAAACCAAGCATGACTGGAAAAGTCACGTTTAGTGTGTGTATTTACATCGAATGTGTCGTCGGGAATGGAATGAGACGGAATTCACGACACAAGCGGTTCACAAAATGTTTTGTGTTAGGCTCGTGTTAGGTTACAAAAATGGATGTTATCATTCATTGTGTAACAATGAGCATTGGGATTGCAAACAGAGGAAAATCGTCAAAGGTAAACAATTTATTTTATTGCAGTTTGTGATTTTATTATGACTGTGCTGGTTGAAATGGTTGTTTTTTATGGGGCTCTATCCTCAGATAATCGCATCGTATTCTTTCGCAGTAAATCCTTTTTTAAATCTGGCAACGCAGTTGGATTAGCATGATTCTAGGCTTTCGAAACATGTGAGACACTTGTATTTTCATGAATGTTTAATATGACTATTTATGTAGCAATCACCGTATGTTGTCGAATTTCATCCCGCTAACGGGTTCGTTGCGCAGAGAGGTTAAACCAAAGGATCCTGGAATATCCAAGGCCTGAGGTCATCTGCCTTTGGCCTAAAGAGCAGGAACCTGGACTTCATAAAATAATCGGAAATGCAGACCTTGTCATCCTACAAGAAACATTGTATAGAGGAGATGGATCCACTGGTTGCCCTCTAGGTTACTGAGAGCTGTAATGGTAGTCCAATCCACCAAACTACCAGGTGTGAAACAGGGAAGAGACTCAGGGGGTATGCTAATTTGGTAAAGAGCAAACCTAACTCACTCTATTAAATTAATGAAAACAGGCGCATTTTACATCTGGCTAGAAATTCAAAAGGAAATTATCTCAGCAGAGAAAAATGTCCTCCTGTATGCTACGTATATACCCCACTAGAATCCCCATACTTTAATGAAGACAGCTTCTCCATTCCAGGTCCAGGGACATGTACTAGTCTGTGGCGACCTAATTGCCAGAAGTGGACAAGAACCTGACACACTCAGCACAAAGGGGGACAAACACTTACCTGGAGGTGACAGCATTCCCTCCCTCATATGCCCCCCTAGGCACAACTATGACAACTTAATCAACAAAAACAGGTCACAACTCCTGCAGTTCTGTCACACGCTGGTTATGTACATAGTCAATGGTAGGCTTTGAGGGGACTCCTATGGTAGGTACACCTATAGCTTATCTCTTGGCAGTAGTACTGTAGACTACTTTATCACTGACCTCAACCCAGAGTCTCTCAGTATTCACAGTCAGCCCACTGACACCTCTATCAGATCACAGAAAAATCACTGTCTACTTGAACAGAGCAATACTCAATCATGAGGCATCAAAGCCAAAGAAACTGAATAATATTAAGAAATGCTATAGATGGAAGGAAAGTAGTGTGGAAACTTACCAATAAACAATTAGGCAACAACAAATTCAATCTCTTTTAGACAACTTCCTGTACCAAACATTCCACTGGAATAGTGAAGGTGTAAACGAAACAGTATATTTGACCTCTCAGCTTCCTTATCAAATCTAAAAACAGAAAAATGAAGAAAATTAACAATGATGACAAATGGTTTGATGAAGAATGCAAAAACCTAAGAAAGAAATTGAGAAAGCCAAAAGCAAGCCAAAAACAGAGAGAGCCAGTGAACCTGAGCCTATGCCTCCACTATGGTGAATCACTAAAACAATACGGAAATACACTACGGAAAAAGAAGGAACAGCACATCAGAAGTCAGCTCAATGTAATTGAAGAATCCATAGACTCGAATCACTTCTGGGAAACACTAAACAAACAACACAAAGAGTTATCTATCCAGAATGGAGATGTATGGGTAAACCACTCCTTCAATCTTTTTTGGCCCTATAACAAAGAACAAACAGCAAAAAAATATACATGATCAAATTCAAATCTTAGAATCATCTATAAAAGACTACCGGAACCCACGGGATTCTCCAATTACATTGAATGAACTACAGGACAAAATACAAACCCTCCAACCCAAAAAGGCCTGTGGTGTTGATGGTATCCTCAATGAAATGATGAAATATACAGACTATAAATTCCAATTGGCTACACTTAAACTCTTAAACATCATCCCCAATATTTGGAAGCAAGGACTGATCACCCTAATCCACAAAAGTGGAGGCAAATTTGACCCCAAGAAACAGCAACCTTGGAAAAACCCTCTGCATTATCATTAAAAGCAGACTGGTTCATTTCCTCAGTGAAAACAATGTACTGAGCAAATGTCATTTAAAACAAAAACAAATTACCATACAACAGACCACGTATTCACCCTGCACACCCTAATTGACAAACATACAAATGAAAAAAACAGCAAAGACTTCTCATGCTTTGTTGTTTTCAAAAACGGCTTTGACTCAATTTGGCATGAGGGTCTGCTATACAAATTGATGGGAAGTGGTGCTGGTGGGAAAAACATGCAACATTATAAAATCCATGTACACAAACAACTGTGCGGTTAAAATTGGCACACACATTTTTTTCCACAAGGCCTTGGGGTGAGACAGGGATGCAACTTAAGCCCCACCCTCTTCAACATATATATCAACGAATTGGCGAGGGCACTAGAACAGTCTGCAGCACCCAGCCTCACCCTACTATAATCTGAAGTCAAATGTCTGCTGTTTCTGATGATCTGGTGCTTCTGTTACCAACCAAGTAGGGCCTACAGCAGCACCTAGATCTTCTGCACAGATTCTGTCAGAACTGGGCCCTGACAGTAAATCTCAGTAAAACAAAAATAATGGTGTTCTAAAAAAGGTCAATTTGACAGGACCAAAAATACAAATTCCATCTAGACACCGTCGCCTTAGAGCAGTGGTTCCCAAATGTTTTATAGTCCTGTACCCCATCAAACATTCAACCTCCAGCTGCATACCCCCTCTAGCACCAGGGTCAGCGCACTCTCAAATGTTGTTTTTTGCCATCATTGTAAGTCTGCCACACACACACACTGTACGATACATTTATTAAACATAAGAATGAGTCTAAGTTTTTGTCACAACCCGGCCATGTGGGAAGTGACAAAGAGCTCTTATAGGACCAGGGCACAAATAATAATCAATCATTTTGATTATTATTATTACATATAAAACCTTATTTGTTCATTGAAAATTGTGAATTACTCACCACAGGTTAATGAGAAGGGTGTGCTTGAAAGGATGCACATAACTCTGCAATGTTGGGTTGTATTGGAGAGAGTCTCAGTCTTAAATTACATAATTTTCCACACATAGTCTGTGCCTGTATTTAGTTTATGTTAGTGAGGGCCGAGAATCCACTCTCACATAGGTACGTGGTTGCAAAGGGCATCAGTGTCTTAACAGCACAATTTGCCAAGGCAGGTTACTCTGAGCGCAGCCCATTCCAGACATCTGGCAGTGGCTTCTGATTAAATTACATTTTCACAAAACTGCTTGTTGCAATTTCAATGAGGCTTTCTTGTTCAGATATCGGCAAGTGGACTGGAGGCAGAGCATGAAAGGGATAATGAATCCAGTTGTTTGTGTCATCCGTTTCGGGAAAGTACCAGCGTAATTGCGCACCCAACTCACTCAGGTGCTTCGCTATATCACATTTGACATTGTCCGTAAGCTTGAGTTCATTTCCACACAAAAACTCATACAATGATGGAAAGACCTGTGTGTTGTCCTTGTTAAAACGTTTTATTTATTTTTTTTACCTTTATTTTACTGGCAAGTCAGTTAAGAACAAATTCTTATTTTCAATGACGGCCTAGGAACAGTGGGTTCACTGCCTGTTCAGTGCAGACAAAGAAGAGCTCCAACCTCAATTTTGTCCCACACATTGAATATAGTTGTGGAGAGTCCCTGTAATTCTAGATTCAGAACATTCAGGCGAGAAAAAACATCCCCCAAATAGGCCAGTCGTGTAAGAAACTCATCATGATGCACTCGGTCAGACAAGTGAAAATTATGGTCAGTGTTGTTATTTCGCTGAACACTAGATAGTTTAATTTGATTTTTGGCAGTGAAACGAGTCTACTTAGGCGAGAAAAAAAACTCACCCAAATGTATAGCCCCTGTTTGAAAATGTATTTATTTTTTAATTAAAAAAAAATGTGAATCACAAATATACTGTTTTATTTGGGGTACCTCCAACGGCATTTCCACACAAAAACTATACATACCTCAGCATAAAAATCGGCGCCACAGGTAACTTCCACAAAGCTGTGAACGAGCTGAGAGACAAGGCAATAAGGGCCTTCTATGCCATCAAAAGGAAGATAAAATTCATCATACAATTAGGATCTGGCTAAAAAATACTTTAATCAGTTATAGAGCCCATTGCCCTTTATGATTGTGAGATGTGGGGTCTACTCACCAACCAATAATTCACAAAATGGGACAAACACCAAATTGAGACACTGTATGCAGAATTCTGCAAAAATATCCTCAGTGTACAACGTAAAACACCACACAATGCATGTAGAGCAGAATTAGACCGGTACCCGCTAATTATCAAAATACAGAGAAGAGCCGTTAAATTCTACAACCACCTAAAAGGAAGTGATTCCGAAACCTTCCATAACAAAGCCATCACCTACAGAGAGATCAACCTGGAGAAGAGTCCCCTAAGCAAGCTGGTCCTGGGGCTCTTTTCACAAACACAAACAGACCCCACAGAGCCCTAGGACAGCAACACAATTAGACCCAACCAAATCATGGGAAGACAAAAAGATAATTACTTGACACATTGGAAAGAATTAACAAAAAACTGAGTGAACTAGAATGCTATTTGGCCCTAAACATAGAGTACACAGTGGCAGAATACCTGACCACCGTGATTGACCCAAACTTAAGGAAAGCTTTTACAATGTACAGACTCAGTGAGCATAGCCTTGCTACTGAGAAAGGCCGCCATAGGCAGACCTGGCTCTCAAGAGAAGACAGGCAATGTGCACACAGCCCACAGAATGAGGTGGAAACTGAGCTGCACTTCCTAACCTCCTGCCAAATGTATGACCATAGAGACACATATTCCCCTCAGATTACACAGATTCACAAAGAATTTGGAAAAAAAACTCAATTTTGATAAACTCCCATATCTACTGGAGGAAATATCACAGTGTGCCATCACAGCAGCAAGAATTGTGACCTGTGGCCACCAGAAAATGGCAACCAGTGAAGAACAAACACCATTGTGATTACAACTCATATTTATGTATATTTATTTTCCTGTTTGTACTTTAACTATTTGCACATCGTTTGAAATGTCTTTATTCTTTTGGAACTTCTGTGAGTGTAAAGTTTACCGATAATTGTATTGTTTATTTCACTTTTGTTTATCTACTTCACTGGCTTTGGCAATGTTAACATGTCTCACATGCCAATAAAGCCCTTAAATTTAATTGAATTTAATTGAGAGAGAGAGAGAGAGAGAGAGAGAGAGAGAGAGAGAGAGAGAGAGAAAAACATGGGGGGAGTAAGGATTGATTGTAGTACCTTTTTATCCATTTTGTCTGCTGAATGTTCTGGATTGTAAATGTGCACACTCTCTCATAAAACGTCTCTCTCGCTCGCTCTTTCTCTCTCCCACTTTGTAAAGTTAACTGCAGGTGCCAAAAGAAGAACCCACATCTATAATTAGCCTAAAGAGGTACCAAGTCGCCACCCACGCACGAGGGGGAAAATGAATGATGTAGCATAATTGCACGTTGAGTGGGTTCAAGCGGAAATCCCTATGTTTGAGGACTAAACTGGTTACCTTTCCCATAGTGTGAAAGGTAAAGCCTAGCCAGAATAGAGCCAGTGGCTAGTCCTATACTGTCCTCCCTGCCCTACAGACACTGCAGAGCAGCCAGGGAGAAGAGGGAGGAAGACAATTGAGATGAGAGCCAGCAGTGGCACCAGCCATAATTACAGACATACATTGAGAGAGAGAGAGAGACAGAGAGGCGAGGAATGGAAGGGAGGAGTCATTAAAGACAGACGGAGCAACACTGCAAAAGAAAATGTAAAGTGAGTGAAACGGAGAGCAAGAGCAAAAAAAGGAAAGACAAGACACTCCTTACAAATCTCCACCAGATTGTCAGTTTATTTTCCACGAGTCCATCCCTACTTTATTTTACCTCAGTGACCTGAAAGTATAAACCATCTCTCTGCTTTGGCCAATGCCTTAACATCCCTGTCTACTGGTGACTAAATGTAGCCTGTATCACAGCACCACAGTTCTAGCCACAGTCCCTTGTCCCGGCATTACTGCAGCCTTACCCTTATTGCAGTGTGACGGCAGTATAAATAGTCAAGGAACAAACAACTGCAACATAGTTGACTGAGGAGACAGTACAGTTGGTCTTTATAAATGATGGGTCATTCTGCAAAATGAACTTGTTAATACATAAGCCTGCGCCTTTAATCAAACCATCAGTTTTCCCAAGCCTATTTTGAATGACATACGTTACTTGTGCTGAACCATGTGCCATGCATGGGAAGCTTTGACAGCAAAGTATCAGACAGTTTTAAGATAAAACCAGGCAACAAATTGTCGAATGTGTTGCCAATCTCTCTGAGTTGCAGAGTTGACAGTATAGTGGTCATTAGCGATACTCCAGTCTATATTCACTCTGAATAATTTTGTCTCTTTTCCACCCTTTTTATCAGCACTGTTATAAAAGTCAAGAGCCAATGACAACACTGCTAATGTATTTCACAAACAAGCAGTTGGGAAGGAAATGCACTTGGGCTTGTATGGGTTCAGGGTAAACCAAGTTTCTAGACCCCCCCCCCCAACCCTCCATCACACACACAAACGCGCCACAACCACCATCATCACCCTAACACATCAAAAGTGGTGCCTATTGATAGTAGTTGCTAGGTAACAATCTCCAATCTTAATCTCCGTTTGTAGAGAGGGAGCAAACGGGCCGTGAGGATGGAGCACTGACGTCACTTAAGGGGTTGATTGTGGTTGTTCAAGAGCTAAGACACACATAAACACACTCCAGACAAAGAATGGGGTCAAACTGTGCACCATGGTGCCAGAGCTGTTGAAATTAGACATTCACATCCAGTAAATATTGACTTTACAAAGCAAATGTTTAACTTTGTGCTCCTTCAAGTGACTGCACTTTTGATTTATGCTAAGGGGACAGTTTAGTCGGTGACACAGTAACCTCAGTCCAGCCTCGCATCAATCCCTCTACACTCTACACTTCATATAAACTTAAACCTGAACATATGCTGAATCGGCTGCCAATTTGCCAGCTCAGCAGTCTTATGGCCAGGTCTTATCATAACTATATTGAGAAGAACAAAATAATTGACATTTGATGTAAGCCTGTGGGTGATTCTTATCTGACCCGTAACAGAGCATTAGTATTTTCCTGAAGGTTGTGGCAGTCAGGCCCATCTTGATATTAAGGTGAGGTCACCTGCTGAATGTCTGTCACACTGTCTCTCTTTGTATGTGTGTGTGTGCAGACGTGTGTGTGTGTATTTGTGTTAGTAGCAAATACCTTGTCAAGGCAAACAAATGATCTAATGTCTCTGTCACCCAATGATGTGGTAAGCTAACATGGTCGCCCCGCACTTAGGCAAAGGTCCCAAATGTCATATAATAGTTGCACCTCAGTTCAACTATAAAAATAAAAATACATTTGTAAAACATTTTTTTTAAATACAGTACACTAGGTTGATGATTAGGAAGGCCAGTGGGGGGACTGTTTAGTTGTTAATCATCTGTCTACCTTGTACAAATACGTACCTGGACTTGAATTGATTGTGTTTATTTACCATCTGGATTGTTTCTCTGTCAACATTAAATATATATTTCACATGAAGTACAGGTAACTACCAAAATAAAGGAAACACCATAGTAAAGCTGCCAGAACAGCTTCAATGCGTCTTGGCATAGATTCTACAAGTGTCTGGGCCACTATTGGAGGGATGCGACACCATTCTTCCATGAGAAATTCCATCACTTGGCGTTTTGTTGCTGGTTGTGAAAAACGCTGTCTGAGGCGCCACTCCAGAATCTCCCATAAGTGATCAATTGGGTTGAGATCTGATGACTGACACACACACACACACACACACACACACACACACTAAACCCCTTATGGTCCTTGGAGACCCATCTTTCAAAGTCACTTAGATCTCTTCTTCTAGCCATGCCAGCTAAAATAATGTGCAACTGAGCATTTTAATGCATGACCCTACTGTAAGCATGATTGGATGCTAATTGTTTAATTATTTCAGGAACCACACCTGTGTGGAAGCACCTGCTTTCAACATACTTTGTATCACTCATTTAATTAATTGTTTCCTTAATTTTGGCAGTTGCCTGTACCTAGACCAAACAAAAACAATGAAAATTGCACACTAATAATTTGATTTTAAACTGATTATGGCTGCGTATGGCATTAGCCATGTAAACACCTTACTCTGCTTATATTAATAGGCGTAAGGTCAAAATCGAAGTAAGCATACGTTGATTAAAACACCTGGTTTTCTGATTAATATTTCTAATTATGACATGTAAACAGCTTAATCTGTGTTCAAGCAGTAAATATGATCTGCCCATGTGTCAGCACCAGTATCCCAAGCCTCCCACTTATCCGCAATTGAAGTGAGTTCTGAAAAACTGAAAGTATGCATCTTAGAAATAGTTGTCACGTACAAACGTTATATGTCCGAACTTAAAATAAAAAAAATCTTCGCAAAAATAACATGGTCATTGTGTTAGAAAGTTCATTTTGGTTGTCGATCTTCTGCATTTATCAAAAGTCCCACCAGGTAGACTGATTTCAGATATGTCATGTATGTCACACCCTGACCATAGTTTGCTTTGTATGTTTCTATGTTTTGGTTGGTCAGGGTGTGATCTGAGTGGGCATTCTATGTTGGATGTCTTGTTTGTCTATTTCTATGTCTGGCCTGATATGGTTCTCAATCAGAGGCAGGTGTTAGTCATTGTCTCTGATTGGGAACCATATTTAGGTAGCCTGGGTTTCACTGTGTGTTTGTGGGTGATTGTTCCTGTCTCTGTGTTAGTTTGCACCAGATAGGCTGTTTAGGTTTGCACTTTTCTTGTTTTGTTTAGTTTATTCATGTATAGTTTATCTTCATTAAAAAAACATGAATAACAACCACGCTGCATTTTGGTCCGATCCTTGCTACACCTCCTCGTCAGAGGAGGAGATAGAAGAAAACCGTTACAATGTAAAACATATTACTAGGCAAATCCTTCATCTTGCAAAGCTTGTAAATGTTTTAAACAAACTATTATTAATCTGACTATCCACAATAATTGTAATGTGTGCATGTAACTGGGATTAGCGCTAAATCCTTTGTACTGTAAAGACCAAAGCACAAACATTTGTTTCTGTTATTATTTATTTTTCTTCACAATTTATTTTCTTAAAAAAAAAACATTTTGGCATAGCCAGTCTACATTGAGAGTCTACATTGAGGCACTGGCCACTAGAAGTCAGATCCTACATGGATCCCAAGGGAAAACCAAAGGAGTCTCCTCGGAGGAGGAAGGGGAGGACCATCCTAATCAGTGACCCATAAAAATAGAAATAGTAAAACATTTAAACAGTTATCCTTTTTCGGTGAAACGATACTAAATATATTCATGTCACCAAATACAGTGCATTCTGAAAGTATTCAGATTGTTTGACTTTTTCCACATTTTGGGACGTTATGGCTTTATTCTAAAATGAATAACATTTCTTGTGTCATCAATCTACACACAATACCCCATAATGACAAAACTAAATATATACAGTTGAAATCGGAAGTTTACATACACCTTAGCCAAATACATTTAAACTCAGTTTTGCACAATTCCTGACATGTAATCCTAGTAACAATTCCCTGTCTTAGGTCAGTTAGGATCACCACTTTATTTTAAGAATGTGACTTGTCAGAATAATAGTAGAGAATGATATATTTCAGCTTTTCTTTCTTTCATCAAATTCCCAGTGGGTCAGAAGTTTACATACACTCAATTAGTATTTGGTAGCATTGCCTTTAAATTGTTTAACTTGGGTCAAACGTTTTGGGTAGCCTTCCACAAGCTTCCTACAATAAGTTGGGTGAACTTTAGCCCATTCCTCCTGACAGAGCTGGTGTAACTGAATCAGGTTTGTGGGCCTCCTAGCTCGCACAAGCTTTTTCAATTCTGCCCACACATTTTCTATGGGATTGAGGTCAGGGCTTTGTGATGACCACTCCACCTTGACTTTGTTGTCCTTAAGCCATTTTGACACAACTTTGGAAGTATGCTTGGACTCATTGTCCATTTGGAAGACCCATTTGCGACCAAGCTTTAACTTCCTGACTGATGTCTTGGGATGTTGCTTCAATATATCCACAACATTTTCTTACACCATGATGCCATCTATTTTGTCAAGTGCACCAGCCCCTCCTGCAGCAAAGCATTGTTACGGTTTTCTTTAGGTGAAGTAGAGGCGGACCAAAATGCAGCGTGGTGGTTATTCATGTTTTTTAATTTATGAAGACACTACACATGAAATAACTAACAAAAACAACAAACGTGAGAAAACCTATACAGCCAATCTGGTGCAAACAAACACAGACAGGAACAATCACCCACGAAACACTCAAAGAATATGGCTGCCTAAATATGGTTCCCAAACAGAGACAACGATAAACACCTGCCTCTGATTGAGAACCACTCCAGACAGCCATAGACTATGCTAGATACCCCCACTAAGCCACAAACCCAATACCTAACAAAACCCCAAGACAAAACACACCACATAAAAAAAAAACATGTCACACCCTGGCCTGACCAAAATAATAAAGAAAACACAAAATACTAAGACCAGGGCGTGACAAGCATCCCCACAACATGATACTGCCACCCCCGTGCTTCACGGTTGGGATTGTGTTCTTCTGCTAGCAAGACTCCCCCTTTTTCCTCCAAACATAACGATGGTCATTATGGCCAAACTGTTCTATTTTTGTTTCATCCGACTAAAGAACATTTCTCCAAAAAGTGCAATCTTTGTCCCCATGTGCAGTTGCAAACCGTAGTCTGGCTTTTTATGGCGGTTTTGGAGCAGTAGCTTCTTCCTTGCTGAGTGCCTTTTCACGTTGATATAGGACTTGCTTTACTGTGGATATCCTCTCTTGTGCAGTATTTCCAAACCAGCAGAAGCATCACAAAAATTGGGAATAACAATAAAATAAATCACTTACCTTTGAAGATCTTCCTCTGTTTGCAATCCCAAGGGACCCAGCTACACAACAAATGGTCATCTTTCTTGATAAAGTCCTTCTTTATATCCCAAAAAACTCAGTTTAGTTGGCGCGTTTGATTCTGTAATCTACCCGTTCCACTCGTTCAACATGCAGACAAAGGAATCCAAAAAGTTATCGGAAAACTTTGTCAAAAAAAGTCACACAATCCTCAGGTACCCTAATATGTAAATAAACAATACATTTTAAGACGGAATGTAGTATGTTCAATTCTGGAGATACATAACGAAGTGTGCACCCTCATCCACGTGCACCACAAGATTACAGTCCAAATGAGAGTCCATCTTGAAAAACTACAACTACTAACTCATTTAAAAAAAAAACAAGCCTGAAACCCTTTCTAAAGCCTGGTGGAAGCCATAGGAACTGCAATCTGGGAGGAATTCCTTTGAATATCCCATAGGCAAGCATTGGAATGGCCAGTGACCTCAAATAATTCTGGATGGATTCTCCTTGGGTTTTTACAACTTCAGAGTGTTTTCTATCCAATGCTACCAATTATATGCATATCCCAGCTTCTGGGCCTGAGTAACAGGCAGTTTACTTTGGGCACGTCAGTCATCCGAACATCCGAATACTGCCCCCTAGCCTTAACGTTTTATGGCTGGGGGGCAGTATTGAGTAGCTTGGATGAATAAGGTTCCCAATGTAAACGGCCTACTCCTCAGTCTCAGTTGCTAATATATGTATATTATTATTAGTGTTGGATAGAAAACACTCTAAAGTTTCTAAAACTGTTTGAATGATGTCTGTGAGTATAACAGAACTCATATGACAAGCAAAATCCTGAGGAGAAATCAAAACAGGAAGTGAGATATCTGTGCTTTGTATGTATTCACCAGAGTCCCCAATGAAATCCCCTTGAGACATGAATGATGTTGCACTGCTTAGGGGTTCCACTAGATGTCAACTATCAATAGACATTATAATGAGGCTTCAATGTTGTGGGAGTGAATGAGAGCAGAATATATCAGCTGTCCATCAAGCAGCCATTTTGTGATTTTTCCTCATGGTACCCACTTGCTTTCCATTGCTCACGAACACTAGAAGGAATACTCTGGTTGGAACTTTATTGAAGCTATATGTTAAACACATCCTAATTATTGATTCTGTACTTAGTTTGAAATGATTCGTCGACTGGTAATATTACTTTTTGAAGTTTTTGTCCGATATAACGCTGACCAGAATTAGCATTTGGATATGTATACCAAACACTCTAACAAAAGAGGATATTTGGACATAAATAACGGACATTTTCGAACAAAACAAGCATTTATTGTGGACCTGGGATTCCTGGAGTGCTTTTTGATGTAGATCATCAAAGGTAAGGGAATATTTATAATTTACTTTCTTGTTTATGTTGACGCCATCTTTGCGGCTGTGGTGTTTTTAAAAATTGAGCTCCGTCTCAGAATATTGCATGCATTTATTTTTCCGTAAAGTTTAAAAAAAATCTGACACAGCGGATGCATTAAGGAGAGGTATACATACCTATAATTCCATGTGTATAACTTGTATTTTCATCTACATTTATGATGAGTATTTCTGTTGAATGATGTGGCTATGCAAAATCACTTGATGTTTTTGGAACTGGTGAATCTAACGCGCTAATGTAAACTCTGATTTTTTTAAATATGAACTTCATCAAACAAAACAGCATGTATTGTGTAACATGAAGTCCTATGAGTGTCATCTGATGAAGATAAATCAAGGTTAGTGATTCATTTTATCTTTATTTCTGTTTTTTCTGAATGCTATACTTTGCTGTGCTTATTGTGGTTTGGTGGAGACCTAACAATCGTTTGTAGTGCTTTCGCTGAAATTCCTATTTGAAATCGGACACTTTGGTGGGATTAACAACAAAAATAGATTTAAAATGATATAAGACACATGTATGTTTTAGGAATTGTAATTCTGAGATTTCTGTGGTTTGAATATTAGCGCCCTCTATTTTCACTGGTAGTTGTCATATCGATCCCGGTATTGGGATTGCAGCCATAACAGGTTTTAAGACTAATTAAAAATACATTTGTGGAGTGGTTGAAAAACAAGTTTTAATATACTTTTTTGCAAATTTTAAAATAAAAAATACAATATCACATTTGCATAAAAATCCAGACCCTTTACTCAGTACTTTGTTGAACCATCTTTGCCAGCGATTACAGCCTCGAGTATTCTTGGGTATGACGCTACAAGCTTGGCACAACTGTATTTGGGGAGTTTCTTCCATTCTTCTCTGCAGATCCACTCAAGCTCTGTCCAAGCTCTTGCAGAATGAACTGATATGTTGTCCATCCATTCAAAGGATCAGAGAATAAATCGAGTACTGAAAGCATAACCTACAGCTAACTAGCACTGCAGTGGATGACGTGTGGTGAGTTGTTGACTCAAAGAGAGAGAAATACTGTAACGGCCATTGTTGGTGGTGGAAGAAGAGGAGGACCAATGCGCAGCGTGGTAAGTGTCCATATTGATTTAATAGAATAAATGAACACTCAACAGAAAACAATAAAGCGACAACGAATGAAACGAAACAGTCCTGTACGGTGAATACACAAAACACAGAACAGAAAATAATCACCCACAACTCAAGGGTGAAAACAGGCTACCTAAGTATGGTTCTCAATCAGGGACAACGATTGACATCTGCCTCTGATTGAGAACCATACCAGGCCAAACACAGAAATCCCAAATCATAGAAAAAGCAACAGACTGCCCACCCCAACTCACGCCCTGACCATACTAAAACAAAGACAAAACAAAGGAACTAAGGTCAGAACATGACAAATACAATAGTTCAACAGTTTTGAATAAATTTAAGAAGAAACTTCAGATAGAGAAAGAGAGACAGCTACCTTTATTTCATTGTATTTTTTCTTCTTCTTAGTTAACCTTTCACTTAGCTAGCTAATGCAGCTAATTTAGCCTACTCAACAACCTGACTCAAAAAGAGAGGAATGATATTTATGTTAGCTAGAAGGCTAAGGCTATCCAACACTGCAACTTCGAAGTCAAGTTTTTGATTAATTTAATGCCACCAGGGCACATCGGTCTAACTGCTAAACTGCTTGCAGTACACTGTATTGCATGATTGTACACATGGAATGGATTGTGGATTTACTAACGTGTTAGTTCTCGTAGCTATGTTGACTATGATGTTAGCTAATATGGTGAAAAATGATGTAATGTAGGCTGTGTAGCAGCTAGCATTAGCGGTTATGGTATGAAGGTTTGGCTTGGAGAGTTTTTTTTTTGCCTGGTCACAGACAGCTGTTGTGTCGTGCACTGAAGTCCACAAGCAAAGGGAAAAGGTGAGAGGAGGAGAGCACGTAGATGAGAGAAGGAATTATACAATGAGCAAAGTGTTGATGCTGACATGCATAGTGTGTGGCTGCTATGAAAGTCAACTGTGTGCTGGTGATCAGGGGTGGAACGTTTTGCAATTGTTTGGACTAATGATTAATCAGATAGATGCAGGCAGGAGTGTGCAAAGCAGTATTGTATGTGTCACTGTCTGTCACCTTGAATACTCCAATTTGTCTCTCGCCCTGTGCACCTACGTTATAAACTTTAATTTGTAGGTTGTAGCAACCTCATGATAGTTACACGGTAAATTTGAGTATCATGTAATAGCCTAAACCTATTGATGTTACATTTAGCTGGGTAAATGGAATATGAATGACAGTCATACAATATTCTGTAATATAAATAATGCCATGCTCATCCCTAATCTTAAACAGCACCGACCGCTGATAGGAACACACAAACTCACACAGAGCTCTGTGGGCCTAGCTAGCTAAATGTGTTTAAAATGTTATAAACACTTCATATACTGTACAGTGTCCTGTAAGATGGAAGCTGTTCAAGGATAGTCATATGCTTTACATACAATGCTCATCTAATTGATTGTGCAGAAATCATCTAAGACATTTGTATACATATATTTAACATTTTAGGAAATGGCAGTTCTTTGCAGAAACAAAGCTTTCCCAAGTGTGAATTCAAGGTACCCTTAATGTCTGCTATATTGCCAACAATTTAGGAAATATTTGCATGTTTCTGACTCCAATGTAAAACATATTACCTATCATGTCACAATGATCAACATCTAAAGGACTGGGAAAACAAGGAACATCCAACTCTTTCCAACAGAGAAGTGTTTAAGCATCAATTCCCTCAGAACTGAGAGAGAGACACATGTTTACAGGTTCAAATGGATGACCACTGCATAGCATATTGCGATTCCATAAATACACACGAGTCAAAGCGTGATGAATGAGAACACAGCCTTCCTAAATACCCGGGAGAACGGCATGCTGGGACAGCAGCCCAGGACCCACTTAGAGAAGAACAAGATTTATGGGAAGAAGAGGAGAAAGGAGAAGGGAGGAGAAAGATGGAGCGAAAAGGAGGAGGGGAAAGAAAGGAGGAGGGAAGGAGAGGAAAAAAGGAAAAGAGAAGGGAGGCGAGAAGAAAGGAGATGGGAGTTGAGGGAAAGAGAAAGGAGGAAAATAGACAGAGAGAAAGAGTATCTGAGTAAGATAAATGCCAGTCCTTCATGTAAAAAAAGAGAATGTTGGGTGGTTGAAGAGGGAGATATGATGGGAAAAGAGATGGAAGCAGAGGAGAGGCAGGAAAGAACACCAATGGGGGATATACAGTACATTGACAATATATTATCACATAATATATACAGCACTTGAAAGTAGTAGAGAAACTTATTGGAGACATGACAGCTTTTGTCACAGAGAGCCAGCCCTATCCTTTTAACATGCTTGAGTTTATGTGGGTTGGAGGGGGTCTGAACAGGAATACCGTGGGGATGGGTGGCATGCATTTATGATGACAATGTCTGTGATGACGATGTCATGTCTGATGTCTGCAGTTAAGGGGGCAGAGAGCTAAAGTCACAAGCTCAACAACACAGGCTTTTAACAAGACAGTCAACCAATATCTCCCCTCCACACCCATCCCCACCTCTGCGACCAGTGAGCCAACAAACCAACACTCTGGGCATTGCATCAGGTTGGATCCTCGATCTTATACTGGGAAATGCACAAGCAACAAAGAGGGTAATACTTTCTGTGCCAAGTACCAGGTTGTTGCACACCTTGCCCTGTCACACCACAGGCACTCCAGACGGGGCCCAGCCGCTTCTGTCCAATAAAGAGAGCCCTCAGCGATGGGGTCGTAAATCATAACGCTGACCACGCTAGCTCAGGATGGAGAGCCCCTTCCTGTTAATGGTGCGTTTAATTATCTCCTGACTTTGTCATTATTTTTTCCCTCTCATTTAAATCCCACGCTGCATATCTGGCGGAGAAAGCAAACAAAAAACTTGAAAAAAAGTGTACTTTAAAGATTGGAGGACTATTTTTAGTGTGCAGAGTGAGTCTTATATGAGCTTGTTAGGCAGACCATAACATGAGCATTCATATGGAGTTGGTCCCCCTTTTGCTACTATAACAGCCTCTACTCTTCTGGGAAGGCATTCCATTAGATTAGGCCTGGATCGCAGTCAGTATTCTAATTAATCTCCAAGGTGTTTGATGGGGTTGAGGTCAGGGCTCTGTGCAGGCCAGTCAAGTTCTTCCACAGCTATCTCGACAAACCATTTCTGTATGGACCTCGCTTTGTGCATGGGGGCATTGTTATGCTGAAACAGGAAATGCTTCAGGACTACCTGCCATGATGACTCCTTGCTGTCCCCAGTCCACCCGGCCCTGCTGCTGTTCCAGTTTCAACTGTTCTGCCTGTGGCTATGGAACCCTAAACTGTTCATTTTTACTCGAGGTGCTGTCCTGTTGCACCCTCTACAACCACTGTGATCTCCACCCGGCACAGCCAGAAGAGGACCCCTCATAGCCTGGTTCCTCTCTAGGTTTTTTCCTAGGTTTTTTCCTTTCTAGGAAGTTTTTCCTAGCCACCGTGCTTCTACACATGCATTGCTTGCTGTTTGGGGTTTTAGGCTGGGGCTATATAAATATATTTGATTTGATAGAGGACTGAGGTTCTTCCAAATATTGAAAGTGTGTAAATAATTAACCATGTTATTTTGTAAATGTGTGTGTGTGTGTATGTGTGTGTATATATATATATATATATATATATATATATATATATATATATATATATATATATATATATAATTTCATATTTTTTTATCAATAATTATTTTTCCCTATTTATTTTTTTTTTTTTTTTGGGGGGGGGTGTGTTAGAATACAATTTTGGTATTTTGTATATAGTTATTTGTTTCAAAATGTATACCTTCACGCATTTGGCCACTTGGGTACATTTGGGCTACTTGTGTGGGACACCTGGGTGACTTCATGATAAATGTAATGTAGCACAGTCATTTTGGAAGTTATCATTCTGAAACTTTGCACAAGTACTGTTGTCCTCTTATATTTTTCACTGAAATTGTCCCTATCATCCTATCTGAATGTTTGTTTTATCTTGTTCATTTTAAAAATGTATGTTTTTTTTCATTGTTTTATCTAAACCAGATCTATTGTGTTATATTCTCCTACATTCAATTCACATTTACACAAACTTCAGAGTGTTTTCTTTCAAATGGTACCAATAATATGCATATCCATGGTTCTGTGCCTGAGCTACAGGCTGTTAGATTTGGGTATGTCTTCAGGCAGAAATTGCACAAAGTAGGGGGGGGGGGGGGGGGGGGGGGAGCTCTAAGAGGGATATTGGGGACGATAGCGTCCCACCCCGCCAACAGCCAATGACAGCCAAATTCAAAACAACAAAAATCGCATAATTAAAATTCCTCAAGCATAGAAGTGTTTTACATGATTTTAAAGATACAGTTCTCGTTAATCCAGCCACAGTGTCTGATTTCAAAAAGGCTTTACAGCGAAAGCACCATAAACGATTATGTTAGGTCACCACCAAGTCACAGAAAAACACAGCCATTTTTCCAGCCAAAGAGAGGAGTCACAAAAAGCAGAAATATAGATCAAATTAATCCCTAACCTTTGATCTTCATCAGATGACACTCATAGGACTTCATGTTACACTACATGTATGTTTTGTTCGATCAAGTGCATATTTATATAAAACAATCTCATTTTACATTAGCGTTTTGCAGAGAGCCACATCAATTGACAGAAATACTCATAATAAACATTGATAAGAGACAACTATTATACATTTTAGATAAACTTCTCTCCTTAATGCAACCGCTGTGTCAGATTTTTAAAAAACTTTACGGAAAAAGCAATAATCTGAGTACTGCGCTCAGAGACCAAACAAGCCAAATAGATATCCGCCATATTGTGCAGTCAACAGAAGTCAGAAATAACATTATAAATATTCACTTACCTTTGATCTTCATCAGAATGCACTCCCAGGAATCCCAGTTCCACAATAAATGTTTGATTTGTTCGATAATGTCCATCATTTATGTCCAAATAGCTACTTTTGTTTAGTGCGTTTTGTAAACAAATCTAAACTCACGAAGCACGTTCACTAGGAGCAGACGAAATGTCAAAAAGTTCCGTTACAGTCCGTAGAAACATGTCAAACTAAGTATAGAATCAATCTTTAGGATCTTTTCAACATAAATCTTCAATAATGTTCCAACCGGAGAATTCCTTTGTCTGTAAATGCAATGGAACGCGAGCTACCTCTCACATGAACAAACATGAACGAGCTTGTGGCTCTCTGCCAGACCACTGACTCAAAGAGCCCTTATTAGCCCCTCCTTTACAGTAGAAGCCTCAAACTGTTCACATCTAGTGGAAGCCTTAGGAAGTACAACATGACCAAAAAAACGACCAACCTCAGATTTCCCACTTCCTAGTTGGATTATTTCTCAGGTTTTTGCCTGCCATATGAGTTATGTTATACTCACAGACATCATTCAAACAGTTATATAAACTTCAGAGTATTTTCTATCCAAATATACTAATTATATGGATATTCTAGCTTTTATGGCTGAGTAGCAGGCAGTTTACTCTGGGCACCTTATTCATCCAAGCTACTCAATACTGCCCCCCAATCACCAAGAAGTTAAATAAAGTCCACCAGTGTGCAATCTATGTGTCACATGATCTCAGTATATATACACCTGTTCTGAAAGGCCCCGGAGTCTGCAACACCACTAAGCAGGGGCACCACCAAGTAAGCGGCACCATGAAGAACAAGGAGCTCTCCAAACAGGTCAGGGACAATGTTGTGGAGAAGGGCAGATCAGGGTTGGGTTATTAAAAAAATATCAGGAAATTTGAACATCCCACAGAGCACCATTAAATCCGTTAATAAAAAATGGAAAGAATATGGCACCACAAACAAACCTGCCAAGAGAGGGCCACCACCGGTCCAGGCAAAGAGGGCATTAATCAGAGTGGCAAACAAAGAGACCAAAGATAACCCTCAAGGAGCTGCAAAGTTCCACGGCGGAGAATAGAGTATCTGTCCATAGGACCACTCTAAGCCATACACTCCACAGAGCTGGGCTTTACAGAAGAGTGGCCAGAAAACCTGTTTGTCTTCCAGAGATTTGAGACTAGGACGGAGGTTCACCTTCCAGCAGGACAATGACCCTAAGCATACTGCTAAAGCATCACTCAAGTGATTTAAGGGGAAACATTTAAATGTCTTGGAATGGACTAGTCAAAGCCCAGACCTCAATCCAATTGAGAATCAATGGAATGACTTAAAGATTGCTGTATACCAGCGGAACCCATCCAACTTGAAGGAGCTGGAGCAGTTTTGCCTTGAAGAATGGGCAAAAATGAAAGTGGCTAGATGTGCCAAGCTTATAGAGAAAGGTGGCTCTACAAAGTATTGACTTTGGAGGGGTGAATAGTTATATACGCTTAAGTTCTGTTTGTCTTATTTGTTGTTTGTTTCACAATTTAAAAAAATTGCTTCTTCAAAGTGGTAGGCATGTTTTGTAAATCAAGTGATACAAACCCCCCAAAAATCAATTTTAATTCCAGGTTGTAAGGCAACAAAACAGGGAAAATGCCAAGGGGGGTGAATAATGTCGCAAGCCACTGTATATTGGGCCTATATGAATTCTAGCAAATTTGGACAGACATGTTGTTTCCTAGAAATCAGTGCTTGGCATGGACTGAAATAGGCACCGGCACTCTTTTTTTGGTGCCAGTACTGTTTACATTTAGGTGCAGGAGCTCCACAATACTTTTGAGGTAATATTCTATAAGAGGAACTGGAGCTCAAGCAGTAGAACATTTGAGGTGTCGGTACTCAGCTCCTGCCCAAGTCAAGCACTCCTAGAAACTAATATGCAACAGTGTAATGACATCTGTTTATTATTAAATCTAAGCTGTGACTGACCTGCTCAATTTGGTCTCATGTGGCAAACTCTGAAATTGTGTTTTTTTACATTGGATAAAAGTAAAGACCCAGTGCTAGAAAATGGTATATCATGTACTACAGTTGAGAAACAATTGGCTTTGAAAGTTGATAACCTTGTAACCCCACTATTGAGAAAGTGGGGCTTGAGTGTTTTGGCACAACCAATGCAGAACTCGTCTTTGTCTACAGCCATTAAGCCTTAGCCCCAACCATCTCTTTAAGGAGTCACATGTGAGGCCATATACAGAGTGAGTACGGTAGTGTACTACACAACCAAAGACTAAAGGCTGGTTTATACTATGTCTATTGACACGTCTGTAGACAGCTTTGGCAGTGACATCATGAACATTCGATTGTCATCCGGCATCAAACTTGTTGTTGTCATTATAAAAAAGTATTAACACAAAAAGGACAGGTTGCATGACATCAGCAGCCTGGTGTTCCAAAATAGCATAACTGATGTATTTTAACACCAATCAACCCATCCGTTTAAAAAATAATGTATGAAATGTCAATCTAACAAACCAGTCAACTAAAAGCACATTTCTAAACAATGTTTTGGTTCATTTCTAGGCTGTTAGCTAGCTAGCTAAGTTAAAATAATGACCATAACCTAAACTTGATCTAATTTGTATTTGTTATTACAGAAAAATAAACTTACAACAAGATCATTAATTACAGAAAATAGCTTATGGTTGTAGTGTGACGAAATAAAAGCAGGGCATTCTACCGTAGACTGTTAACTTGGACACTGTCTCGTTGGCCTAACACTATATCCTAATTTGACTTTGGTTCAGGTCATGTTGCTCTTCACATTGCAGTCTCTGGTAAACACAAATTATATCAAATAAAATCAAAGTTTATTTTTCACATGCACAGGATACAGAAGGTGTAAATGGTACAGTGAAATGGTTACTTGCAAGGTGAAATATTTTTTAAAGACATGTAGCGAGGAAGCTAGCTAAACAATTAACCATATTACCAACTCATAACGTTACTATCCTGCATTAATCTGCAGGTAGCTAAAGCTAACCAACTAGCTAGGTTTAATGTTAACTATCTAGCTAACATTAGGCTATACCTAGCAATGCAAATGGCTCTGAGATACATTATGATCTATGTAGTAACATTATTTGTAACGTTAACTAGCAAATAGCCAGACGCCTAATGTTAGCTATTCAGCTAACAGTAAGCTTTAACTTGCAATGAAAACGACTTTCTGACAAAATCTGAACTATATAAATTCAGATAATATAGCTAAATTGACTCTTAACTGTATATATGGATGAACACTTCTCCCTCTCTGTCACGGAAGCCATGTTTGCCCTTAGTTTGAAGATGTAATCTGGAGACAGGTGTTCCCTTTGACTCTTTCCGTATTATTTGCAATCAAATGGCAGAGTTCTCTCCTTAGCTATCATACTCTGCTTCCACCAGGCATTCCACTGATTTCTGAACTCGGTCCTCCAGAAAGTGGAGAGCATTAGCAACACTTATGCAGTTCTTCTTGATATCTTTAAAAAAAGTTGTGTTAGAAGGATGTTCATGTTATGATGTCATGATGTTGATGCTCATGTTATAGTAGCATGCTACATGGCAGACCAATCCGAACTTATATCTTGGCATGTTCAGCCCATCCATTATCTCAGCCAGTCATGGCAAGTGGGATGGTTCCTCCCTTTTTCATGGCTAAACCAACTAGGCTTGTAATTGAACAATTGTATTCGTATTTACAGATGGCATACACGTTTGTTATTAAGGCACATGTTTTAGAAGGTATTTCTGCCCCAAAATTTCACTTGGATAAATAATAATAATAATTACATTCAAATGCCTCTCCTGTAAAGTAGTGCTGCGCGACATAAGCCTAGTTGATACAAATACCAGTTGATGAAATTACAAACACTACTTTCCTATTGAGATGCTTTACATTGAAAATTGTACACTATCTTTAAGAACGTCAGGTTTGTGTTTAGGACATGCAAGAGATCTCCTGAAGAAGTTATCCCTTTTCGTTTCTTTCTGGGCCCCCAAATGTTTGGAGATGCTTTTAAAGTTATCAGGTTGTTAACTAGCTGGGGTCTGCACAAAGTGTAAACAAATGGTGTCGCACGCCAGTAGTTTTAGAACGGCCGATGATATGGTTTATGAATGTAAATCTGCTATATATATAGGAAGACAAAAATGTTGCACCTCTAATATGGGTCAGATATGAACATCATTACTACAGTTGATATTATGTATATAGTGCTATTTATATTTATATTGTTGGTGTTTTTCTTATTGCCATTTTCATTGTTTTATTTCACACTGTACCCTGCATTCGCACCTGCAACCCTGTATATGTGACTATTGAACACTCTGGACCTGAATCTGAGATCTTTTAAACTATTTGACCTCAAAAACAAGCCATTTTTGCTGTGGTGATGGTACAACCATGACGCTAATGAGACTGCACTCACTTTTTCTGTAGGCCACTCGTAAACAACGGCACAGTGAAGTCTTTTATATTTTTCGGGTTTATTTTCGTTAGTTTTTTTTTTTACCTCTTTTTCTCCCCAATTTTGTGGTATCCATTTGGTAGTTACAGTCTTGTCTCATAGCTGCAATTTCCGGACTCGGGAGAGGTGAAGGTCGAGAGCCGTGTGTCCTCCAAAACACAACCCAACCAACCCGCACTGCTTCTTGACACAATGCAGTCGGGAGGCCCGGTACAGTGAAGTCTAAACATTCCAGCAATTATCTGGGCAATTTTTTTTCTAGACTTACTGGTGCTCCACAAATAAAATTCCAGGTTGCACAGCAAAAATTACCTAGCATATTTGACCAAAATGGTCACACTCTATTGCCCTGCTCCTAGCACCTGCTCTTTCCGTGCCCTCTGTCAGAGCCACAATGGCAACGTCCCGCCTGCACCTCCTCACCCAGCCGTAATCCCCTCTCTCACCTGTACTGCTGCTTCAAGCTTCAACCTGGGGAAAATAACTGCAATTAAGGCTGTCTTTGAAGAGCCTGAGAGAGGCAGGTTATGACACATTACACAACACCAAGGATCACTGGAGGCGATGGGGAGTTCAGATATGGTCAATTGTGAAACAACAAAGGCATTCACCGAAACTTGACTATGTAATTATTGCCCTAAATATAACTTTGTCACAAACCACTGTCTAATTATTTCCAACTGTAACACTAACCTACTGACCTCTAAGCTCAACTAGAGGAGCAAAAAAATAGGCAAATTAAATCAGAGATGAGTGCCATAAAAAGTGAGAGAAACTGACAAGAGTGTTTGAAAGTGAAAAAAAAGTTAAATGAATTGGCAAAATGTGCATTTTTCGTCATGGGCAGAACAAAACAAAAAAACATTTCTGAGGCTGACCAACTACAGTGTATTTTTGCTGGAATGTGTCCACAAACATATCACCACCATAGTTACAGTATACTGTGATTGTGCCATCAAAACATTCCAAGCAAGCTTATTATAGTATTGTGATTTAATATTGGTTTTTATTTCTATTTGTTTTTAGATTTGTATTTGAAATTGAGTTTAGTTTCAGTTAGTTTTCAGATTTGATTTACTAGTTTAGTTTTAGTTTAGTTTTAGTTTGATAAAAATATTTATATTTTGTTTTTGTATTATTTAGTGTTAGGGCCAGAAAGTAACCTTTGCGTGGGAGGCTAGGAGCCATGTATGTGTTGTAGGAATTTAGTTTTTTTGGGGGGGGATGGATTTGTTTGAGTTGATACATTTTTGCTCACAGATAAACATGGACGAAATACAGAATTTACATAATAAAAAAATTGCAAAACACAATCTTCAAATACATAATACATGGCAAAAATAATTATTGTGACTCCCCATCCCGGGTCCGGGAGCGTAATCATCGGCCTGACACTAATTAGCATAACGCAACGGACATAAATCTTCCTAGAAAATCTTCCTATTCATGAAAATCACAAGTGAAATATATTGGAACACAGCTTAACCTTTTGTTAATCACCCTGTCATCTCAGATTTTCAAAATATGCTTTACAGCCAAAGCTAGACAAGCATTTGTGTAAGTTTATCATAGACTAGCATAGCATTATGCCTTGCTAGCAGCAGGCAACCTTGTCACGAAAATCTGAAAAGCAATCAAATTAAATCGTTTACCTTTGATGAACTTCAGATGTTTTCACTCACGAGACTCCCAGGTAGATAGCCAAAGCTCATTTTTTCCAAAAGTATTATTTTTGTAGGCGAAATAGCTTCGTTTGTTCTTCATGTTTGGCTGAGAAATCGCCCGGAAATTGCAGTCACGAAAACGGCAAAAAATATTCCAAATTAGCTCCATAATAATCGACAGAAACATGGCAAACGTTGTTTATAATCAAGCCTCAAGGTGTTTTTCTAATATCTATTCGATAATATATCCATCGGGACAAATAGTTTTTCAGTAGGACCTATTGGAATAATGGCTACCTCTGTATTTTACACAAGAATCTCTCTGGGAGCCATCATGTGACCATTTACGCAATGTAGCCACCTACGGCTATTCTTCAACATAAATGCGTAAAACTACGTCACAATGCTGTAGACACCTTGGGGAATACGTAGAAAGCGTAAGCTGGTTGATAGGGCATTCACAGCTCAATAGGGACTCATTGGAACGCAGCTCTTTCAAAATATGGGGCACTTCCGGATTGGATTTTTGTCAGGCTTTCGCCTGCAACATCAGTTCTGTTATACTCACAGACAATATCTTTACAGTTTTGGAAACGTTAGAGTGTTTTCTATCCAAAGCTGTCAATTATATGCATATTCTGGCATATTGTCCTGACAAAATATCCCGTTTAAAACGGGAACGTTTTTTTTCTTCCAAAAATGTAAATACTCCCCCTAGAGGATAAAATACAGGAAGTTGGTCGGTGGGTTGGGAACGGCACCAGCAGCTTCACAAGCTGCTCATTGTTGTTCCAGTCGTTGGTCAGCAAGGTGTCCATATTCTGCTCCTTCAGGTGTGGCTTTGTCTCAAGCAGTCTCTTCATCATATCAAAGGTGCTGTTCCAGCATGTGGTGCAATCTTGGATGAAGGTTTTGCCACACTAATTGATCATGCCCTCATTGACCACTGGTAATTTCATGACAGCAGTTATCAGCCTCCTGGCTTTGGTGATAGCAGCCCAGTAATAGCCCTTTCAAGGACAGCTGTAGGGTATGATCAAGTATGGCAACCTCTGACATGTTTAGAAACCCCTATCCTGGATCAGGCTAAGAACACAAGGAAGAAAATATGAATATAGCATTGAGTGAATAAATGGAAGCCACACACTGTAAAATGTAGGCTCTGTCTTTCATGCCACATCCCCTGAGGGAGACACTAACACAAAAAGTACATTCCATTTTCATAGATAATACTAGATTTCTATAGCATATCTGTAATGTTCAGCTGCACATAGAGCAATACTTTTGAAAAGGAAATTGAGTGGCACAATACCTCCGCAATCAGCTTTGTTGGCAAGCTATCTAGCTACAGCAATCCAATTGCAACAACATTAGACTTTATTAGCTAGCTGGTTGTTCAAATATCTTAATCAATACACTTGTTTAGTATACATTTAGCTAACACTTGACGTTACCAGGTAAAATTACAAGGTACTAGCTAATACATTTAGCTAGGTGGTATCGACATTCGCTAACTAGCTACATGTAGCTGGCTATCCAACATTTAGCTGGCTAGCAGTAGCAACCAGACATGGTATAGAAACATTATCCACTATCTTTGGTAGAAACTTCAGTTAGTTAAGTAGCTCATATCATCCAACATTAATTCACTGATGTTAGCTAGGTACACTGGGTGAAAAGGGTAAATATCAGGGGATATCTTTATATATTTCTGGATATGGTGTAAGGAGTAGACATGCTCCAGATATGCATGTCGTTAATTTCATATAAGGAGCTGGGATATACCTAATGGGACAGTTTCTACATGCGTTCAATTCAGATCTCCCTGCTACTGTATCTTGGGTGAAAAACGTTCAAGACACACACCTGATGCACCTCTATCCGCTTACATATTTGTAGAATATAATAATAATACGGTATTGGAACTGACTTTTAAACAGTTCATGTAAATAGCATGCTTACTTAGTGTATTTCATATTTTCTATTCCTATTTATTGTGTTTTTTATAGTAATAAATTGTTATTGATTATTGCATTGTTGGGTTTTCAGTTTGCAAGAAAGGCATTTCACTGTACTTGTGCATGTGACATCTCCCGAAAGAGTATGTGTCAACATGCGGACATAATTGTACTAAGGCATCCACATGTTTTCAGAAATCTATCATATCTGCAGTCATTACCTGATCATTTTTGTATGGTATATCTTTAAAAAATATATTTAAAAAAAAATCGAAATTTCTATAGATATCATTACATGATATGTAATATTCATCCTCATATGAAATTTCCAGCGGACAAATTATTTGACCTGTTTTTCGGTGCCGCAAATCTTTGTACTTCTACAAATGAAGGTGACATAGCTGAGCAGAGTATACATTTGCACCATATTCTGTAGTAGGCTATAGCATGACAATGATCCCAAACACACCGCCCGGGCAACGGATTGGCTTCGCAAGAAGCATTTCAAGGTCCTGGAGTGGCCTAGCCAGTCTCCAGATCTCAACCCCATAGAAAATCTTTGGAGGGAGCTGAAAGTCTGTGTTGCCCAGCAACAGCCCCAAAACATCACTGCTCTAGAGGAGATATGCATGGAGGAATGGGCCAAAATACCAGCAACAGTGTGTGAAAACCGTGAGAAGACTTACAGAAAACGTTTGACCTCTGTCATTGCCAACAAAGGGTATATAACAAAGTATTGATACACTTTTGTTATTGACCAAATACTTATTTTCCACCATAATTTGCAAATAAATTCATAAAAAAATCCTACAATGTGATTTTCTGGATTTTTTTTCAAATTTTGTCTGTCATAGTTGTGTATCTATGATGAAAATTACAGGCCTCTCATCTTTTTAAGTGGGAAAACTTGCACAATTGGTGGCTGACTAAATACTTTTCCCCCCCACTGTATTAACCAGTAAGAAAAAATATGCCTAAATGTTTTAAAATGTTAGCTGTCACCTTGAGGATTGATAGGGGGTAAGAATGTTTTTCCCCGAAGGAAAAGCCAATTTTATTATTTGTTAGCTAGCTAGGCTTCCAGTTAGCTTTTAACATTATGCCCCTGTCAAGCCTAGCTAGCTAACGGTAGCTAAAACTATTCCGTACATATTTTGCGTAACCGCAGCATTCAAACGAGGCTGCAATGGAAATGAATAAGACTGTAGTGACTGGCATCAATATCCAGGGTGTAATCTACGTTTCTATTCAAGTGTTGATTGACATGGTAATGGTCCAATACTATTCAAGAAAAGATGAAAAAACTGACCGCTGATGCTGTATGTTACATTGTGACGTGTCACAAAGTAACATTCAGCATGCAACTCATTGTGTGCCGTACAGCGGCTTTCCAACAGGGGTAGCGCTTCTCTCGCAGATTAAAAACAAGAAATGATATACAGACCACACATTCAAATTCCATCTAGACACGGTTGCCCTAGACCACACAAAAAAATTATCCATACCTACAGTATTTATACTTGAATCAGCTATATAACCCATTGCCCTTTATGGTTGTGAGGTCTGGGGTCCGCTCACCAACCAAGAATTCACAAAATGGGGAAAATGCCAAATTGAGACTGCATGCAGAATTCTGCAAAAAATATCCTCTTTGTACAAAATCCGTAAAAGACAACCACCTACAGTGGCAAAAAAAAGGTATGTGAACCCTTTGGAATTACCTGGATTTCTGCATAAATTGGTCATCAAATTTGATCTGATCTTCATCTAAGTCACAACAGACAAACATAGTGTGCTTAAACTAATAACACACAAATTGTTTTTTTCATGTCTATATTGAATACATAATTTAAACATTCACAGTGTAGGTTGGAAAAAGTATGTGAGCCCCTAGGCTAATGACTTCTCCAAAAGCTAATTGGAGTTAGGAGTCAGCTAACCTGGAGTCCAATCAATGAGACGAGATTGAAGGTGTTGGTTAGTGCTACCTTGCCCTAGAAATAACACTCACAAAATTTGAGTTTGCTATTCACAAGAAGCATTGCCTGATGTGAACCATGCCTCAAACAAAAGAGATCTCAGAAGACCTACTATTAAGAATAGTTGACTTGCATACTATTAAGAATTGTTGACTTGCATAAAGCTGGAAAGGGGTACAAAATAATCTCTAAAAGCCTTGATGTTCATCAGTCCACGGTAAGACAAATTGTCTATAAATGGAGAAAGTTCAACACTGTTGTTACAATCCCTAGGAGTGGCAGTCCTGCAAAGATGACTGCAAGAGCACAGCGCAGAATGCTCAATGAGGTTTAAGAAGAATCCTAGAGTGTCAGCTAAAGACTTACATAATTCTCTGGAACATGCTACCATATCTGTTGATGAGTCTACGATAAGGCAAACACTAAACAAGAATGGTGGTCATGGGAGCACACCACGGAAAAAGCCACTCAAAAAACATTGCTGCACGTTTGAAGTTTGCAAATGAGCACCTGGATGTTCAACAGCGCTACTGGCAAAATATTCTGTGGACAGATGAAACTACAGTTGAGTTGTTTGGAAGGAACACAATACTATGTGTGGAGAAAAAAAGGCACAGCACACCAACCTCAAAACCTCATCCCAACTGTAAAGTATAGTGATGGGAGCATCATGGTTTGGGACTGCTTTGCTGCCTCAGGGCCTGGACAGCTTGCTATCATCGATGGAAAAATTCCAAGTTTATCAAGACAATTTGCAGGAATGTAAGGCTGTCTGTCCGCCAATTAAAGCTCAACAGAAGTTGGGTGATGTAACATGACAACAACCCAAAACACAGAAGTAAATCAACAACAGAATGGTTCAACAGAAGAAAATACGCCTTCTGGAGTGGCCCAGTCCTGACCTTAACCTGATTGAGATGCTGTGGCATGACCTCAAGAGAGCAGTTCACACCAGACTTCCCAAGAATATTGCTGAACTGAAACAGTTTTGTAAAGGTTAGACCGTTATGAAGGTCTGATCCGCAACTACAGAAAACGTTTGCTTGAGGTTATTCCTGCCAAAGGAGGGTCAACCAGTGATTAAATCCAAGGGTTCACCTACTTTTTCCACCCTGCACTGTGAATGTTTACACTGTGTTCAATAGACATGAAAACGTATAATTGTTTGTGTGTTATTAGTTTAAGCAGACTGTCTATTGTTGTGACCTTGATGATCAGATAACATTTTATAACCAATTTGTGCAGAAATCCAGGTATTTCAAAAGGGTTCACATACTTTTTCTTGCCATTGTAAAGGAAGCGATTCCAAAAAATTCCATAACAAAGCCATCACCTACAGAAAAATGAACCTGTAGAAGAGTCCCCTAAACAAGGGCTGTTCACAAACACAAACAGAGTCTTGTGACAGCAGAACAATTAGACCCAAACAAATCATGAGAAAACAAAAAGAGAATTACTTGACACGTTGGAAAGAATTGTCAAAAAAACACAGCAAACTAGAATGCTAGTTCGCCCTAAACAGAGAGTACACAGTGACAGAATACTTGACCACTGTGACTGACCCAAAAATAAGGAAAGCTATGACTATGTACAGAGGCAGACCTGGCTATACAGAGGCAGAGCTGGCTTTGACGACTGAGCTGCACTTCCTATCAAATGTATGACCACATTAAGAAACATACTTCCCTCATGATTGTAAACATATGTTTACAATGCCCAGGGTTGGGAAGTAACAGATTACATGTAAGGGATTTAAAAAAAATAGTAACTGTAGTCCGTTCGACATCATGAGATAGGCCTATTTTCTCTATATGATGACAAATACTGACAGCAGACCTACACAGTATATTTTCAGCACATACAACGCATATGCTCTTGCCTGATGTCCATGTCAGAATCTTGATATGCTTCTTGATATGCTAAATAAGGACAATTTCTGACGGTAATTTGAGTTGAGGACATGCTCAATAATTTGACATGTTGATAATCTTGTAAATCTCTCTAGGACAAGTTCACTTTAATCAAAAAAAGTGTGAGAGTCTAGTTCCTTATCGTCAGAGTCTGACTCAGATTCAGACAGTTCCGCCTCACTGTTCAAAGCTCCATCCAGCTCTGGTTGTTGTTGATCACAGGGATTCTCGTGCCTGTTCTGCAATAGCTTGATAGCCTTGACTATGTTCGCCCCTTTGTCAGTTATGACGAGTAGCATCTTCACCTCTGGTACGTATGTTCCATGCGTCCAATGTTTGGTTGATACACTGTACAATTGCCTCTCTGGTGTGTTGGTGCAAAATCCCATGGAGTTTGAGCAACACATGCTGTATCTTGTCGGGGGGGATAGAACAGGCTGATATGCCCATAAATGAAGCAGTAAGAGTAAGTCCTTTCTTGCTCCATCCCTCAACATATGGGATTATTTTTCTTGCCTCTTTCAGAATCTTCATATCTTCATTAAACTGTTTAGCAGTGCCAAGAGTTTTAGATTTGGGAAATAATGCATGATGGTTTTTATTCTATTTTAGTTTGTTTTGCAGTCAAATATAGTTTCAGTTTTATTTTTATTTGAGTTTACTGAATAGTTTCTACAATTTTATTTGTAATTGTAACGGCCATTGTTGGTGGAAGAAGGTGAGGACCAAGGTGCAGCGTGGTATGTGTCCATAATTATTAAAATGAACACGGAAATAACAAAAATACCAAAGAGAAACGACCAAAAATAGTTCTGGCTGGTGCAGACACAAAACAGAAAATAATCACCCACCAAACACAATAGAAAACAGGCTCCCTAAATATGGTTCTCAATCAGGGACAACGATTGACAGCTGCCTCCGATTGAGAACCATACCAGGCCAAACACAGAAATAGCAAATCATAGAAAAACTCAAATAGACAACCCACCCAACTCACGCCCTGACCATACTAAAACAAAAGACATAACAAAAGAACTAAGGTCAGAACATGACAGTTATTTTAGTTTCAGTTTTCGTTTACTACAATAACTTTGGTGGGAAGTGAGCGTTATGTCCAGACAATGAAGTCCTTTACTGAGTGAGTTTTTTTTTACCACCCCAAACTCTGTTCAAGTGGTAATCGTCAACATGTGATGTGCCTTGCTTGAGTGGTCGTGAGCCACAAATTGTGATCGCATTTAATTGTTTTGTCAGTCTGAGCTGAATCCTATCCCATTTGTGGGCAGTGGAGTTTAATGGACACAAACTGAAAGACAAACTTATCCTCTGTTACACAGGACAAACATAAGCTTTGTCTGTGGTGAAGTTTGGTGGTTGATAGTGACAGAGTTGCATTTAGTTGAGCTGCAGTGAAATGGGTTACAATTGGGCCTGTAGAGACTGCCTTCAGTTCAACGACAACTTGAAGCAATATCTGTGGCTGGCTCAGTTGTTGGGTTTGGTTGTGTTAGTTAGTTGCATAGGTCAACTTAACAGACAGAGGACTGAAATGTGTCTGTTGGGATGCCTGTGCCCAGGATGACATCAGAGCGGAAGCCTCATGAGAATCAACAGTGACTGCATAACATACAATATGATATAACCACAGCAGAGTTGAATGTATGGCTACCTTTATCTCAAGAGCTTACCAAGCCACATACGACTACACACCTATGGAACTTCTCATCTACAGTAGTATCTACCCGCACAACAAGACCACATTTTCTTACGTGAGGGAAACCCCCCGTAAGGCCACATCAGGAGTGTCTGACCTACAGTATTTATACTTGAATCAGCTATATAACCCATTGCCCTTTATGGTTGTGAGGTCTGGGGTCCGCTCACCAACCAAGAATTCACAAAATGGGGAAAATGCCAAATTGAGACTGCATGCAGAATTCTGCAAAAAATATCCTCTTTGTACAAAATCCGTAAAAGACAACCACCTACAGTGGCAAAAAAAAGGTATGTGAACCCTTTGGAATTACCTGGATTTCTGCATAAATTGGTCATCAAATTTGATCTGATCTTCATCTAAGTCACAACAGACAAACATAGTGTGCTTAAACTAATAACACACAAATTGTTTTTTTCATGTCTATATTGAATACATAATTTAAACATTCACAGTGTAGGTTGGAAAAAGTATGTGAGCCCCTAGGCTAATGACTTCTCCAAAAGCTAATTGGAGTTAGGAGTCAGCTAACCTGGAGTCCAATCAATGAGACGAGATTGAAGGTGTTGGTTAGTGCTACCTTGCCCTAGAAATAACACTCTCAAAATTTGAGTTTGCTATTCACAAGAAGCATTGCCTGATGTGAACCATGCCTCAAACAAAAGAGATCTCAGAAGACCTACTATTAAGAATAGTTGACTTGCATACTATTAAGAATTGTTGACTTGCATAAAGCTGGAAAGGGGTACAAAATAATCTCTAAAAGCCTTGATGTTCATCAGTCCACGGTAAGACAAATTGTCTATAAATGGAGAAAGTTCAACACTGTTGTTACAATCCCTAGGAGTGGCAGTCCTGCAAAGATGACTGCAAGAGCACAGCGCAGAATGCTCAATGAGGTTTAAGAAGAATCCTAGAGTGTCAGCTAAAGACTTACATAATTCTCTGGAACATGCTACCATATCTGTTGATGAGTCTACGATAAGGCAAACACTAAACAAGAATGGTGGTCATGGGAGCACACCACGGAAAAAGCCACTCAAAAAACATTGCTGCACGTTTGAAGTTTGCAAATGAGCACCTGGATGTTCAACAGCGCTACTGGCAAAATATTCTGTGGACAGATGAAACTACAGTTGAGTTGTTTGGAAGGAACACAATACTATGTGTGGAGAAAAAAAGGCACAGCACACCAACCTCAAAACCTCATCCCAACTGTAAAGTATAGTGATGGGAGCATCATGGTTTGGGACTGCTTTGCTGCCTCAGGGCCTGGACAGCTTGCTATCATCGATGGAAAAATTCCAAGTTTATCAAGACAATTTGCAGGAATGTAAGGCTGTCTGTCCGCCAATTAAAGCTCAACAGAAGTTGGGTGATGTAACATGACAACAACCCAAAACACAGAAGTAAATCAACAACAGAATGGTTCAACAGAAGAAAATACGCCTTCTGGAGTGGCCCAGTCCTGACCTTAACCTGATTGAGATGCTGTGGCATGACCTCAAGAGAGCAGTTCACACCAGACTTCCCAAGAATATTGCTGAACTGAAACAGTTTTGTAAAGGTTAGACCGTTATGAAGGTCTGATCCGCAACTACAGAAAACGTTTGCTTGAGGTTATTCCTGCCAAAGGAGGGTCAACCAGTGATTAAATCCAAGGGTTCACCTACTTTTTCCACCCTGCACTGTGAATGTTTACACTGTGTTCAATAGACATGAAAACGTATAATTGTTTGTGTGTTATTAGTTTAAGCAGACTGTCTATTGTTGTGACCTTGATGATCAGATAACATTTTATAACCAATTTGTGCAGAAATCCAGGTATTTCAAAAGGGTTCACATACTTTTTCTTGCCATTGTAAAGGAAGCGATTCCAAAAAATTCCATAACAAAGCCATCACCTACAGAAAAATGAACCTGTAGAAGAGTCCCCTAAACAAGGGCTGTTCACAAACACAAACAGAGTCTTGTGACAGCAGAACAATTAGACCCAAACAAATCATGAGAAAACAAAAAGAGAATTACTTGACACGTTGGAAAGAATTGTCAAAAAAACACAGCAAACTAGAATGCTAGTTCGCCCTAAACAGAGAGTACACAGTGACAGAATACTTGACCACTGTGACTGACCCAAAAATAAGGAAAGCTATGACTATGTACAGAGGCAGACCTGGCTATACAGAGGCAGAGCTGCCTTTGACGACTGAGCTGCACTTCCTATCAAATGTATGACCACATTAAGAAACATACTTCCCTCATGATTGTAAACATATGTTTACAATGCCCAGGGTTGGGAAGTAACAGATTACATGTAAGGGATTTAAAAAAAATAGTAACTGTAGTCCGTTCGACATCATGAGATAGGCCTATTTTCTCTATATGATGACAAATACTGACAGCAGACCTACACAGTATATTTTCAGCACATACAACGCATATGCTCTTGCCTGATGTCCATGTCAGAATCTTGATATGCTTCTTGATATGCTAAATAAGGACAATTTCTGACGGTAATTTGAGTTGAGGACATGCTCAATAATTTGACATGTTGATAATCTTGTAAATCTCTCTAGGACAAGTTCACTTTAATCAAAAAAAGTGTGAGAGTCTAGTTCCTTATCGTCAGAGTCTGACTCAGATTCAGACAGTTCCGCCTCACTGTTCAAAGCTCCATCCAGCTCTGGTTGTTGTTGATCACAGGGATTCTCGTGCCTGTTCTGCAATAGCTTGATAGCCTTGACTATGTTCGCCCCTTTGTCAGTTATGACGAGTAGCATCTTCACCTCTGGTACGTATGTTCCATGCGTCCAATGTTTGGTTGATACACTGTACAATTGCCTCTCTGGTGTGTTGGTGCAAAATCCCATGGAGTTTGAGCAACACATGCTGTATCTTGTCGGGGGGGATAGAACAGGCTGATATGCCCATAAATGAAGCAGTAAGAGTAAGTCCTTTCTTGCTCCATCCCTCAACATATGGGATTATTTTTCTTGCCTCTTTCAGAATCTTCATATCTTCATTAAACTGTTTAGCAGTGCCAAGAGTTTTAGATTTGGGAAATAATGCATGATGGTTTTTATTCTATTTTAGTTTGTTTTGCAGTCAAATATAGTTTCAGTTTTATTTTTATTTGAGTTTACTGAATAGTTTCTACAATTTTATTTGTAATTGTAACGGCCATTGTTGGTGGAAGAAGGTGAGGACCAAGGTGCAGCGTGGTATGTGTCCATAATTATTAAAATGAACACGGAAATAACAAAAATACCAAAGAGAAACGACCAAAAATAGTTCTGGCTGGTGCAGACACAAAACAGAAAATAATCACCCACCAAACACAATAGAAAACAGGCTCCCTAAATATGGTTCTCAATCAGGGACAACGATTGACAGCTGCCTCCGATTGAGAACCATACCAGGCCAAACACAGAAATAGCAAATCATAGAAAAACTCAAATAGACAACCCACCCAACTCACGCCCTGACCATACTAAAACAAAAGACATAACAAAAGAACTAAGGTCAGAACATGACAGTTATTTTAGTTTCAGTTTTCGTTTACTACAATAACTTTGGTGGGAAGTGAGCGTTATGTCCAGACAATGAAGTCCTTTACTGAGTGAGGTTTTTTTTACCACCCCAAACTCTGTTCAAGTGGTAATCGTCAACATGTGATGTGCCTTGCTTGAGTGGTCGTGAGCCACAAATTGTGATCGCATTTAATTGTTTTGTCAGTCTGAGCTGAATCCTATCCCATTTGTGGGCAGTGGAGTTTAATGGACACAAACTGAAAGACAAACTTATCCTCTGTTACACAGGACAAACATAAGCTTTGTCTGTGGTGAAGTTTGGTGGTTGATAGTGACAGAGTTGCATTTAGTTGAGCTGCAGTGAAATGGGTTACAATTGGGCCTGTAGAGACTGCCTTCAGTTCAACGACAACTTGAAGCAATATCTGTGGCTGGCTCAGTTGTTGGGTTTGGTTGTGTTAGTTAGTTGCATAGGTCAACTTAACAGACAGAGGACTGAAATGTGTCTGTTGGGATGCCTGTGCCCAGGATGACATCAGAGCGGAAGCCTCATGAGAATCAACAGTGACTGCATAACATACAATATGATATAACCACAGCAGAGTTGAATGTATGGCTACCTTTATCTCAAGAGCTTACCAAGCCACATACGACTACACACCTATGGAACTTCTCATCTACAGTAGTATCTACCCGCACAACAAGACCACATTTTCTTACGTGAGGGAAACCCCCCGTAAGGCCACATCAGGAGTGTCTGACCTACAGTATTTATACTTGAATCAGCTATATAACCCATTGCCCTTTATGGTTGTGAGGTCTGGGGTCCGCTCACCAACCAAGAATTCACAAAATGGGGAAAATGCCAAATTGAGACTGCATGCAGAATTCTGCAAAAAATATCCTCTTTGTACAAAATCCGTAAAAGACAACCACCTACAGTGGCAAAAAAAAGGTATGTGAACCCTTTGGAATTACCTGGATTTCTGCATAAATTGGTCATCAAATTTGATCTGATCTTCATCTAAGTCACAACAGACAAACATAGTGTGCTTAAACTAATAACACACAAATTGTTTTTTTCATGTCTATATTGAATACATAATTTAAACATTCACAGTGTAGGTTGGAAAAAGTATGTGAGCCCCTAGGCTAATGACTTCTCCAAAAGCTAATTGGAGTTAGGAGTCAGCTAACCTGGAGTCCAATCAATGAGACGAGATTGAAGGTGTTGGTTAGTGCTACCTTGCCCTAGAAATAACACTCTCAAAATTTGAGTTTGCTATTCACAAGAAGCATTGCCTGATGTGAACCATGCCTCAAACAAAAGAGATCTCAGAAGACCTACTATTAAGAATAGTTGACTTGCATACTATTAAGAATTGTTGACTTGCATAAAGCTGGAAAGGGGTACAAAATAATCTCTAAAAGCCTTGATGTTCATCAGTCCACGGTAAGACAAATTGTCTATAAATGGAGAAAGTTCAACACTGTTGTTACAATCCCTAGGAGTGGCAGTCCTGCAAAGATGACTGCAAGAGCACAGCGCAGAATGCTCAATGAGGTTTAAGAAGAATCCTAGAGTGTCAGCTAAAGACTTACATAATTCTCTGGAACATGCTACCATATCTGTTGATGAGTCTACGATAAGGCAAACACTAAACAAGAATGGTGGTCATGGGAGCACACCACGGAAAAAGCCACTCAAAAAACATTGCTGCACGTTTGAAGTTTGCAAATGAGCACCTGGATGTTCAACAGCGCTACTGGCAAAATATTCTGTGGACAGATGAAACTACAGTTGAGTTGTTTGGAAGGAACACAATACTATGTGTGGAGAAAAAAAGGCACAGCACACCAACCTCAAAACCTCATCCCAACTGTAAAGTATAGTGATGGGAGCATCATGGTTTGGGACTGCTTTGCTGCCTCAGGGCCTGGACAGCTTGCTATCATCGATGGAAAAATTCCAAGTTTATCAAGACAATTTGCAGGAATGTAAGGCTGTCTGTCCGCCAATTAAAGCTCAACAGAAGTTGGGTGATGTAACATGACAACAACCCAAAACACAGAAGTAAATCAACAACAGAATGGTTCAACAGAAGAAAATACGCCTTCTGGAGTGGCCCAGTCCTGACCTTAACCTGATTGAGATGCTGTGGCATGACCTCAAGAGAGCAGTTCACACCAGACTTCCCAAGAATATTGCTGAACTGAAACAGTTTTGTAAAGGTTAGACCGTTATGAAGGTCTGATCCGCAACTACAGAAAACGTTTGCTTGAGGTTATTCCTGCCAAAGGAGGGTCAACCAGTGATTAAATCCAAGGGTTCACCTACTTTTTCCACCCTGCACTGTGAATGTTTACACTGTGTTCAATAGACATGAAAACGTATAATTGTTTGTGTGTTATTAGTTTAAGCAGACTGTCTATTGTTGTGACCTTGATGATCAGATAACATTTTATAACCAATTTGTGCAGAAATCCAGGTATTTCAAAAGGGTTCACATACTTTTTCTTGCCATTGTAAAGGAAGCGATTCCAAAAAATTCCATAACAAAGCCATCACCTACAGAAAAATGAACCTGTAGAAGAGTCCCCTAAACAAGGGCTGTTCACAAACACAAACAGAGTCTTGTGACAGCAGAACAATTAGACCCAAACAAATCATGAGAAAACAAAAAGAGAATTACTTGACACGTTGGAAAGAATTGTCAAAAAAACACAGCAAACTAGAATGCTAGTTCGCCCTAAACAGAGAGTACACAGTGACAGAATACTTGACCACTGTGACTGACCCAAAAATAAGGAAAGCTATGACTATGTACAGAGGCAGACCTGGCTATACAGAGGCAGAGCTGCCTTTGACGACTGAGCTGCACTTCCTATCAAATGTATGACCACATTAAGAAACATACTTCCCTCATGATTGTAAACATATGTTTACAATGCCCAGGGTTGGGAAGTAACAGATTACATGTAAGGGATTTAAAAAAAATAGTAACTGTAGTCCGTTCGACATCATGAGATAGGCCTATTTTCTCTATATGATGACAAATACTGACAGCAGACCTACACAGTATATTTTCAGCACATACAACGCATATGCTCTTGCCTGATGTCCATGTCAGAATCTTGATATGCTTCTTGATATGCTAAATAAGGACAATTTCTGACGGTAATTTGAGTTGAGGACATGCTCAATAATTTGACATGTTGATAATCTTGTAAATCTCTCTAGGACAAGTTCACTTTAATCAAAAAAAGTGTGAGAGTCTAGTTCCTTATCGTCAGAGTCTGACTCAGATTCAGACAGTTCCGCCTCACTGTTCAAAGCTCCATCCAGCTCTGGTTGTTGTTGATCACAGGGATTCTCGTGCCTGTTCTGCAATAGCTTGATAGCCTTGACTATGTTCGCCCCTTTGTCAGTTATGACGAGTAGCATCTTCACCTCTGGTACGTATGTTCCATGCGTCCAATGTTTGGTTGATACACTGTACAATTGCCTCTCTGGTGTGTTGGTGCAAAATCCCATGGAGTTTGAGCAACACATGCTGTATCTTGTCGGGGGGGATAGAACAGGCTGATATGCCCATAAATGAAGCAGTAAGAGTAAGTCCTTTCTTGCTCCATCCCTCAACATATGGGATTATTTTTCTTGCCTCTTTCAGAATCTTCATATCTTCATTAAACTGTTTAGCAGTGCCAAGAGTTTTAGATTTGGGAAATAATGCATGATGGTTTTTATTCTATTTTAGTTTGTTTTGCAGTCAAATATAGTTTCAGTTTTATTTTTATTTGAGTTTACTGAATAGTTTCTACAATTTTATTTGTAATTGTAACGGCCATTGTTGGTGGAAGAAGGTGAGGACCAAGGTGCAGCGTGGTATGTGTCCATAATTATTAAAATGAACACGGAAATAACAAAAATACCAAAGAGAAACGACCAAAAATAGTTCTGGCTGGTGCAGACACAAAACAGAAAATAATCACCCACCAAACACAATAGAAAACAGGCTCCCTAAATATGGTTCTCAATCAGGGACAACGATTGACAGCTGCCTCCGATTGAGAACCATACCAGGCCAAACACAGAAATAGCAAATCATAGAAAAACTCAAATAGACAACCCACCCAACTCACGCCCTGACCATACTAAAACAAAAGACATAACAAAAGAACTAAGGTCAGAACATGACAGTTATTTTAGTTTCAGTTTTCGTTTACTACAATAACTTTGGTGGGAAGTGAGCGTTATGTCCAGACAATGAAGTCCTTTACTGAGTGAGGTTTTTTTTACCACCCCAAACTCTGTTCAAGTGGTAATCGTCAACATGTGATGTGCCTTGCTTGAGTGGTCGTGAGCCACAAATTGTGATCGCATTTAATTGTTTTGTCAGTCTGAGCTGAATCCTATCCCATTTGTGGGCAGTGGAGTTTAATGGACACAAACTGAAAGACAAACTTATCCTCTGTTACACAGGACAAACATAAGCTTTGTCTGTGGTGAAGTTTGGTGGTTGATAGTGACAGAGTTGCATTTAGTTGAGCTGCAGTGAAATGGGTTACAATTGGGCCTGTAGAGACTGCCTTCAGTTCAACGACAACTTGAAGCAATATCTGTGGCTGGCTCAGTTGTTGGGTTTGGTTGTGTTAGTTAGTTGCATAGGTCAACTTAACAGACAGAGGACTGAAATGTGTCTGTTGGGATGCCTGTGCCCAGGATGACATCAGAGCGGAAGCCTCATGAGAATCAACAGTGACTGCATAACATACAATATGATATAACCACAGCAGAGTTGAATGTATGGCTACCTTTATCTCAAGAGCTTACCAAGCCACATACGACTACACACCTATGGAACTTCTCATCTACAGTAGTATCTACCCGCACAACAAGACCACATTTTCTTACGTGAGGGAAACCCCCCGTAAGGCCACATCAGGAGTGTCTGACCATCGGATTCTGATTAGATCCGAAGAACAGCATGCACACTGATGACCACTTGTGCACAGTGAAACAGAGGAGAGCCCAGAGTGATCAAATACAGGAATTACACAGAGTTAATCCCCAAATATTCACTGTTTGTAGGGGTGAAACCCAGACACTTGCCAATGCATGGGGAGGATAGAGTACAACATGCGACTCAGCCAGGCCAGCTCACTCCCGCAATCCTGCATGGACCGAAGCCATGCATGGTCTCACCCTGTGGCTTTAATCAAAGCCATCTGGAGGCGGCAGTCACACGCACGCACACACAGACAACCATCTTGATTGGCCCTCTGGGCTTTCATGAGCGCATCTCCCAAAGACCTACGTCAAGCTGCTTTTCAGGCCCTGGTGTGTCACGGCTCTAGTTGGTTTGGTGTGAATTCTTGGTGTAATCGTCAGCATGCTCTCACTTCTCTGTGCTAATTGAAGGCGACAATGATGAAGTAGCAGATAACGCTCAGTGTTTTGTTCTTCCCCTGGGTTCCCTCCTTCTATTCCCTCCTTCTAATCCCATATGCACATTTTCCCAGCTGCTTCTTTGTTACGCTAAACATGGCCACTAGGTTTGCGCTGTGTATTGACAATATTCTCTCAACAGCATTTATTCTGTAATACATAATGCAGTCTAAATGCAATAATTCTCCCAAGACTTTAAAAGGTAGTTCTGGAACAGCCATTAATTGGTCATCTGCAGATCTGCTAATGACTGAGTCCCTCTAGAGCAGCCAAAGTCAACTAGCAGCCCTCCGGTCTGGGTCCAGACCCAGAGAAGAATCAATCCCAACCATACATACAACATTGCATTTTGTTAAATAAAAGTCCATGCATTCTTTTTTAGACAGCTTATAAATAAACCGGGCACAGTGGCCTCTTTAACTCAGCAACACCCTCCTGTATTATATCCCTGTCTAATCCAATCGCGTGGTTATATGCAAATACCAGAGGAAGCGTCTTTCCCAATCACATGAATCCAAATATCCTCTGTGGAATCTTGGGGCAAGCAGGCAGAAAGAAACATAAATATTTGACCGCAGTTCAACTGTTAATATCACAGACAGGAGCTTAGTTACCAGTATCTTTGTTAATATGGCTTGTAAAAAATAATTTACTCTGAAAACCGTATATGTGAGGAAACTAGGTATATGTCGCAGGTCACTACTTTACAGGAGAGCCGTTTGAACGTAAACTTATTTTTTTATATCAAAATGTTTTTTGGGGGCAGAAATGCTTTCTCGAACATGTGAACGTTCATGTGCCTTAATAACAAACTTGTATGCCATCTGTAAATACGAATAAAATGGGTAAAATCCGAACCACAGAAAAAGCAGCAACCTTCCCGCTAGCCATAATTGGCTGAAATAATGAGTGGGCTGGTCAGAAGGTGATCCTGTCTAACGCAACTTGAAAAAAAAGAATTGGGTATTAATACTTAACAACAGACCTGACTATGCAAGTATCCATTTCAATAGAACCTCACTGCAACAACTGTTTCAGAGCACACTCGGCTGTGTGCCGCGTCGCAGAATAACTGACGAATTTCTAAACTCTCCACACCGGTTGAATATGGCCGGTGTCACTAAACATCAGGAAAAAAGCTGAATTAAATAGTTGCCAGTTACAGTCACCAATGCTCTGGATAACAAGAAAACAGCCTAACCAGCCCTTCTAGGGTGAGTAAAATGCTCAGAATTTGGGTGGGAGCTAAAGTTTAAGATGATTCTTATGGCATTGTACACGGTCAGTGTGAACCAGTGTGATCCAACAACGGGCCAAGCAACGGCAACAACACAGGACGTCTTATTTAATGAAAGGGGTTGCAGTCTGCCGTGAAGCTTTCATCCATGTGTACGGTTAAGAGTCTAGCTACAGTTTCAGATATTACACTTTCAAATTTTGTCAGAAAGTTGTTTTCATTGCAAGTTAATGTTGACTGTTTGCTAGCTGACGTTAGATGGCTGGCTCACTAGCTAACATTATGTTTTTGATCTTTGTGATGTAATATTATCTCAGAATGCCATTTCGCATGGCTAGTTATAGCCTAAAACTGATAATGCCCAGCTTCTGGTGAAACAAGAAACAAAGAAGGAATTCTGTAAGGAGCTGTTGGGCTTAACAAATCCAGAGGCACACACACACACGAAGAGAGGATATCCATGAGGCCATCAAAGGGATACTGACAAAAATGGGATAGATCTGAAGTCAGTGGTCTCCATCACCACAGACGGAGCTTCAGCCATGATAGGAAGAGGGAGGGGACTGGTTGCACATTTGAAAGAGGAAGACCCTGTCCTGACATCATATCACTGCATCATCCATCAGTATTTCCTGTGTGCCAGTCTGGAAAAAGAGTATTCTGAGGTCATGAGGTCAATGCGAGTTTTGATGACTTACTTCTGCACAATGTCAGATGGCTCAGCAAAGACAGGGTTTTGGAACGCCTTTGGGCCTTTCTTATCAGAGCAAAAGTGTGACAAGTCAACTCACTTTTCTGAGTTTTTGGAAGATGAGAAGATTTGACAGACATTACATCACACCTTAATAAACTGAATGTTAAGCTGCAGGGGACGGAACAACCCAGTGTGTGATATGATAACAGCAGTCCGGGCTTTCCAGAAGAAATTGGAGCTTTTTGAGAATGATCTCTAGAGAGAACTTGTCCACTTCCCCGATCTTCTGGTGCAAATGTAGGGAGACAGATGTTCTCAACCATGTTGATTTCATCCAGAAGTTGATGGATAACTTCAAGGCTCGCTTTGATGACTTCACTGTTGGAAGAGAACTGCTGCTGCTCATCCAGAACCCCTTCTTGGTCACAAATGTGACAAAGTTGTCAGAAGAACCAAAATAGATTTCCAGATGGGTAGATGTTGCATCACTGCAAATGGAGTAGATTGAGCTGCATGAAAATGTGGCTTTGAAGGAGCAGGCTGGTGATTGTGACCCTGTCACTTTCTTGGGAAAAATGGTGCCTGAAGCTGATGTCCCTGTTCTCAAGAAAGTGCCACTATACATCCTGCCCATATTTGGCTCCACAAACAGCTGTGAATCAGCCTTCTCCACAATTTACTTATTAAAAACAAATAACGCACCAGGCTCACCAATGAACACCTGCACCAGTATCTCAGATTTTGTGTCAAAGTTCAAAGCATTGGCAGGAGACAGAAAGCGTAATTTCTCTCATTAATGCAGGGCAAGGCCAGAGTGACTTATACAATAATATTGCATGGCCCATGGTGATGTTCTGTGCATTCAGATTATTATTTTTGTTCAACTCTCCTTTGTTCTCCAGAAAACATGCACTTTATTTGATTTAAAATAATAATATTCAAGGCCCATGGTTCACAGCGCACTTTTTGCATAGACAATAATGTAACAATATGTTTCCTAAGTCGTAGACGACTATGTTTGTTACTATGCTGTGCCACAGAGCCGATAAAGGACGATATCCATCCGGACCTTTGCCACCTAGGAAATATGTGTCACTGGACCTTCTCAAATAGTAGTTGAGTACCCCTGCTCTAGAGTCTGGTTATTGTGGAGCCTTTTCCCCTTTATCTGTCTGAAAGTGTTTGACTGTTTGTGTTTGATGAAGAGCCTCTCATTCCCTTAAAGCCAGCCAAATGTCTGTCTCTGCTAAAAGAGCTGCAGGAAAAAACTATTTGGTGCCTGTCTGCTTAAACTCAAGGAAAGGAGCTCTGATCATTCTGCAGAGAGAGCACTTCTGTTTGTATGGTTTGCACAAATCAGCCAAAAAGTTCGCCAAAGGACATGCTGAGCACACGTTTGTACAAATGACAAATTACTCATCTTTGGGGGGAGTAGCACTTGGTCGAAACGTTGAGCTTTGTTTGAGGCATTTGACTCGGTTTAAGAGGAGCTTGTTTGGACTGCTTTGATGCATCCTGGAACACCTGATGACAGGTCCATGTGAAAGGAAGGCAAGAAGAGTATTTTTCGCATTGCAGACCTCATTAAAGAAGGGCCTGCCTGGGGGCCCCAAGAAGCCACCTGGGTGTTGGTGCCTCAAGGCTAGGAGTGAGAGAACATATTGTTTGAGGCCTTCTTGGGGTTTCAAAATCAAAATAGCTTAAAACCCTTTCCTACAGTCAAATGACCTTGTGGCTTTATGAGTGGTGTTAGTCCACGACATGCAGGCCTGTTTTGGCTATAGCAATGAGTCTACCAGTGTCTGGTTTTGGTCTAAAGCTGAAGATGTTCTCCAACAGGTTAACTGACACTGTTTCCTATAAAATAAATAAGGCACAAGAACACAGTGATTATCGTGTGAATAACTCCTGACTAAGGGCTGTTCTTAGGTTCACTAGAAGCTAATGGCTGGTGAAACAGCCCTAAGGAGTGTGTTATTCACGATAATTCCTGAGTTTGAGGGCCTTATTACTGTTATAAAATAGAAACCAACATTTTTTTTTTAAAGATGAATGACATGTTTTCATCATTTTATTTCATTCATTGAGTTTTATTTCATCGTTCCACCAAACAATATAGTCTGGGCAGAAGCCATTCGTTAGTTCTGAGAATCTGAAGTTACTAGACAAATGTGCTGGTTGTCCATTCTATTGGAATAGTTGTTATCCAAAGTTCTAAGAAAAAAAAGTTTGCCATGGAAGCTAGCTACTTCTCCTTTGCTAGCTAGCCAACTTAAGCTAACACACAATCACATCAAGTAGATGCAATGACAGCAAACTATGTGCATTTTAGATGGTTTTACCTTTGTTTCTATTGCAATTTCCTTGGATATACCCATTACAATGAGCCTGATAAACGTATTTGCCTGGCTCAGAGAAGCTGTAAGTCTAATCAAGTTCATTGTCTCTATGTCCCAAAAAAACTGCAATATTGTTGCACAGGTCGGAGATGAAGGCAGCAAGGTTTAGACAACCCCCAACTGTTGCAAACCAAATGCTAGCCTAGTAAGCATGGGGAAATAATGTCTAGACATTTTCTTCAGGCCAGATTAAGTGTATGAATTGCCTGGCTGGGCTGTGGGACAGTGGATTAGCATTGATAATACAAATGGAACTTTTAACAGGCATTACCCGGGGATTGTGGTGAATAACTCCCTGCTATCAACCAATCAGCATCCAGGATCCAAACAACCCATTGTATAATGCTGAATATAACTTGTGCTGCACTCAATTGCCCCTGAGTCTGGATTAAGAACAGTTTAGTTTAATAGTACAACTAAGACAGGATTTAATGCCATGAGGTTTCGGTGTGTCTGAGTGTGCTCACACCATAATATACAGCCACCAAGGGACTTACCACACAATTGCAATACTTTGTTCTCATACCAAAAATCGATTCAGTATATTCTCTAGGTGAGTCAACTTCAAAAATATATAGAACATAGCTTTCAATACAGTTACCAAGGTGACAGTCTATGCATCAATGGCTAGCATATTTTGACCGATCTGATCTGAAAAGATTGGTCAAAATACCATTTAGAGGAAAAACATAGCAGAATTGGGTTGCCTGTGTAAATGCAGCCATGTACATAAGAATTGGTCAATATCGTAGAAAATATAGGAAATGCAGGGTAATTTGATTAATACATTGGGAATCAAAGGGACATCTGTGATATAGCCTTACAATTTAAATAGAAAATCCATAGTACCAGTAACTCTACTTTGTAGGTATGCTTATCTGAAATATAATTCATACTATTGAATTATGAGCACAGCTCTTACGTGCACCAAAAGTATTTGCCTGTTGAGAGTACTTGCGAACTGAAAATCAGTTTTACATGTAGAATCACAAAAATGTCAGCAGTCAGACATCAACAGCGCTTTAAACAATACCATAGAATATCATAAGATGACGCCAAAGAGGATGGCTGACGTTTTACATGCTCCTAACCAACTGTGCTATTTTGGTAGTTTTTTGGGATTGTTTATAACAATTGTTTATAACGTATTTTGTACATAATGTTGCTGCTACCACCTCTTATGACCAAAAATAACTTCTGGACATCACAACAGCAATTACTCACCACAAACTAGAAAAAGTGTTTTCCTTTAACGAGTCCGACGAGAAGGATATACTGCTTTCCCGGGAACAGGCTTAAATCCCTGTCATTTGCGTCAAGAAAAGACAGAGGAAAAGAGGACACAGATCGGACTGCCTTCTGAGAATCCATAGGCGAGTGAGAACTCCCACTGCCATTCGTTCTACTTGCTAACATGCAATCATTGGAAAATAAAATTGATGACCCAGGATTACAATTATCCTACCAACGGGACATTAAAAACTGTAATAGCTTATGTTTCACAGAGTGCTTTGAAAAGCATGGCTCACATCAACAGCATCCCGCCGGATACCCTAGACCCACACAAATTCACATACCACCCCAACAGATCCACAGATGACCCAATCTCAATCTCACTCCACACTGCACTTTACCACCTGGACAAAAGGAACACCTATGTGAGAATGCTGTTCATTTACTACAGCTCAGCATTCAACACCATAGTGCCCACGAAGCTCATCACTAAGCTAAGGACCCTGGGACTAAACGCCTCCCTCTGCAACTGGATCCTTGACTTCCTGACAGGCCTCCCCCAGATGGTAAGGGTAGGCAATAACACATTTGCCATGCTGATCCTCAACACTGGGGCCCCTCAGGGGTGTGTACGTAGTCCCCACCTGTACTCTCTGTCCACCCACGACTGCATGGCCAAACATGACTCCAACACCATCATTAAGTTTGCTGATGACACAACAATGGTAGGCCTGATCACCGACAATGATGAGACAGCCTATAGGGAGGAGGTCAGAGAACTGGCAGTGTGGTGCAAGGAAAACAACCTCTCCTTCAATGTGAGCGAGACAAAGGAGCTGATCGTGGACTACAGGAAAAGGCGGGCTGAACAGTCCACCGTTAACATCGACGGGGCTGTAGCGGAGCTGGTCGAGTGTTTCAAGTTCCTTGATGTCCACATCACCAACTAACTATCATGGTCCAAACACACCAAGACAGTCGTGAAGAGGGCATGACAAAACCTTGTTGTCTCTGCCTGGCTAGCTCTCCACTGGTATTTTCTGCCTCTGACCCTATTATGGGTGCTGAGTTACAGGCTTATTAGTGCTCCTCCATGCCGTCCCTAGGAGGGATGCGTCATGTCGTGCTAGGTGTTTTTGCGCTATACTCAACTTGAGTGGGATGTCCAGTCTTCATTGGCTATACTCAGCCTTGTCTCAGGGTAGTATGTTGGTGGTTTGTTGATATCCCTCTCGTGGTGTGGGGGCTGTGCTTTGGTCGTGCTGCCGCTCCAGTTTCAACTGTTCTGCCTGCGCCTATGGAACCCTGACCTGTTCACCGGACATGCTACCTTGTTCTGGACCGACTCTCCCTCTCTCTACCGCACCTGCTGTTTCGGCCTCTGAATGTTCGGTTATGAAAAGCCAACTGACATTTACTCCTGAGGTGCTGACCTGTTGCACCCTCTACAACCACTGATTATTTTTTGACCCTGCTGGTCATCTATGAACGTCTTGTAGAACAATCTGGCAATAATGGCCATGTACTCTTGTAATTTTCACCTGGCACAGCCAGAAGAGGACTGGACTTCCCTTAGAACCTAGTTCCTCTCTAGGTTTCTTCCTAGGTTCCTGCCTTTCTAGGGAGTTTATCATAGCCACCGAGCTTCTAAATCTGCATTGCTTGCTGTTTGGAGTTTTAGGCTGTGTAACGCTCGTCGTCGGAAGAATGGACCAAAGCGCAGCGTGGAAAGTGTTCATGATATTTATTTTCGAGAAACACTCAAACAAAAATAATAACTTCAGAAAGTGAACAGTTCCGTCAGGCACAGACAATAAACAGAAAATGACACCCCACACAACCCAAAAGGAAAATCATAATTTATATATGATCCCAATCAGAGACAACGATAGACAGCTGCCTCTCATTGGGAACCACACTTGGCAAAAACAACAAAGAAATAGAAAACAGATTTTCCCACCCGAGTCACAACCTGACCTAACCAAACATAGAGAATAAATAAGGATATCTATGTTCAGGGAGTGACAGGCTGGTTTTCTGTATAAGTACATTGTGACTTCTGCTGATGTAAAAAGGGCTTTATAAATACATTTGATTGATATGATCGATCCTCGCTGCTTTTTGATTACCCTTAAGAATCCCTCTTGTGACTGTTACTCACCCTTTCAATAATGTTATGCAAACATCATTGTATTATATCTCTGTCAAGTGCTTTGTCAAGTCCTCACAAGTATTGTGTTGTCCAGAGATACAAAATGATTGAATTATCTGTTGGTCCCAGCAGATGCATTTCTCTCCTGGAGGCCATAACACAAACACCCTATCCCCATAATAGCTTTTAAAAGTCAAAAAAAAAAGTATATCTTCCTCCCCTACTCTCTAAAATGTATGCACTGTATATTTATAGGGGTGTTCCTCTTTTGTTTCGCTATGTACAGTTGAAGTCGGAAGTTTACATACACCTTAGCCAAATGCATTTAAACTCAGTTTTGCAAAATTCCTGACATGCAATCCCTGTAACAATTCCCTGTCTTAGGTCAGTCAGGATCACCACTTTATTTTAGGAATGTGAAATGTCAGATTAATAGTAGAGAGGATGATTTATTTCAGCTTTTATTTATTTCATCACATTCTCAGTGGGTCAGAAGTTTACATACACTCAATTAGTATTTGGTAGCATTGCCTTTAAATTGTTTAACTTGGGTCAAATGTCTCAGGTAGCCTTCCACAATCTTCCCACAATAAATTGGGTACATTTTGTCCCAGTCCTTCTGACAGAGCTGGTGTAACTGAGTCAGGTCTGTAGGCCTCATCACGCCTTTGTGATGACCACTCCAGTACCTTGACTTTGTTGTCCTTAAGCCATTTTCCACAACTTTGAAGTATGCTTGGGGTCATTGTCCATTTGGAAGACCCATTTTCGACCAAGCTTTAACTTCCAGACTGCTGTCTTGAGATGTTGCATCAACATATCCACATAATTTACCTGCCTCATGATGCCGTCTATTTTGTGAAGTGCACCAGTCTCCTCCTGCAGCAAAGCACCCCCGCAACATGATCTTGCCACCCCTTTGCTTCACGGTTGGTATGGTGTTCTTCGGCTTGCAAGCCCTCCCCCTTTTTACTCATTATGGCCTACAGCTCCACACTCCCTGCAGCTACTTGCCCAAGCCTCCCCAGCTTTTCCTTCACCCAAATCCAGATAGCAGATGTTCTCAAAGAGCTGCAAAACCTGAACCCTTAAAATCAGCTGGGCTAGACAATCTGGACCCTATCTTTCTAAAATGATCTGCCTCCATTGTTGCAACCGCTATAACCAGTCTGTTCAACCTATCTTTCATATTGTCCGAGATTCCTAAAGATTGGAAAGCTGCTGCGGTCATCCCCCTCTTCAAAAAAAAACTCTAGACCTAAACTGTTACAGACCTATATACATCCTGCCCTGCCTTTCAAAAGTCTTCGAAAGCCAAGTTAACAAACAGATCACTGACCATTTCGAATCCCACCGTACCTTCTCCGCTGTGCAATCTGGTTTCCGAGCTGGTCACGGGTGCACCTCACCTCAGCTGAAGATACTAAACAATATCATAACCGCTATCAATAAAATACATTACTGTGCAGCCGTCTTCATCAACCTGACCAAGGCTTTCGACAATGTCAATCACCGTATTCTTATCGGCAGACTCAACAGCCTTGGTTTCTCAAATGACTGCCTCGTCTAGTTCACCAACTACTTCTCAGATAGAGTTCAGTGTGTCAAATTGGAGAGCCTGTTTTCCGGACCTCTAGCAGTCTCTATGGGGGTACCACAGGGTTCAACTCTCGGGCCGACTCTTTTCTCTGTATATATCAACAATGTCTCTCTTGCTGCGGGTGATTCTTCGATCCACCTCTACACAGACGACACCACTCTGTATACATCTGGCCCTTCTTTGGTCACTGTGTTAACCAGTTATGCATTAGGGGGCGCTATTAACATTTTTGGATGAAAAACGTTCCCGTTTTAAACAAGATATTTTGTCACGAAAAGATGCTCGATTATGCATATAATTGATAGCTTTGGAAAGGAAACACTCTGACGTTTCCAAAACTGCAAAGATATTGTCTGTGAGTGCCACAGAACTGATGTTGCAGGCGAAACCCAGATAAAAATCCAACCAGGAAGTGCCGCATTTTTTGAAACCGCCTCATACCAATGACTCCTTATATGGCTGTGAATGAGCTACGAATGAGCTTACGTTTTCCACGTATTCCCCAAGGTGTCTACAGCATTGTGACGTCTTTTTACGCATTTCCATTGAAGAATAGCCGTAAGGGACCATATATAGCAAGTGGTCACATGGTGTCTCCCGCAGAAAATCTTGCGTAAAATACTGAGGTAGCCATTTTTCCAATCGCTTCTTATGAGAAACCAATTGCCTCGACGGATATTTTATCGAATATATATGTTAAAAACACCTTGAGGATGGATCCTAAACAACATTTGCCGTGTTTCTGTCGATATTATGGAGTTAATTTTGAAAAAAGTTTGGCATTGATTGAAAAATGAGTTTTAATGAATCCAACCTAAGTGTATGTAAACTTCGGACTTCAACTGTACGAACAGTGGGCCATTTATCAAACATGACAGTGTCTCCTTTATTTTAACAGTAAATCCTCTCAGAACAGAACTGTGGATCAGTTGTGATTGCTGGCTCCTAAACCTATGTCCATGCCATCTTGCATTTAACCTAAGAATAGCTGAATTTAACCTAACCCCCTACAGTATGTTAAACCAAGAAATTTCGTCCGACGCACAGAATCACCCAAATGACATTTCCTGGGCATTGTTGCTCAACAAAAGCCTGTCTCAGTGGAGTCTCCGGTCTGTAAAAAAAACCTAGGGGACTCATCATTGTTTTGTTTTTTTTCTCTCTCCAGCACTGTGTTTAATCTCCCTCTGAGCTAAAGTGGCAGTTCTAAAAGCCACAGCACTGTCCCTGATCTCCCCGCAGGATTGCTTTACACTGTTTGACATTTCCCCCAGCCTTTTGAAATGCTCCACATGTCAGCTGGGCTGTGGGCTCCTATATGTGCCCAGTGCTCACCGGCACACACCTCCACACTCAAGAACAAGAGGCCCTTCTCCTCTACACCTGACCGTGAAGTAAATTCACAAGCTGTGCAAGAGCAATGCTTCAGATGATGAATCGCAGCTAGTCACTTTTTGGGATTGGAGGGGTGGGTAGGTTGACATTTCATAACAGCAGAAAACAGAGCTTTTTTACTTGCTTCAGGTGTGTGATAGCCAAACACAAATCACATTGTGGACCCGTGCCAACAACATCTATTAAAGTTGTACAGTATTATCAGGAAGTTCAATCTATGCTAAGACTACACTGTCACTCTATCTATGCCTAACTTTAACAAGATTCACGTCAGAAGAGAGAATAAAGGTGTTTATGTTGGGGAGGACCTGTGATGCAGGCTATGCAATACTGCACTTCCTAAAGGTTGCTAACAAAACACTGATGGATAAGTCTTGTTCCACTGGAGTTCTTGGCTCTTTACCAACAACTGGTTTTGGATTGAGCTCATTTCTCAACGAGGTATAATCAGAAATATTCAGGCACAACAAGGTGTCACTCTTTCAAGTGACACCTGCATTTGAAGGAGTCTAGGGCATTTGAAGGAGTTTAAATATATACACTACCGTTCAAATGTTTGGGGTCACTTAGAAATGTCCTTATTTTTGAAAGAAAAGCACATTTTCTGGCCCCGGTGCACAACTGATCAAGAGGACAAGTACATTAGAGTGTCTGTTTTGAGAAACGGACGCCTCACAAGTACTCAACTGGCAGCTTCATTAACTTCTTAACTGGGGGGCAGTATTGAGTAGCTTGGATAAAAAGGTGCCCAGAGTAAACTGCCTGCTACTAAGTCCTAAAAGCAAGAATATGCCTATAATTGAATAATGTCTGTGAGTATAACAGAACTCATATGGCAGGCAAAAACCTGAAAACAAATCCACCCAGGAAGTGGGAAATCTGAGGATTGTAATTTTTCAACTCATTGCCTATCCAACATAGTGTCAATGGGGTCATATTGCACTTCCGAAGGCTTCCACTAGATGTCAGCAGACTTTAGAATCTTGTTTGATGCTTCTACTGTGCAGGAGGGGGGAATGGGAGCTGAATGAGTCAGAGGTCTGCCAGACGAGAGCGACCTGCGTTCTATCGCATTTCTACAGACATTTCTGCAAACATTATTGAAGATTTATGTTAAAAACATCCTAAAGAATGATTCTATACTTCGTTTGACATGTTTCAACGAACTGTAATATTACTTTTCATCTGAACTTTCGCCTGGACTTGCCCGCGCATCGTGAGTTTGGATTGTGTATTAAACCCGCAAACAAAAAGGAGGTATTTGGACATAAATTATAGACTTTATCAAACTGGGATTCCTGGGAGTGCATTCTGATGAAGATCATCAAAGGTAAGTTAATATTTATAATGCTATTTCTGACTTCTGTTGACTCCACAACATAGCGGATATCTGTATGGCTTGTTTTGTTGTCTGAGCGCTGTACTCAGAATATTGCATGGTGTGCTTTTTGGTAAAGCTTTTTTTAAATCGGACACAGCGGTTGCATTAAGGAGAAGTGGATCTAAAATGTCATGCATAACACTTGTATCTTTTAGCAAAGTTTATTATGAGTATTTCTGTAAATTGATGTGGCTCTGCAAAATCACCGGATGTTTTTGACCTACTGAACGTAACGCGACAATGTAAACTGAGATTTTTGGATATAAATATGAACTTTATTGAACAAAACATACATGTATTGTGTAACATGAATTCCTATGAGTGTCATCTGATGAAGATCATCAAAGGTTAGTGATTCATTTTATCTCTATTTCTGCTTTTTGTGACTCCTCTCTTTGGCTGGAAAAATGGCTGTGTTTTTCTGTGACTAGGTACTGACCTAACATAATCATTTGGTGTGCTCACGTCATAAAGCCTTTTTGAAATCGTCAACTGTGGCTGGATTTACAACAAGTTTGTTGCGTCTACCAAACCCGGATCCGGGATTCTATTTACAGACATAAGCTCATTACCATAACGCAACGTTAACTATTCATGAAAATCGCAAATGAAATGAAATAAATATGCCATCTCTCAAGCTTAGCCTTTTGTAAACAACACTGTCATCTCAGATTTTCAAAATATGCTTCTCAACCATAGGAAAACAATCATTTGTGTAAAAGTGGCTAGCTAGCGTAGCATTTAGCGTTAGCATTAGCGTTAGCATCCAGCACGCAAGATTTCAACAAAAACATAAAAGCCTTCAAATAAAATCATTTACCTGTGAAGAACTTCGGATGTTTTCAATGAGGAGACTCTCAGTTAGATAGCAGATGCTCAGTTTTTCCCAAAAAGATTCTTTGTGTATTAGAAATAGCTCCGTTTTGCACATCACATTTGGCTACCAAAAAAAAAACGAAAATTCAGTCCTCAAAACGCGAACTTTTTTCCAAATTAACTCCATAATATCGACTGAAAACATGGCAAACGTTGTTTAGAATCAATCCTCAAGGTGTTTTTCACATATCTCTTCAATGATATATCGTTCGTGGAAGCATGGTTTCTCCCCTCAATCAAATGGAAAAGTACAAGCAGCTGGCGTTTGCGCACCGAATTCCACGCAGGACACCAGGCGGACACTTGGAAAATGTAGTCTCTTATGGTCAATCTTCCAATGATATGCCTACAAATACGTCACAATGCTGCTAACACCTTGGGGGAACGACAGAAAGTGTAGGCTCATTCCTTGCGCAATCACAGCCATATAAGGAGACAATGGAAAACAGAGCTTCAGAGATTCTGCTAATTTCCTGGTTGACGCATCATCTTGGTTTCGCCTGTAGAATGAGTTCTGGGGCACTTACAGACAATATCTTTGCAGATTCTGAAACGTCAGAGTGTTTTCTTTCAAAAACTGTCAAGAATATGCATAGTCGAGCATCTTTTCGTGACAAAATATCGCGCTTAAAACGGGAACGTTTTTTATCCAAAAATGAAATAGCGCCCCTAGAGATCAAAGAGGTTAAATGCTTGTATGTTTGAGGATTTTTAATTATGGGATTTCTGTTGTTTTGAATTTGGCGCCCTGCACTTTCACTGGCTGTTGTTGAGGTGGGACGCTTGCATCCCGAATATCTCAGAGGTTAAATAGTACAAAACACCAGTCTCAACAGTGAAGATTCGACTCCGGGATGCTGGCCTTCTAGGCAGAGTTGCAAAGAAAAAGCCATATCTCAGACTGGCCAAAAAAAAGAAAAGATTAAGATGGGCAGATGTGACACTGGACAGGGATATGGCTTTTTTATTGTTCTCTCAAGTTGGATGATGGAGATATCATCCAACTTGTGAGAATTTTTTTCCTGCAGACAGAGGTACGCTTTACATATGTACAGTCGATGTTATGTCCATGTTATATATGGTCAATATACAGTCATATCTGAGCCCTACTTTTGATTTTCAAAGACTCATGGAATAGCCTTCATTGCCTTTCTCCTCAGTGAACATGAGCCATTCTTTTCCACTGCAGTCATAAACACAGGCTCCCAGTTGCTGACTTCTGGTCCCCACAAGCATAGTTAAACACGTCCACACACACACGCACACACACACGTGAAACAGCGCCTGAAATCGAAGAGGCTTGTGGGTGCACAACCTATACGGGGGCCTCAAGTGTTGCACTGCAGGTTCTTTAAATACCATGTCACACTTTTTCCATTGCAGTCATGACATTTCTTACCCCATAGACATATTGGTCTATTTGCAAGACTGTCAATGGTCTCTACCTCTCTCTCTCCCTCGCTTGCTTTTCCTCCCAAGCTCTGTGCTATCTTGTAGAGTCTCAGGCAAAGTGTAGAGTGAAGGCATGAGTGTGCAAGTTCACTAGACTTGACAGCTCTGCCAAGTAGTACTGGAGTTACATGTTTCAATAATCTGACTATGGGAGCAAAGTGTAACACAAGCAATGTATCACTCTAATATAAGTAGAGAACTTTGAAGGAATGATATGGTTCAGTCTTTCCATTTAAATGGAAGGCATCTAAATGTAATTTATACTGTATTGGTTCCTTGTTGGATCTAAGACCAAGACCAAGATGGGACTGGCGTTGTGCCAATTTTAATTGTTGGTTTGAAACTACATCCGCAGAATGATCCAGGATAGATGACAGTGCCGTTTCATTGGTGATGAAGGTTATGCTTGGCATATGTGTTAATAAGCACTTACCCTCTGTGTACTTTAAATCTGCATTAACAATCACCACGTTCTAAAATATATTGAAAAATAAAAGTTACAAGAGCAGTTTTGATTATGGAGTTGTGGAGTGCAGTGCCCATTGAGAAGTGGAGTATATGAAGTATATGATTTAGATAAGTGTTAAGTATTGCAATGATGTCAACACTATACATAAAATAAACTTGCTATAGCGAATGCTCTCCTTTTAACACAGTTGACAGCCTACCCATCACAAACAGAGCTTTAAAGTGTTTCAAAATGTCTCAGAGTTCACCCCAACTGTTAGAAGCTGACTGATACGGTCTGTTTTAGACGATGACTTCATTGCACAATTAATTATAGATAGGGAAGGTGGAGGGTGACCTCACTCTTGATGGATTTACCTTGTGTAAACTTGGTGTACACTAGATGTGCAGTGGAGAGGAGATGGAAGATAAGATGTTTTTTTCATGGCAGCCTGTTGCCTCACCCAAATCATTCCATCACAGCTGCTTTAATTGAAGACATTTTAATATTTCATTAACTGCTGGTCTATTACCAGGAATTGAGAATGAGTTTCTCCTACCTTGACGTTCTCTTTTATGAAATCAAATAGATTCCTGACCTATTAGGACAGAACATTGAACATACTTTAGATACATTTAATCTAAAAAGCTGTTTGACACCATATTGTAAACTTAAATCTAAGTTCAGGTATATTAGAATACTGTTCCCAGACACAGATTAAGTCTTGGTCTAAAAAGCAAGATAAATGGAGAATCTCCATAGAAAGTGCTTTTTTGTCTATGGCTGGGCTTTAATCTGTTTCTGGAAAACCTTCAAGCGTTTCAAGAAAAAGTGATCAATTTAAAACCTCTACTACATATGTTTGTATTTAAAAAGTTCAGTTTGAGTAGTTGAAATAACCGGTCACATTTAAAGCATTTGTTTGCCAAGTAAATTGACCATCTTTTTCTCACCCTAGTTTAGCTTCAGTGTTTCCAGCATGAACATTTGGAAGGAAAGAGAAAGGAGCCACCATAGGATTATTTGTGATGTTAGAAGTGCAAAATGGCCGTCAGGGGAGCTGTGGTTCTCAGGCCAAATGAGACGTGACAAGATGTACTAAAAAAAAGGCAAAGGCAAAATTAAAAGAAACTACCTTTTCACCCATCATCTCCCCTGTCAGTGAGGCTTGGCTTGTTGAGAAAGATTTGGGTCTGTTGTGACATTGTAATAAACCCTACTGAAATTTATATGATGATCAAATCAAAGTTTATTTGTCACGTGCGCCGAAAACAACAGGTGTGGGTGCACAACCTATACCTTACAGTGAAATGCTTACTTACAGGGCCTAAACCAACAGTGCAGTTTTCATAGAGAGAACAAAGGAATTTCTTCCACCTCACAGAACTGGAGGTCCGAACAATATTTATGTTCTGGTCCGTTTGGTACAATTTTGTGAAACTCATGAGAAACAATACGGCCACAATACCATACCGCTGTTTATACAATAGCCTCAGTTATGAGGCTTACATCTAATTGTTGTATAAGATGAATGAGTGAGGATGATACTGTTTGTGAAATTGTGTAATGTGATTTTGGACTGTTTAATGAAGGAAACTCCAATTCCAAACTAAATCAGTGCCCATGAGCACAGTTATGGTCTGGCATCATGGGACAGGCCCTTTTCTGCTTTTCCAAATAAAGCCCCCACCCGGGTTTTCTATCATCAGACCGAGCTCACCTCAATTACGAAATGGCTAAAAGTTGCAGACCAGCTTACCATGAGAGGGCCAAGGTTTGAGTAGAGACCATAAACCTGAGTATAAGCTAAGGTTTGAGTAGATGGCTGAATCTTTTAACCATACCACGTGGTTAAACTCTTAGACTATCAATACCAACAGAATAAGAACAAGTCTTTGATATTAATTATTAGTCTGCAGCTAGGAATTCAGTATCATTGAACGCGAAGAACGACAACCGCCGAAACATCTACTCTATAACGACATGAATGAATGTCACTCTGAACTATCCATTCTAACCACAACAGAGAGAGAGAGAGAGTGGACAGACTCTCAAACTCAAACTTTTCAACAGAGATCCCGACGACACACTGAGCGTAAATATATTGATTGATTGCAATTGTTCCTGAATGAATGAGCTGTGCAAAGGATTAGCATTTCAATTGAAATAATATTCAACTCTGTAGTGTCTCCTCAGCTGACCCCCCTCTCCCCTTTTGTCTAACAAGCCACAATGCCGGTTTAGCCCACTAGGGCACATTCTCCTATCATTTCCTTGTAACAATATCTACTGTTTTTTTTTATTTGTATTTTTTTTAATTTTACCCCTTTTTCTCCCCAATTTCGTGGTATCCAATTGTTTAGTAGCTACTATCTTGTCTCATCGCTACAACACCCGTACGGGCTCGGGAGAGACGAAGGTTGAAAGTCATGCGTCCTCCGATACACAACCCAACCAAGCAACACTGCTTCTTAACACAGCGCCATCCAACCCGGAAGCCAGCCGCACCAATGTGTCGGAGGAAACATCGTGCACATGGCAACCTTGGTTAGCGCGCACTGCGCCCGGCCTGCCACAGGAGTCGCTGGTGCGCGATGAGACAAGGATTTACCTACCGGCCAAACCCTCCCTAAATCGGACGACGCTTGGTCAATTGTGCCTCGCCCCACGGACCTCCCGGTCGCGGCCGGTTACGGCAGAGCCTGGGCGGGAACCCAGAGTCTCTGGTGGCACAGCTGGCGCTGCAGTACAGCTCCCTTAACCACTGCGCCACCCGGGAAGACATCTACTGTTTGTTAAGCATTTCTGTGAATTACTTAGTTAGTAAATAAATAATTTTAAGACAATTGATGTGTGGATGACTCATAGTAAAGACTGGGTTCGTGCAGACAACCAACAATTTACAACGTTTGGAACGAGACTAACGTGAGGTAAATAACAATTCCTTAATTCAAAGACCAATTGATCAGATATTAAAATATCTGATAGTTATATTAGGAAAATTATAACTTTGTAATCTGAATATTTTCCTTGTTAATTACAGTTACAGGATTAATCAGTTTAATTGCGTAATAATAATTACAGAGTTATTTGATAAATGTCTTCAGTTTTAATGATGCCAAAGACACGACAGTATGGTTAAAGTAACTGTGCATATATGATAAACAGAGAGTAGCAGTAGCATAAAAGAGGGGTTGGCGGGTCGTGGGTGGCGGGACACAATGCAGACGGTCCGGGTAGCCAATGTGCGGGGTTAGTCGGGCTAATTGAGGTAGTATGCACATTAATGTATAGTTAAAGTGACTATGGATATAGGATAAACAGTGAGTACTAGCAGCGTAAAATAGGGATTGGGGGTGACTGAATGCAAATAGTCCAGGTAGCCATTTGATTACCTGTTCAGGAGTCTTATGGCTTGGGGGTAAAAGTTGTTGAGAAGCCTTTTGGTCCTAGACTTGGTGCTCCGGTACCACTTGCCATGCGGTAGTAGAGAGAACAGTCTATGACTGGGGTGGCTAGGGTCTTTGACAATCTTTAGGGCCTTCCTCTGACACCACCTGGTGTAGAGGTCCTGGATGGCAGGCAGCTTAGCCCCAGTGATGTACTGGGCCGTACACACTACCCTCTGTAGTGCCTTGCGGTCAGAAGCTTAGCAGTTGCCGTACCAGGCAGTGATGCAACAAGTCAGGATGCTCTTTATGTGGCATCTTTAGAACTTTTTGAGGATCTGAGGACCCATGCCAAATCGTTTTAGTTTCCTGAGGGGGAATAGGCTTGGTCGTGTCCTCTTCATGATCTGCACCAACGTGACAATAAAGATATGAGCTAAAACTGACAGATATGATTTAATGCTTTGAAAAGTCCACCCGGACCCACATAAAATACACACCTAGTTGATACAAATGTTCAAAGAATGCATTTTGCAGTGTTGGTCCAATGCTGGTTAATAGAGCCATCATTTGCAGAATGTATGGAACATTAATCACTCACCAATTAGGACAGTACACTGACAAGTGACTATGTCTTTTCTTTTGGTTTCATGTCTTTTCAACATTAAAATTAGAAAGGTCACATTTTCACAAACAATCCAAGAGCCAGCCACTAGACTTACTGTATGAATCCAGTCTCTGTCAATGCCAAATAACACCTACATCTATTTCTTGCTTCACTGTAAAACAAAGCTGCTTTGAACAATGCTGAATCGCAGCGAATCGCAGCGTCAACTCAAAAGGATTTTCCCCTTTTCAGTGAAATGCATTATTATTGGAAAATGGCGGGATCATCTTTCCCTCAGCTGGCTCTTAGTGGAGAGATCCACAGGGCTCGTTTGTGCCGAACAACAAGGGGGCACTGGAAATGAGACCCTGGGCAGGTATGTGCTGAGAAGAATGGGGGGATTGTCGTCATCTGAGTTTCAGAGTACAGAATCTCGTTAACCTTTGGAATCTGGCACAGGCTATAGGGCTGGCAGAGAGACAAGGCCTGGCACCTGCCCACTGATATGCCCGGGCAAGAGCGGGGAGGTATCAAACATAATGGGCGTCACAAACACATACACACACGTATGCACACACACCCCCTGAAACTAACTACCCCCAAAGATCACAAACCAACCAAGTGATACATCTACAGAATCACATAGAGCTATTTCATAGATTAGCATGCATGGGAGGTCCCTAACATATGCATTAATATCTGTAAGGCAGTCTGTACAGAATCCATGAGTAAATACTAGAATAGGGATATTAGTACTGTAGATGGTTCAGATTGCACATAATGTATGACAACAATCTTAAATACCTCATTATGAAGGAAACATATAATATACCTAAACAAAGCACTTTTATGTTTTGAAGAAAAATACAGCTGTCTCAAGTATCTTGTGTTGTATAAACCAAACAAACCGGTGCACATGATTCCTCTCATTTGGAAGAAATTCCAATGACTCCTTTGTGCCAACAACTAGCTAGATGTCTCTGCCAAACACGAGTATCAGAAAATCTCTCTTTCTTTTTTCATCGATCTGATTTAATACTCTTGTCCAGAAAAGGAGACTTTCTAGCGACCATTCTCTTCTTTGCTCTTGCTCTTTGTCACACCAGCAAGATGCCCCTTCTTCCCTCCCACTTTCTCCTTGGCACCGTGCCAGACCTCCTCTTCTAAAGCCTTACCCCCTCCCTCTGGCTCATGACCAAACTAATGAGCCCCTAAGTGCCCTGGCAGTGGAGTGGTGGGGTTGGGATTGCCAACAGGGAGCCACAGGTGTCTAGCTGATGTGGTTGTATCCATGTCCTTGCCCCTCTGACGAGGGGGGGGGGGCATTGTGGAATTGTGTCCCTGGCCGGGAATTGTTGGACAATGGCACAGCAGGTCCGATAGACTGGGCAGGAACACTGGGGCAGCTGTAGCAAGGCAGACCCCTCTTCCAGGCATTGGCTACATGGGCCACAATGGCACAGCATGAGCATATACTAAGGAAACACACAGCCTTTGTAAATGTGGCCTGTAGCAGGACTCAGGAGTGGACGCACATAAGTGAAGCAGGGGAAGAATCTTGTATCCCCTGTTGCCTTGCTTAGTCTTACACACATACACACCAACACACACACGCACACACATCTCATCTACTCTTGCACCCCACTGAGCCACCGGAAGAGCACTGAAGGAATCCTCTCATAGATAAATCAGTGCTGAATGGTGATGATGAGGATGATGTATGCATGCTCCTTTTCAGCCTGCGCAGAAAACACTGCATTCCCCCACACCTGAAGGGCAAACTGGCAGACTCCACAAAAGGGCAAATCCCTGCATGAGTCAATGATGTCATCTCCACCATAAGTAATAGCTCTCTGGCATCGGCTTGAAAATCTATTTGACCTATTGTACGTCTCAGCTTCAATTTACTCTCTCTCTCTGGCCCTCTAGAACCAGTGCATGACCTCACTGCTGAAATTAAATATATAGGGTACCAGTCAAAGGTTTGGACACACCTACTCATTAAAGGGTTTTTCTTGATTTGTACTATTTTCTACATTGTAAAATAATAGTGAAGACATCAAAACTATGAAATAACACATATGGAATCATGCAATAACCAAAAAACTTTTTTTAGATTCTTCAAAGTAGCCACCCTTTGCCTTGACGACAGCTTTGCCCACTCTTGTTAAAAGTTTTGACTTGTACTGTGTATATATATTATTTTCTACCAAGGATTCAAACAAAAGCAGCAGCATCTCCTGAGTATGTAGTTACCATGTTTTATAGTATATGGTCTACATAGCTGGCTAGTGTCCACAGTACCATTGCCTCGCTGTCATTGACATCGAATGAGATCAAGGGGCCAAAGAAGCTGCTGCTTTGTTTCCAACAGTGTGCGGTGAGGGTATTCCTGTCCCCTCACCTTTCTCTTTGTCATTACTTAAGACATGCTGTACCTCTCTCATCACTTTGGACATGCTGTACCCAGGGGTGAAAGTAGAATGAATTTATTCCGGTACGAGACCTCCTATGTTTGCACGCACTTCTCCAAAAAAAATCAATTCAAAAGGGCTCCTTTACTAGGCTACTCGCGCATGTTTATCCACCCACAACATTTTTCCAGCCTCCAAACATTGGTGAATGGAAAGAGACATCTGTTACACAAAACACCATAGAGCCTTACTTTCTCCCATGGCTGTACCTCTCTCTTCTACTTTTCTGTTTATCATCACCAGACATTCTGTGCTTCTCTCTCTTTTTTTCTCTCTCTCTCTCTTTCTCTCTGCAACATTAGGACAGTGAGCTCCTCCCTTTACTTTTCTCTCTTTATCAGTCTGTTCTTATCTTGTCCTCGTCACTGTTGCAGTCTCTACCTGTCCCTTTCTCTCCCTCTGTTTCTTTCATCTCTTTCTTTTTTGTTCTCCTCCATCCCGCTCTCACGCACAAACAAGCATGTGAGGACATACACAGACACACACACCACACTAAAGACCCATTGTTTGGGAATAATAAAATCAAGCTTTCATGTCCACTGGTTTTCCCGTTAGGCTAACTCATATTACTAATGTGCATTAGACCATTCTTAGTCCCATTTTCATCCCATCCTATCTACCAATGTAGCAATGCACTCAATAGGCTCTGCTGGACTCAGGTGATAGCTCCTTAAATACAAATACATGTAAAGGGTTCAATTGAACTGGGGACATCTCGCATGCCAACCCAATGTCTTCTCCATTAGACCAAGAGGGAATCCTCAGGCAGGGCTTCCTCATAGAGACGGCAAGATTCCAAATCACCTCATCTCTGCTACAGACAACTTTGGCAAGACAATTATGGGTAATTAATTGATGCCTGCATATCTCCCTTACCGCAGACGTGTCAACATGTCTGACGCTCGCTGCGTCCCATCAACTCTCTCTTTGAATCTCTTTGAGATATTTTGAAAAAAGAATAAGAAGAAAACAGAACATGATGATTCACGGGACTATCTCAGAACCCTCCCAACTCCAATTAACGAGTCTAAGAGTGAAAGTAGAGGATCAAGAAGAACAAACAGTATATCTGCCAGAATTCTAGAGACTTTGACAGTTTAATACTAGGAAAGGATGAGACTGACATTCTAAACCCACTTAACCTCGGCTAAACCTTCCGTCTTGACATCTACGTTAATAAGCAACGTTGTATGTTGATATCAAACAATTGAAGATTAAATAAAAAGTATATGCCCTGATGAGATGGGCCCTTATTTATGTAGCAACATAGAGTAACTGTGCTGATCTAGAATCAGGTCCCCCCTGTGTTGTAATATTATTCATTATGATCTAAAATGCTAAACTGATTCTAGATCAGCACTCATATTATCCGCTAGATAGGCAGCAGTGCATATTAATGGTGTTTTGAATGCAATCTGACTCAGTTGGCTGCAGAGCCTTGTTGGATGATCTCAGAACCTGTTAACACTGAATTTTGTTGGACATCTGGTGCGATGTTATATGAGGAACCTTCCTCCTATGCCACGTGAAATACTGCTGCACTATCAAGTCACAGACACATGCACAGACGCATACACAGAAAACAGAATGTCACTCCCTCAAAGTTCAGACGATGATGTCGAATCATTTCACAAACACAATCTATTTGAAAGCTCGAAAGGGACAAATTAAATTTTCCCAAGTTTGTCGTCAATTTTTCCTTTCAAACTCAAGTCCTCGTTGTAATTCTGAAAAGACCAGATCCGACTTCACCATGTGGAGTGCAACGATCCAGCCTGGGTCACATCCCTTGTTTTTTTTTGTTGGTCTAGGCTATCGTGGTTAGCAGTCAGCCCTTCAAATGCTAAGTGTACTTTCATTACATAGAGGACACCCAGACAGCTTGCCATCAGCTCCTCTAATTAGTCACTGATAACACCCCTTTCCTACGACATGCTAATAAACTCACTCTGGACAGTGGGGGTAGCTTTACATTGCCCGGCGGCAAGATTTTCCAGAGATCTGAAAGTGTCAAGACATCTTTACTTCGACTTCGAGAGCTTTTTGAAGGTTCTGAACAGTCATTCTAAAAAGTAATTTTTCTCTCATGGCTGCACAAAGGTCTGCACAAAGGTCATGAGGAATTTTGGACCATTCATCTTTACTAAACTGTTTCAGTCCAGCAATATTCTTGGGATGTCTGGTGTCAACTGCTCTTGAGGTCATGCCACAGCATCTCAATCGGGTTGAGGTCAGGACTCTGATTGGGCCATTCTAGAAGGCGGATTTTCTTCTGTTGAACCATTCTGTTGTTGATTTACTTCGGTGTTTTAGGTTGTTTGTCCTGTTGCATCACCCAACTTCTGTTGAGCTTCAATTGGCGGACAAATAGCCTTACATTGTCCTGCAAAATGTATTGATAAACAAATCATTTTTCCGTCTGATAGCAAGCTGTCCAGGCCCTGAGGCAGCAAAGCAACCCCAAACCATGATGCTCCCTCCACTATACTTTACAGTTTAGATGAGGTTTTGATGTTGGTGTGCTGTGCCTTTTTTCTCCACAAATAGTGTTGTGTGTTACTTCCTTCCAAACAACTCCACTTTAGTTTCATCTGTCTAAAGAATATTTTGCCAGTAGTGCTGTGAAACATTCAGATGCTCTTTTGCAATCTTCAGACATATAGCAATGTTTTTTTTGGACAGCAGTAGCTTCTTCCGTGTTGTCCTCCCCATGAATACCATTCTTGTTTAATGTTTGTGTTACGTTCCCCAGTTTATGTGCTGTGGTTTTGTATGTGTGTGTTTCAGAATGGCTTCCTGAAATTCCCCCCAAGCAGCTGATTGGTCGGCCACATCGACGAGTGGAGAGCTGCCCCCACCCCCTAGTCAGGATACAGCTGTATCCCATTAGACTCATTCTCCAGCTATATAAGCCAGTGTTCTGTTGCTCAGAAGAGAACTGAGGGTGATATCCTGTGTTGGTTGTTTATCAGATAGAGCTTATGGGTATGGTCTGTGATTGTTGCTGAGGGAGATGATAAGTATGTCCTGTGTTGGTTTTTGCTGAGAGACAGGTTTTAGTTAAGTACTTTTTAGTCGCTGCTTCTAAGGTATGTGTGTCCCCATTGGACGCAGTGTTTTTAATTGTTTCCTTTTGTTTATTCTGTTTCATTTGTTCCGAGGCTGGAAGGGGAAGGCACCTAGGGAGTACTTAGGCAAGAGGCCTGCGGGCACACATATACCCATAGTATATACTCTGTCTATGCACACTAGGGAAGACCTGGGTGGACCATCCCCTGTATTTTGGTTAGAGTGCCAGGTGGTGCTAGTTAGGTAAGTTGTTGGTGGGTAGGTAGGTAAGGTATGAGAGGGGGCTTTGACATTTACTTTCTTTGCTTTGGTTCCGTCCAGACCCTTTTCCCCAAAATGGCTGTGTGACGGAATAAATTCCCTGTAAATGGTACAATTCTCTGCCTTTGTCATCCTTACTCGCACCTACAGTCCTCCATACCTCTTTCACTCCACGGGGAGTTGAGTTGTAGCAGGGTGTTGCGTTCCATCTTCCTAGAGGCGTAGGTAACATTTGACTTTTATAGTCTCGTCAACAGAGATGTTAGCATGTTCCAGAGATTTCTGTAAGTCTTTAGCTGACACTCTATGATTCTTCTTAAACCTCATTGAGCATTCTGCGCTGTGCTCTTGCAGTCGTCTTTGCAGCACTGCCACTCCAAGGGAGAGTAGCAACAGTGCTGAACTTTCTCGCTTTATAGACTATGAAATCAATGATGAGAATCAAGGCTTTTAGATACTTTTGTAACCCTTTCCAGTCAACATTTCTTAATCTTAGGTCTTCTGAGATCTCTTTTGTTCAAAGCATGGTTCACATCTGGCAATGCTTCATGTGAATAGCAAACTCACATTTTGTGAGGTTTTTTATATTGCAGGGCAGCTCTAACCATCTCCAATCTCCAATTGATTGGACTCCAGGTTAGCGCAGTCAGTAGTCTAGGGGTTCACATAATTTTTTTAACCTACACTGAATGTTTAAATGATATAGCCAAGAAAAATACAATTCGTGTGTTATTAGTTTAAGCACACTGTCTGTGACTTAGAGGAATTTATGTAGAAATCCAGGTAATTCCAAATGGTTGACACTTTTTTTTCTTCCAACTGTATATGGGAGGGGATGAGGGTAGCAGAAGGATAGGAGTAAAAACAAACAAAAGATAACTATTGTAAAATAGATTGTGCCCGTAAAATGTATGTAGTACGTATCAACTGGAAGTAGAAGCCTAAGTGTTCATTAGTTTACTCAAATTAGGGGAGGGTGGTAGGGTTAGTGAAAAATGTATGTGTGTAAATATACAGTACCAGTCAAAGGTTTGGACACACCTACTCATTCAAGGGTTTTTCTTTATTTTGTCCATTTTTTCTACGTTGTAGAATAATAGTGAAGACATCAAAACTAAGAAATAACACATATGGAATCATGTAAGCAAAAAAGTGTTAAAGAAATCAAAATATATTTGAGATGCTTTAAAGTAGCCACCCTTTGCCTTGATGACAGCTTTGCACACTCTTGGCATGTGTGTGTATATATATTTTACAAAAAAAATATATGGGGGATGCAGACAATTACATTGATGTAAGCTACAATCTATCTGCAATATTAAAGTGGATCTATCCAACCAACTTGACACAAATGTGGGAAGCATTGGAGTCAACATGGGCTAGCATCGCTGTGGAACACTTTCGACCCCTTGTAGAGTCCATGCCCCAACCAATTGAGGCTGTTCTGAGTGCAAAAAGGGTGGTGCAACTAAATATTAGGAAGGTGTTTTTAATGTTTTGTACACTCAGTGTATATCATCGATCCTGGTTTAATAATAGTTTCTTCTTCATTTTGTTGAGTTCAGTCACATCATTTCTTAATTTGGTCACATACCTTCTCAAGTCAGCCAATCGACTGTGCAGACAGACTTAATAGCCACTCCCTTTGGCCCATCACTTTCAACCATACATCTTTTCAATTCTTCATCAATCCATTGAGCCTTAAAATGTCTTATTCCTGCAGGGGCAGTATTGAGTAGCTTGGATGAAAGGTGCCCAGAGTAAACGGCCTGCTCCTCAGTCCCAGTTGCTAATATATGCGTATTATTATTAGTATTGGATAGAAATAACTCTGAAGTTTCTAATACTGTTTGAATGATGTCTGTGAGTATAACAGAACTCATATGGCAGGCAAAAACCTGAGAAGAAATCCAAACAGGAAGTGGGAAATCTGAGGTGGGTCAATTTTCAACCCAGCCCCTATTGAATGTGGGATATTGGTTACGTTGCACTTCCTAAGGCTTCCACTAGATGTCAACCGTCTTTAGAAACTTGAATGAGGCTACTACTGTAATGTGGGGCAGGATGGGAGCTGTTTGAGTCAGTGGTCTGGCAGAGAGCCAGGTCCTGGTCTCGCACATTTCTCATGATAGCGACCTGCGATCAATTGCATTTCTACAGACAATGAAATTCTCTGGTTGGAACGTTATTGAACATTTATGATAAAAACATCCTAAAGATTGATTCTATACTTAGTTTGAAATGTTTCTATGACCTGTAATATAACTTTTTGAAGTTTTCGTCTCAATTTTGGCTGGACCTGCACGAGCATTTGGATTTGTGTACTAAACTCCCTACCAAAAGTAGTTACTTGGACATAAATAATGGACATTATCAAACAAATCAAACATTTATTGTGGAACTAGGATTCCTGGGAGTGCATTCTGATGAAGATCATCAAAGGTAAGGGAATATTTATAATGTTATTTCTGATTTCTGTTGACTCCAACATGGCGGATATTTTTTTTCACTGCATTCAATGAGTACAGATAAAGCTTTTGAGCAAAGTTCTAATGTATTAGTAAACATGTGATCAATACAAGTGGATGATAAAGTTCCTGCAGTGTTTGTAAACACCATGGTAGGTCGATTAATAACCAGAATTACAGGCACTGGTTACAGTGAAATACTTCCTCATGAGTAGACAGCTTGTTGAAGTCCAGTCATTATTCAGTTCCCCAAGAATGTAGTCCGCTCTGTTTACATCACATAGACAATCAAGCATGTAACACACATTATTTTCATACTGTATCTTAGCACTTGGTGGCCTATAGCAACACCCTAAAATAATAGGCTTTAGATTAGGCAAGTGAACCTACAACCACAACACTTCAAAAACACTTGACATGAGATCTTCTCTAAGCATGGCTCTGAATATGTATATAGCAACACATTGGCATTCTTATCTGTTCTGTAGATGTTATATCCCTCTATTGCTACTGCTGTATCATCAAAGGAATTATCTAAGCGAGTCTCAGAAATGTCTAATATATTCATGTTATCTGATATTACCAAGTATTGATTAAAATAGCCTTATTTTTATTTTATTTTTTTTTACCCCTTTTTCTCCCCAATTTCGTGGTGTCCAATTGTTGTAGTAGCTACTATCTTGTCTCATCGCTACAACTCCCGTACAGGCTCGGGAGAGACGAAGGTTGAAAGTCATGCGTCCTCCGATGCACAACCCAACCTAGCCGCACTGCTTCTTAACACAGCGCGCATCCAACCCGGAAGCCAGCCGCACCAATGTGTCGGAGGAAACTCCGTGCACCTGGCAACTTTGGTTAGCACGCACTGCGCCCGGCCCGCCACAGGAGTCTCTGGTGCGCGATGACACAAGGACTTCCCTACCGACCAAGCCCTCCCTAACCCGGACGACGCTAGGCCAATTGTGCGTCGCCCCATGGACCTCCAGGTCGCGGCCGGTTACGACAGAGCCTGGGCGCGAACCCAGAGTCTCTGATGGCACAGCTGGCGCTGCAGTACAGCGCCCTTAACCACTGCGCCACCCGGGAGGAATTAGCCTTATTTCTAAGGTTACATACACTATATATACACACACAAGTATGTGAAATCCCTTTCAAATTAGAGGATTCGGCTATTTCAGTGACACCCGTTGCTTACAGGTGTATAAAATCAAGCACGCCGCCATGCAATCTCCATAGACAAACATTGTCAGTAGAATGGCCTTACTGAAGAGCTCAGAGAGTCAGAGTCAGTTTGTCAAATTCCTGCCCTGCCCTCTAATGTTATTGTGAAGCAGAAACGTCTAGGAGCAACAATGGATCAGCTGCGAAGTTGTAGGCAACACAAGCTCACAGAACGGGACCACCAAGTGCTGAAGCACGTACCGTGTAAAAATCGTCTGTCCTTGCAACACTCACTACCGAGTTCCAAACTGCCTCTGGAAGCAGTATCAGCACAAAACTGTTTGTTGGGAGATTCATGAAATGGGTTTCCATGGCCAAGCAGCCACACACAAGCCTAAGATCACCATGTGCAATGCCAAGCGTCGGCTGTAGTGGTGTAAAGCTCTCCGCCATTGGACTCTAGAGCAGTGAAAACGCTTCCTCTGGAGTGATGAATCACGCTTCGCCATCTGGCAGTCCAACAGACAAATCTGGGTTTGGCGGAGGCCAGGAGAACGGTATCTACCCATATGCATAGTGCCAACTGTAAAGTTTTGTGGAGGAGAAATAATGGTCTTCGGCTGTTTTTCATGGTTCGGGCTTGGCCCCTTAGTTCAGGCTTGGACCCTTAGTTCTTGTGAAAGGAGAACTCGACCTCACTAATGCTCTTGTGGCTGAATGGAAGCAAGACAATGCAGCAATATTCCAACATCTATTGGAAAGCCTTCCCAGAAGAGTAGGGGCTCTTCTGGGAAGCAGCAAGGGGGGGACCAACTCCATTTTAAGGCCCATGATTTTGGAATGAGATGTTTGACGAGCACCTGTCCACATAATTTTGCTCACGTAGTGTATGTTAGTATGGGTTATTTTTGGCCCTTTGTTGGGTGTCTTATCATAGATAGTAAAAGAACAAACAAAGCAAGAGAAAAAAATATTCAACAGTCATCAATCAGTTGGTATGTGTAAATGTGTGTGTCCTGCTAGGTTGAAGCTACAGAAGAGGAAAGCAGGTTCTGACCAAATTGCCAAATCTATACCTCTTCGGCTAGCTGGGAAATGGGCCTAGCTCGAGGCTAACTGGTGTTTGCTTCGGGACAGAGGCGTTAGCCAGCGGTAGCCACTCGGTTGCAGCTAGTTAGCTGCGATGATCCGATCATTCACATACATAACTGATGTCCTCTCTAAATGACTTAAGATTGCTGTCATCCAGCTATTATCTTGTTTAAATTCATTGAGCAGACCCTGGGAGAACTGCAAACTGTTCTTCAGGTCCTGGACCACTCTAGACAGATTGTCCATTATTTTATTAGTTGACTCCACCAGTATTTGGATACAACACATTAAGCTATTTTCGAACAACTGCTTGTAGATCTCTTTATGTTTGTTTAACCCATAAGTCTAAGCCCTTCTTTGTCGGGGGAGGGGGGTTCTACTAAACTATATGGAATTGTTTTAAGAAGGTCATACCAAGGACCAGTTTGCTATTTGATTTTTAATTTTAAGACTCCTTGAAGTGTCCCAAAAATGTATTTAAAAAAATATTTTGATGACAATGTATTTTTGGCCTTACAGCTATTAGCCCAAACAAATGCATTGTGAGGCCTGTGGACACACTATAGCAAAACAACTGACACGTGTTCATGAGAGTCTCACCTTTCATAAGAAAATAAATCTGTTAATTCGGCATTATTTTGCTAAAGAAAGCCACAAGATAGATAGATACATGTTTCAATGCATGCCAAGCATTGGTCATGAAGAATGTCACTCAAGAGTAGCTAGTAGTTGGGAGTAGCTCTACATTGAATATGAAGACTTAAATCCTGATGTAAGACTCTATCTTAACACTGTTTTCTCCCTGCTAGACACCCAGGCCCATTGTGCCACTCATAGTGATTAACTACTAGGCCTGATCTTAGGCCAAAGCCTGGGCCTCTGGTTGTACTGCAGCCAATGCCACGTGGCAGGACCATGGGGCGGCCCTGTAGCGTGCTGCTGAGTGCAGCTGAGACCTGACGTCGGGACTCTGTTTGTGTGTTTTGGATGGAGATGGACCATGGAGGATCTTCCTCCTAATTGCGTAGCACTAGCAGAGCTCCAATGAGGTGGAATGCCTGCTTTGTCTTAGGGGTGGCTCCTCATGTCAATGTCCTGGGTGAGTCCTCTCTTGGACCATGATTTACGAGCAGAGAAGAGAGAGTGTGACCAAAAGCAACATCCAAATGATGGAGGGATGGGAAGTGGAAAAAAGAAGGGGAAAGTAATGTGGTGAGAGATGTGCTGTTGGGCTGGTGGATTTGAGGATTTTTACAGAGCAGATCAGGATGGGGAAAGGGGTTTGCCATCACAAACTCTGCTTACACGTTTCTGCCATAGTCTTTAAAAAAACATACAATCAGAATCTCGACACTGAAATATGATATGTAGTGCAGGGTTGAACAATTTTACTAGAGAAGTTTCATCACAACACCAAGGATAATAGACAGATTATGATCTTGATATTTGTTCATTCAAACAGGGGTCATAACTCACATCAAGCAGGGGCATATTAAGTTCGTCTTCCGTTGTTTGTTATTTTTGGATGTTGAATAAGCTGATTCTGACCAAATTCCCCAATCTAAATAGAACACTCTGTCCTAGGAGGTCATGCTATTTTTGGAGCACAGCAGCCAGAGCACAGAACGTAAGGCTCTTAACACTGATTTATGGCAATCCAACATCTACAGGGTTATGCTCCTGGTTTTACTGGTGTTGAATGATAACTTAAGTAGGATAGCACAGGTAAAACAAGTTGAGGGTTTATATAGAAAGCACACATGAATAGCACACACCTGCACATGCTCATAAAAAGACACATACTTCAGGCCTACATGTATGCACACACACAGGCACGCAGTCATTCACACAAACATACATGGTTTAGAGCTAAAAGGAGTGCCCGATTGCATGACTGTAGATCGCATGGGGTCAGCTCTAATCCTCATACACACAAACACACACATAGACATGGCTCACATCAACACAATTATCCCAGAAACCATAGACCCACTCCAATTTTCATGCTGCACCAACAGATCCACAGATGATTCAATCTCTATTGCACTCCTCACAGTCCTTTCACACCTGGGCAAAAGGAACACCTATGTGAGAATGGTATCCATTGACTACAGCTCAGCGTTTAACACCGTTGTGCCCTCAAAGCTCATCTCTAAGCTAAGGACCCTGAGACTAAACACACTCTGGAACTGGATCCTGGACTTCCTGACGGGCCACCCCAAGGTGATAAGGGTAGTCAACAACCCATCCGCCATGCTGATCCTCATCACGGGGGCCCCTCAGGGGTGCGTGCTCAGTCCCCTCCTGTACTAACTGTTCACTCATGACTGCACGGCCAGGCATGACTCCAACACCATCATTAAGTTTGCTGATGACTCGGCAGTGGTAGGCCTGATCACCAACAATGATGAGACAGCCTATAGGGAGGAGATCAGAGACCTGACCGTGTGGTGCAAGGACAACAACCTCTCCCTCAACGTGATCAAGACAAAGGAGATGATTGTGGACTACAGGAAAAAGAGATCCGAGCACACCCCCATTCTCATCGATGAGGCTGTAGTGGAGCAGGTTGAGAGCTTCAAGTTCCTTGGTATCCACATCACCAGCAAACTAACATGGTCCAAGCACACCAAGACAGTTGTGAAGAGGGCACAACAAAACCTATTCCCCCTCAGGAGACTGAAAAGATTTGGCATGGGTCCTCAGATCCTCAAAAGATTTTACAGCTGCACCATTGAGAGCATCCAGACGAGTTGCATCACTGCCTGGTATGGCAACTGCTCGTCCTCCGACTGCAAGGCACTACAGAGGGTATGCGTATGGTCCAGTACATCACCAGGGCCAAGCTTCCTGCCATCCAGGAACCTCTATACCAGGCAGTGTCAGAGGAAGGCCCTAAAAATTGTAACCCAAGCCAAAAGACTCCTGAACATTTAATCAAATGGCTACCCAGACTATTTGCATTGCCCCCCCTTCTGCTGCTGCTCTCTGTTATTATCTATGCATAGTCACTTTAATAACTCTACCTACATGTAAATATTACCTCAATTACCTCGACACCGGTGCCCCCGCACATTGACTCTGTACCGGTATCCCCTTTATATATCCCCACTATTGTTATTTACTGCTGCTCTTTAATTATTTGTTATTCTTATCTCTTAATTTTGTGTCAGGGATTTTCTTTAACTGCATTGTTGGTAATTGCTTGAAAGTAAGCATTCCACTTAACTTTTGTATTTGGCGCATTTGACAATTTTGATTTGATTTGACACAAAATATCTCAGACAATCTCTATCACAGTGCATTCTGTATCAGGATAAGGTCTCACCTAGTTGAGGTCTCTCCCAGTGACTCTCCTAGTTGATGTGCTCTCATTTCATTTGATGTTTTTGATGTTGAAATCAATAAAACTGTGATCAGAAATGCATTATATTCTCTCTGTCTGCTGGATTATTAGTAGTTTTGAGGACTTTTCCCTTCACAGAACAGTGCAAACTAGCTTCATTAAATAGTACTCACAAAACACCAGTCTCAACGTAAACAGTGAAGAGGCAACTCCGGGATGCTGGCCTTCTACACAGAGTTGCAAAGAAAAAGCCAAATCTAAGACTGGCCCAAAAAAAGAAAAGATTAAGATTGCCAAAAGAACACAGACACTGGACAGAGGAACAGCATCCCGGAGTCGCCTCTTCACTGTTGATGTTGAGAGTGGTGGTTTGCAGGTACTATTTAATGAAGCTGCCAATGAAGCTGACTCTGGGATGCTGGCATTCAAGGCAGAGTTCCAAAGAAAAAGCCATATCTCAGACTGGCCGATGAAAATAATAAATTAAGGTGGGCAAAAGAACACAGACACTGGACAGAGATATGGCTTTTTCTTGGCAACTCTGCCTAGAAGGCCAGCATCCCGGAGTCAGCTCTTCACTGTTGGCGTTGAGAGTGGTGTTTTGCAAGTACTATTTAATGAAGCTGCCAGTTGAGGACTTGTGAGGCGTCTGTTTCTCAAACTAGACACTGTAATGTACTTGTCCTCTTGCTCAGTTGTGCACCGGGGCCTCCCACTCCTCTTTCTATTCTGGTTAGGGCCAGTTTGCGCTGTTCTGTGAAGGGAGTAGTACACAGCGTTGTACAAGATCTTCAGTTTCTTGGCAATTTCTCACATGAAGTAGCATTAATTTCTCAGAACAAGAATAGACTGACGAGTTTCAGAAGAAAGTTCTTTGTTTCTGGTCATTTTGAGCCTGTAATCGAACCCACAAATGCAGATGCTCCAGATACTCAACTAGTCTATAGAAGGCCAGTTTTATTGCTTATTTAATCAGGACAACAGTTTTCAGCTGTGCTAACATAATTGTAAAACGGCTTTCTAATGATCAATTAGCCTTTTAAAATTACAAACTTGGATTAGCTAACAGAACGTGCCATTGGAACACAGGAGTGATGATTGCTGATAATGGGCCTCTGTACACCTATGTAGATATTCCATAAAGAATCTGCCGTTTCCAGCTACAATAGTCATTTACAACATTAACAATGTTTACACTATTATAACACGGTTATTTTAATGGACAAAAAATATGCTTTTCTTTCAAAAACAAGGACATTGATAACTGTCCCCAAACATTTGAACGGTAGTGTATATGACGACACCAAAAAGGGGATTTGGATTTCATTGCACCAGACCTCTCAGTGAACTCCTATAGCTAGAAAAATAAGATTAAAAGGCAAGACAGGAAGCATGTCAGGACATTTTAGTTGGGTTCTCATCTTACATGCAGCTTTAGAATGAGGTAAGGTAAGCTCTTATTTGAGAAATTTGATGCATGCCATTAAAACATGCTGTCCACTATTAGATAGATAGGTCTACAGAAACATGCAGTAGCCTACACAAGCCTGAGCTATTCAGAGTTACTCATGTTTATCTTGTATTAACAATGTACATTTTGGAATCAACAGCACTGTAAGTACTAATTAATGGCCAAATTCTGACATCATACACTGTAAATCCTACATTGAAGTCACTGAATGAGCGATGAGTGCAAATATTTACGTTGAATATCACACTGTGCTAACCTCTTACAAAGGTTGTGACATCATGTACTACGGTTGCAGTGACATCCTCTCTGTCATGACGAAAATACTGTGATCTACGGTGTCCATATTAGGCCAGAATGACACCAACACGTTGTGATTTTGAAACATCTTAAGTTTATCTAAATACCTCACTCAATAATTGTCCCGAGGGTCTTCACTCTAGTGGCCTTCCAGGCAGCCCTAAGTACTGGAAAATATCTAATAATGTTTGTTTGGTTTGAACCTGTTATTTCTGCTTCTGTTTATCCTTATCCAATCCAAACATATCCAATAACAGTAAACCCATATTGACTTTAAATAAGAACAAACTGCATGATGATTTTGTAATTTGACATGACACCCCTTTTTTTTGCACATAATTGCAAATACAAATATACTTTAATATATTTAATTAGTTAAAACAGTGACTTATTACTTAAATCTTAGTTGTTGTTGTTTTGTTTTTTTACCTTTGTGTGACATGAAAATGGTGTCACACCTGAGGAAATAGCTGTCACTCCATGGGATCTAATCCATTAGTGCACTTCTATAAATTACCTTTAAAGACTTGTTTTTGTATCCTGTTCCCATTTTTATTATTTCAAGTGGTTGTGAGTGTAACATTTAAATTTTAATACTCCCACACCTTTAATTCTTACACGCTAGCATCAGAGACATGTTGTGTTTTTATTCCTTGTCTTTGGCTCCATTGTGCAGTATACTCCAAAAACCCTCTAACAGAACCCCTCTCGAGCGATGCCTTGGCTCCCACGGCTTTGGCAATTGGTAGGTCAGGGTCTCCCACTGGGTGCGCTTGGGCTCCTCCCATCACTAGACAACCGTGCCCTTGCGCCTCGGTGTGTGACCAGGTACACCTCAATGTTGTGGGGCTCTACCAGAGTGATCCTGTAAGTCCTGTCTCAAATATTAAGCCATGCAAGACTTAGTAGACACCGCTGGTACAGTGAAACAAAAATATGAACACAAAATGCAAGAATTTCAATGATTTTACAGTAAGAAGCAGAGATGGGCCCAAGTCATTGTTTTACTAGTCACAAGAATATCTCAAGTCTTAGCACTCAAGTCCCAAGTCAAGAGAGGCAAGTCCGAGTCAAGTCTCAAGTCAAGACCGTCAAATGTCAAGTCTCAAGTCCTAAACAAGTCATAAAGTGCTCTTCACCAAATGTAATACCGTTTCATATTTTTAAGAGTAATAGTATAATACAGTTACGCAAATCATGAATGCTTTTAAAGATATTTATATATTTATTACGTTCCAAATAAACGTTATACATACATGGAAATACATGGGTAGCCTTGAGAAAGTCCACCCCCCCAAAAAAAGTGGTTGACTATCGAGGATCGCTATGGGGCGCAATCGGGCGGTGTAGGCTTGAACACAATCACCTAACCTTAACACACACACACTTTTCTTCCCGCATGTTTTGTAAGTTGCAATCCGTTTCTTGTTGATACAGCGTCGTCTTTATATCCTAAAATAATAATTTGGGGTATCATCTTTCCAAGGGCTCCATCTGAATTCACCCGCCGACGTTCCTCTGCACTGCCACATACAACTTTTTCTCAGCTGGCACGATTTGATTGGCTGCTGTCCGATTCAAACTGTAATCCGTTAATTGAAGAGTTGATGCGCAGCATACTTTTTTTAATAGCATCATTTTTAATGTTTGGGCTTGGGGAGGGTATCAAGTCAGGTCGAGTCAAAAGGCTCAAGTCCAAGTCAAGTCATGAGTCATTGGTGTCAAAGTCAAGTTGCAAGTCATCATATTTGTGACTCGAGTCTGACTCGAGTCCAAGTTATGTGACTCAAGTCCACACCTCTGGTAAGTAGCAACCCATCATTCAGGGCAGGTGGGCCAGAGCATGTTTAGCAACTTTTTTATATTTGTATATATAGAGTACCAGTGAACATTTTGGACACACCTAGTTGAAATTTTTCAGATTGACTGACCTTCATGTCTTAAAGTAATGATGGACTGTCATTTCTCTTTGCTTATTTGAGCTGTTCTTGCCATAATATGGACTTGGTCTTTTACCAAATAGGGCTATCTTCTGTATACAAACACTACCTATCTCAACACAACACATTAAGAAGGAAAGAAATTGCACAAATGAATTTAACAAGGCACACCTGTTAATTGAAGTGCATTCCAGGTGACTACCTCATGAATCTGGTTGAGCGAATGCGAGGAGTGTGCAAAGCTTTCATCAAGACAAAGGGTGGCTACTTTGAAGAATCTCAAATATAAAATATATTTTGATTTGTTTAACACTTCTTTGGTTACTACATGATTCCATATGTGTTAATTCAATAGTTTTGATGTCTTTATTATTATTCTACAGCGTAGAACATAGTAAAAATAAAGAAAAACCCTAGAATGAGTAGGTTTGTCCAAACGTTTGACTGGTACTGTAAATTATTTTGTTGTTGTCGCCTGTTTTGCATGTCGCGTTTATATTTTTGTTCAGTATAGTTATTGTTCCTTTGATTGCTCCAACGTTACTTGGATTACAGCAGCAATTTTAGAGCCTATACATGCCAACAAAGTGCTGAAATTTGCTGACCCCAAAACCTTGTGGAGTACTCTCTTGGGCACCACAGACATTTTTGGTGACTCGATAACCCTGACCAGTGTCTAATTTCAATGTCTGCCTGATCAACTTTCAATGGTACCTTCTGTGCATGCCATGGTGACCACAGGTAACGGGGAATCAGGGTTACAGTGCATTCGGAAAGTATTCTGACCCCTTGATTTTTCCACATTTTATTACCTTACAGCCTTATTCTAAAATTGATTAAATAAAAAAATGTCCTCATCAATCTACACAAAATACCACATAATAACAAAATGAAAACAGTTTTAAAGGCATTTTTGCAAATGTATTAAAAATATAACACAGAAATACCTTTTATTTACATACCATAAGTATTCAGACCTTTTGCAGTGAGACTCGAAATTGAGCTCAGGTGCATCCTGTTTCTACAACTTGATTTGAGTCCACTTGTGGTAAATTAAATTGATTGGACATGATTAGGAAAGGCCCACACCTGTGGGTCCCACAGTTGTATGTGTATGTCAGAGCAAAAACCAAGGTCGAAGGAATTGTCCGTAGAGTTCCAAGACAGGATTGTGTCGAGACACAGATCTGGGGAAGGGTACCAAAAAATGTCTGCAGCAATGGTCCCCAAGAACACAGTGGCCTCCATAATTCTTAAATGGAAGAAGTTTAGAACCACCAAGACTCTTCCTAGAGCTGGCTGCCCAGACAAACTTAACAACCGGGGGAGAAGGGCCTTGGTCAGGGAGATAATCAAGAACCCCGATGGTCATTCTGACAGAGCTCCAGAGCTCCTCTATGGAGATGGAAGCACCTTCCGGAAGGACAACCATTTCTGCCGCTCTCCACCAATCAGGCCTTTATGGTAGAGTTGCTAGATGAAAGCCACTCCACAGTAAAAGGCACATGACAGCCTGCTTGGAGTTTGCCAAAAGGCACCTAAAGGACTCTCAGACCATGAGAAACAAGATTATGTGGTCTGATGAAACCAAGTTTGAACTCTTTGGCCTGAATGCCAAGCGTCACATCTGGAGGAAATCTGGCACCATCCCCACGGTGAAGCATGGTGGTGTTAGCATCATGCTGTGGAGATGTTTTACAGTGACAGGGACAGGGAGACTGGTCAGGATCGAGTGAAAGATGAACGGAGCAAACTACAGAGAGATCCTTGACGAAAACCTGCTCCACAGTGGGACTAAGGTATTACTTTCCAATAGAACTAAGCACACAGCCAAGACAAAGCAGGGATGGCTTCGGGAATAGTCTCTGAATAACTTTGAGTGGCCCAGCCAGAGCCCAGACTTGAACCCAATAAAACATCTCTGGAGAGGGGAAAGGGGGATACCTAGTCAGTTGTACAACTGAATGCATTCAACTGAAATGTGTCCTCCGCATTCGGAGACCTAAAAGTAGCTGTTCAGCGATGCTCCACATTCAAAATGACAGAGCTTGAGACAACCTGCAGAGAAGAATGGGAGAAACTCCTCAAATACAGGTGTGCCAAGCTTGTAGCATCATACCCAAGAAGACTTGAGGCTGTAATCGCTACCAAAAGTACTTCAACAAAGTACTGAGTAAAGGGTTGGAATACTTATGTACATTTCTAAAAGTTTGTTTTTGCTTTATCATTATGGGGTATTGTGTGTAAAAAAAACAATCAATTTTATCAATTTTAGAACAACGCTGTAACAACATTTGGAAAGAGTGAATGGTCTGAATACTTTCAGAGTGCAAACCAATCCCAGAACAACAGCAAAGGACCTTGTGAAGATGCTGAAGGAAACAGGTACAACCGTATTTATATCAACAGTAAAACGAGTCCTAAATCGACATAACCTGAAAGGCTACACTGCTAAGAGGAAGCCACTATTCCAAAACCGCCATAAAAAAGCCAGACTACGGTTTGTAACTGCACATGGTGACAATTATCGTACTTTTTGGGGAAATGTCCTCGGGTCTTATAAAACAAAAATATAAATGTTTGGCCATAATGACCATCATTATGTTTGGAGGAAAAAGGGGGAGGCTTGCAAGCCGAAGAACGCGATCCTAACCGTGAAGCACGGGGGTGGCATCATCATGTTGTAGGGGTGCTTTGCTGCAGAAGGGACTGGTGCACTTCACAAAATAGATGGCATCATGAGGAAGGAAAATGACGTGGATATATTGAAGCAACATCTCAAGACATCAGTCAGGAAGTTAAAGCTTGGTCGCAAATGGGTCTTCCAAATGGACAATGACCCCAAGCATACTTCCAAAGTTGTGTCAAAATGGCTTAAGGATAACTAAGTCAAGGTATTGGAGTGGCCATCACAAAGCCCTGACCTCAATCCCATTGAAGATTTGTGGGCAGAACTGAAAAAGTGTGTGCGAGCAAGGAGGCCTACAAACCTGACTCAGTTACACCAGCTCTGTCAGGATGAATGGGCCAAAATTCACCCAACTGATTGTGGAAGGCAAACCGAAATGTTTGACCCAAGTTAAACAATTTAAAGGCATTGCTACCAAATACCAATTGAGTGTATGTAAACTTCTGACCCACTGGGAATGTGATGAAAGAAATAAAAGCTGAAATAAATCATTATCTCTACTATTATTCTAACATTTCACAGTCTTAAAATAACGTGGTGATCCTAACTGACCTAAAACAGGGATTTTTATTAGGATTATATGTCAGGAATTGTGAAAAACGGTTTAAATGTATTTGGCTAAGGTGTATGTCAACTTCTGACTTCAACTGTATATGGGGGATTGGAAATAATGCAGACAATTACGTTGATATAAGTCTCATCTATCTGCAATATTAAAGCTGATCTACCCCTAAAGAAAATAAATAACACACAAACACACCTGTCTTAGACAAACACAGTATCCAGCATGTTGCATAAGTTATAATAGCTGTATGATTCTGTTTGAGTGATCATGCCCAGAGGATGAAACATATGGCGCCTGTGTAGATAATGACTCTGATGATCTGTCTATGTGTGTGTGTGTGTGTGTGTTTGGGGGGGGGGGGGGGTGTCTATCTAGCTGAGCCTCCAAGACAGGGCAGATCGAAGTCTGAGTGACAGTTGGCAAAGACCACTTTGAGCTAAACTTGATGTCATAAATCAGGATGGAGTCTTCACCTCAACCAGAAACACCCCCAGGTCATGAGTTCAAAAAGAACACAGTTGGGCTCTAGTGTGTGTCATCGATCATTTTCATCTCTCACTGCATGTGTGGCCCCCTGCCTCTGTAGTTTGGTTTGGATGTACAGGGCTCAATACTAGTACACCCACACCCAAGCATACACACATATATTTGCAAACACACTCACACCACGCAAGTGTTTTTTTATTTATTTATTTAACTAGGCATGTCAGTTAAGCTTTGCTGGAGGAGGGTCTGGTGAACTTCACAAAATAGATGACATCATGAGGAAAGAAAATGATGTGGATATATTGAAGCTACATCTCAAGACATCAGTTAAAACTTGGTCACAAATGGGTCTTCGAAATGGACAATGACCCCAAGCATACTTACAAAGTTGTGGCAAAATGGCTTAAGGACAACAAAGTCAAGGAATTGGAGTGGCCATCACAAAGCCCTGACCTCAAAACTTGTGGGCAGAGCTGAAAAAGCGTGTGCGAGCAAGGACGTCTACTGTACAAACCTGATTCAGTTACACCAGCTCTGTCAGGAGGAATGGGCCAAAATTCACCCAACTCATTGTGGGAAGCTTGTCGAAGGCTTCCCAAAACATTTGACCCAAGATTTTGACCCAAGTTAGAGGCAATGCTACCAAATACTAATTGAGTGTATGTAAACTTCTGACCCAAGAAATAATTCTCTCTACTATTATTCTGACAAGTCACAGTCTTAAAATAAAGTGGTGTTCCTAACTGACCTAAGACAGGGAAATTTTCCTCTGATTAAACGTCAGGAAATGTGAAACATTTAAACTCAGTTTATCTGGCTAAGGTGTATGTAAACTTCTGACTACAACTGTATGTACAGTATACATGTTCAGACACAAATTGAGCCCTTAATGTAGCCTGTACATGTTCAAGTTTGTTGTGTGCGCTTTTAGCCTATACTACTTTTACACTGATAAGTTAAAGGGATACAGACATATTTAGCTTTTTCAGTAAGAAAACACAGGATGACTTCATATCTGATAACCCATGTCTTTTGGTGTCATAACCAGGCTCCAGGCAGAGCAGGAAGAAATCTGGAATCTATCTGCTGTACAGTGAGTGTACTATATGACACAGAGCGCTTCTGAGGCAATGATGAAAACCAGACACTTACACATTGTCCCATCACAGGGCTGTGTTTTACAACATGCTTCAGCTGACCTCCCAAGAACACACACCCAGTTGTTCCTGGGCATCTCATTAGTGGTATAAACACAAAGTCTCACAAAAATGGCCAAGCAAAAATACTTACTATGACCTACTATTACATAAACTTAGCCACATATACTAAAGACCCATTTGCAAACACAAACTCATGCAGAACCATACATTCCAATTGTGTAAGACAAAGGGCCAGAAACCAGCATACAAATACAAATACACACACACCACACACACACACACAACATTCTGTGTTTCTGTCTTTGATTGAGGTGGTTCAAGACACTGTTAACAGGATTGAGCTTCTCAATTTGGTGCCTTGTGTTATCGTGTCTGGTACAGAATTCTCATGACTCACTCTGGCTACCAGATTCTCAGAAGCAACCAAAGGCATGAAGATACTGTATCTTGGAAAACAGGTGGAAAGCCTTAAAACTTCAGGCACGACAGCACTGAACACACCTCATATCGAACATTTTATATTACGCCCATATAAAGCAATGCATAGTTGTCTTAGTTTTCATTCCATACATACCAGGCTGGATCAAAGGTATGGAGATTAAAACTTGGCACAAAATAAATTCACCAGGGGGAAATTATCTGTTTTAAAGACATCTCTGTTCTGTTTATTTTAAAAGAGTCCTAAACTTGACCAATGCAGTCTTGTCTGGTATGAGGGTCATAGAGGATGACACTTAGTTCCTTCATTGTACTTTTTACCATTAGGAAAAAGCCAAATATAGTCGGTTGTAGCATTGTCATGATTACTTACAGTATGTGGGTATATATTATGAAATATATTATGAAATGCAACTACTTCTTTGGGCTAATCTGTTCATCACAATCAGTTAAATGGGTAGTGTGTTCTAGCAGTGATCCGTGAATGAGGTTGACTTTCAAATCAAATCAAATCAAATTGCATTTGTCAACTACATGTGTTTAGCAGATGTTATTGCCGGTGTAGCGAAATGCTTGTGTTTATAGCTCCAACAGTGCAGTAATATCTAAAAAGTCATATCTAACAATTTCACAACAATACACTCAATACACACAAATCTAAGTAAAGGAATGGAATTAAGAATTTGCTTTTATGCACCTGTACTGACCACGCCTTCTGGATGATAGCGGGGTGACCAGGCAGCGGCTCAGATGGTTTTTGTCCTTGATGATCTTTTTGTCATTCCTGCGACATCGGGTGCTGTAGGTGTCCTGGAGAGCAGGTAGTTTGCCCCTGGTGATGTGTTGGGCGACCTCACCACCCTCTGGAAAGCCTTGCGGTTCCGGGCGGTGCTGTTGCCGTACCAGGCCGTGATACAGCCTGACAGGATGCTCTCAATCGTGCATCTGTAAAAGTATGTGAGGGGTTTAGGTACCAAATTTCCTGTTGCACCTTCTTCACCATATTGTTGGTGTGGGTGGACCATTTCAGTTTGTCAGTGATGTGTACACCGAGGAACTTGAAGCTTTCCACCTTCTCCACTGCGGTCCAGTCGATGTGGATAGGGGGGTGCTCCCTCCGCTATTTCTTGAAGTCCATGATCAGCTCCTTTGTTTTGTTGACGTTGAGTGAGAGGTTATTTTCCTGGCACCACACCCAGGGCCCTCACCTCCTCCCTGTAGGCTGTCTCGTCATTGTTGGTAATCTGCAAACTTGATGATTGAGTTAGAGATGTGCGTGGCCACACAGTCAAGGGTGAACAGGGAGTACAGGAGGGGGCTGAGCACGCACCCTTGTGGGGCCCCAGTGTTGAGGATCAGCGAAATGGAGGTGTTGTTTCCTCGGCTTAATGAGCTTGGAGGGTACTATGGTGTTGAATACTGAGCTATAGTCAATTAACAGCATTCTTACATGGGTATTCCTCTTGTCCAGATGGGATAGAGCAGTGTTCAGTGCGATGGTGATTGCATCGTCTGAGGATCTATTTAGGCGGTAGGGCGGTAAGCAAATTGATGTGGGTCTATGGTGTCAGGTAAGGTGGAGATTATATAATCCTTGACTAGTCTCTCAAAGCACTTCATGATGACAGAAGTGAGTGCTACGGGGCGATAGTCATTTAGTACAGTTACCTTTGCTTTCTTAGGTACAGGAACAATGGTGGCCAACTTGAAGCATGTGGGTACAGAAGACTGGGATAGGGAGAGATTGAATATGTCCGTAAAAACTCCAGCCAGCTGGTCTGCACATGCTCTGAGGACGCGGCAAGGGATGCCGTCTGGGCCGGCATTACGCTTAAATGTCTTACTCACACCGGCCACGGAGAAGGAGAGCTCACAGTCCTTGGTAGCAGGCCGCATCGGGGGCACTATGTTATCCTCAAAGCGGGCGAAGGTGTTTAGCTTGTCCGGAAGCAAGACTTCAGTGTCCGCGAAGTGGCTGGTTTTTCCTTTGTAGTCCGTGATTGGCTGTAGACCCTGTCACATACAGTGCATTGCGAAAGTATTCGGCCCCCTTGAACTTTGCGACCTTTTGCCACATTTCAGGCTTCAAACATAAAGATATAAAACTGTATTTTTTTGTGAAGAATCAACAACAAGTGGGACACAATCATGAAGTGGAACGACATTTATTGGATATTTCAAACTTTTTTAACAAATCAAAAACTGAAAAATTGGGCGTGCAAAATTATTCAGCCCCCTTAAGTTAATACTTTGTAGCGCCACCTTTTGCTGCGATTACAGCTGTAAGTCGCTTGGGGTATGTCTCTATCAGTTTTGCACATCGAGAGACTGACATTTTTTCCCATTCCTCCTTGCAAAACAGCTCGAGCTCAGTGAGGTTGGATGGAGAGCATTTGTGAACAGCAGTTTTCAGTTCTTTCCACAGATTCTCGATTGGATTCAGGTCTGGACTTTGACTTGGCCATTCTAACACCTGGATATGTTTATTTTTGAACCATTCCATTGTAGATTTTGCTTTATGTTTTGGATCATTGTCTTGTTGGAAGACAAATCTCCGTTCCAGTCTCAGGTCTTTTGCAGACTCCATCAGGTTTTCTTCCAGAATGGTCCTGTATTTGGCTCCATCCATCTTCCCATCAATTCTAACCATCTTCCCTGTCCCTGCTGAAGAAAAGCAGGCCCAAACCATGATGCTGCCACCACCATGTTTGACAGTGGGGATGGTGTGTTCAGGGTGATGAGCTGTGTTGCTTTTAAGCCAAACATAACGTCTTGCATTGTTGCCAAAAAGTTCAATTTTGGTTTCATCTGACCAGAGCACCTTCTTCCACATGTTTGGTGTGTCTCTCAGGTGGCTTGTGGCAAACTTTAAACGACACTTTTTATGGATATCTTTAAGAAATGGCTTTCTTCTTGCCACTCTTCCATAAAGGCCAGATTTGTGCAATATACAACTGATTGTTGTCCTATGGACAGAGTCTCCCACCTCAGCTGTAGATCTCTGCAGTTCATCCAGAGTGATCATGGGCCTCTTGGCTGCATCTCTGATCAGTCTTCTCCTTGTATGAGCTGAAAGTTTAGAGGGACGGCCAGGTCTTGGTAGATTTGCAGTGGTCTGATACTCCTTCCATTTCAATATTATCGCTTGCACAGTGCTCCTTGGGATGTTTAAAGCTTGGGAAATCTTTTTGTATCCAAATCCGGCTTTAAACTTCTTCACAACAGTATCTCGGACATGCCTGGTGTGTTCCTTGTTCTTCATGATGCTCTCTGCGCTTTTAACGGACCTCTGAGACTATCACAGTGCAGGTGCATTTATACGGAGACTTGATTACACACAGGTGGATTGTATTTATCATCATTAATCATTTAGGTCAACATTGGATCATTCAGAGATCCTCACTGAACTTCTGGAGAGAGTTTGCTGCACTGAAAGTAAAGGGGCTGAATAATTTTGCACGCCCAATTTTTCAGTTTTTGATTTGTTAAAAAAGTTTGAAATATCCAATAAATGTCGTTCCACTTCATGATTGTGTCCCACTTGTTGTTGATTCTTCACAAAGAAATACAGTTTTATATCTTTATGTTTGAAGCCTGAAATGTGGCAAAAGGTCGCAAAGTTCAAGGAGGCCGAATACTTTCGCAAGGCACTGTATGTATTGTGTCTGAGCCGTTGAATTGCGACTCCACTTTGTCTCTATACTGACGTTTTGCCTGTTTGATTGACTAACGGAGGGAATGTTTGTATTCGCCCATATTCCTAATCGCCTTGCCATGGTTAATGCGGTGGTTTCTGCTTTAAGTTTTGCACGGATGCTGCAATCTATTCACAGTTTCGGGTTAGGGTAGGTTTTAATAGTCACAGCGAGTACAACATCTCCTATACACTTCCTGATAAACTCAGTCACCGTATCGGTGTATTCATCTATGTTATTCTCAGAGGCTACCAGGAACATGTCCCAGTCCGCATGATCAAAACAGTCCTGAAGCATGCATTCCGATTGGTCAGACCAGCGTTGAATAGTCCTTAGTACAGGTACTTCTTGTTTAAGTTTCTGCCTGGAGTCGTGATCAGATTTTCCAAAGGGAGAGCGTGGAGGGCCTTGTAGGCTTCCTGGAAGTTGGAGTAGCAGTGGTCAAGTGTTTAAGCAGCGCGAGTTCTACTGTCAATGTGTTGATAGGATTTCAGTAATGTTTTCCTCAAATTTGCTTTGTTAAAATACAATAAATGCGGCCTCAGGATATGTGGTTTCCAGTTTGCATAAAGTCCAGTAAAGTTCTTTGAGGGCCATCGTGGTATCGGCTTGAGGAGGAAAATACACTGCTGTGAAGCATACACCCCCGCCCTTCTTCTTCCCGGAGAGATAAAAATTCCTCTTTGCACGATGGACTGAGAACCCAACTGGCTGTATGGACTCAGACAGTATATCCGTGAAACAGAGTATGTTGTAATCTCTGATGTCTTTCTCTCTCTAATGTCAGTGTTCCTTTTCATAGTGTTGCCTAATATAGAATTATGTACATAAAATGTTTTGCATTTCAGCTGTTTTAATTGCATGATCCATCCTTATTTCCTTCTCTGAAGAGGACTATGATTCTTTATTTCTTCAGTTGCTCCATTGTTTTGAGTTAATCCTACAACACAGGAGAGGAGAGTTTGTTTGGAAGTAAAACAACTTTTTACAGATTAACCAAGATATGTGCACACATTTTAATGGAGGAAATGGGAGTTGTGAGTTTTGCCAGGAATTTAATTCAAGTCTTTTTGACTAATCACGGGCCACGATTGTTGATATCAACCTCAGCAACTTTCCTCGGGCCTGTAAGCAAAACTGATTCCTAACCGAACAGATCAAGATGTTTTTCTACAGTCAGAACCATGTTAGCTGTGCAAACTCAACCAATCTGTTTCCTTGTGTGTAGCACATTTGGTACAGTAAACACAGTTGGTCTGTAATGTGTGGAGTATTTACAGGGTGTGTTGAAAACCTGCCGTCTCAAACGAATTACACTGCATGTAAACAGTGTGACAAGGTCCTTCTCTCACAAAGAATGACTGTTGTTTCAGCCCCAACAGGTTCTTGGCTGATTCACTCTGAATGACTGATTGGCTTCCAGTCAAGAGTCTTTGTCCTGACACTGCTTGGCGAGTCAATAGAACAATTTCGGGCTGTGTCAATTGAAATAAGTATTCCATAACATTGCATAAGATCGAGTGGATTGTATAGAAATATGTGGTGAGTTAATTGACATTGTGATAAAAAACCTTGTCATTTGAAGCTGGATGATGCCAGTTAGAACTAGCTATGACAACCAGTCTTACATGACAGGTTACACTGGTTTATAGAATTGGACTATGTTCTGTAAATGACAATGTATAATGACTATTGGAAGCAGAATGAAATACAGACACACACAATTCCAAAACTCTCATGTGGGTCTAACAATATTGATTTTTATGACTGCTTTCTTACGATATTGAGACAGCGACAAATTAAACAGAGTATGACAAGGGCAGCTCAGTGACCATCAGAAAACCTGCTCTGAATGTGAACCTCTTCTCAAACCAAATAAATTAAGAATAAGCAAACACAGAGAAATATCTTCTATTGACTATTGCGTCCAATAATTCCAGTGGAAACATTTTCAAGTGTTTGCAATAAATAGGCGGCAATAATAATGTGAAGGAACCTATGTGGTCTGATGGCTGCCAAAGAGGGACCTACTAATAATCCCAAGCAAACCAAAACAAAAAAAAGTACATCAAATCGGTACCCAAAACAACCATAAAGTATCCAAAAGAACTCAAAAGAACCCAAAGGAACCCCAAAAAAACACAAGCAGGTACCCCCAAAAAACAAAAGTACCAAAAAGAACCAAAAAGTACCCCAAAGAACCCCAAAGAACACAAAAGTACCCCAAATAATCCTAAACAGATACCCAAAAGAACCCCCACAAAACCCCAAATAACCCTAAACAACTCCAAAGTACCCAAAACAACTCCAAAGTACCCAAAACAACCCCAAACAGGTACTCCAAAAAGGTATTAATCAAAGGCAGGGCAGAGCAGGCAGGGCAGAGCAAGGCCGAGAGGGAGTGTAGGCCTATAGGCCTGAAGGTCTGTACTTAGGCTATGGAGTGAAAAAATTGAGTTCCCTGTGTGGAGGTAAGTTGGACTCTTAGGCCCAGTGAGATGGCAGGGCAGGTGTGTAGGGTCTGGAGACCAGACAGTGGTGCCTCAAGTGGGGGTGAGGTCACCAGAACACAGTGGTGGTCTGCCTAGAGGTGAAGAAGGCGTGTGAGTGACACTGTTCTTCAGGGGCACAGTGCAGTCAGCCTCTTTGTTGGAGGTTGGCTGCTCTGTCCCCTTTTTTTGCCTACTGGGCCTCTGGTGTGTGGAGTGAGGGCTGGCTGAGGGCTAGAGCTGGGTGGTATACACTGTCCTTCAGGGGTACACAGCAGGCAGCCTCTGTGGAGGTTGGATGCTCAGTCCCCCTTTTCCTTTGACCCACTGGGCCTCTGGTGTGTGGAGGTAGAGCTGTGTGAGGCCTAGAGCTGGGTGACTGGGTGAGTAAGTGAGTGTATGACCTGCACTCTCCTTTTTAAAACTTAACTAGGCAAGTCAGTTAAGAACAAATTCTTATTTACAATGACAGCCTACCCCGGCCAAACGCTAACCCAGATGACGCCGGGCCTATTGTGCACCGCCCTATGGGACTCCCAATCACAGCCGGTTGTGAGACAACATGGAATTGAACCAGGGTCTGTAGTGATGCCTCTAGCACTGAGATGCAGTGCCTTAGACCTTTGCGCCACTCTTCAGGTGGGCAGAGCAGGCCGTTTCTGTGGAAGTTGGTTGCTCTGTCCCCCTTTTTTTAGGGTGCTTTTGTATTCTTTTGGGGGTACTTTTGTGTTCTTTTTGGTACCTGTTTTGGATTGTTCGTAGTTCTTATGCGTACCTGTTTGGGGTACTTGTGGGTTATTTTGGGGTACCTGTTTGTGGTTGTTTGGGGTACTTTTGGGTCTTTTTGGTACCTGTTTAGGGTTGTTTGGGCCGTTTTGTCTTCTTTTGGGTTGTTCTCTGTACCTGTTTCTGGCTTCCTTTTGGGTACCTCTTTGGAGTTATTATGTTTACTCTTGGGTTGTAATGGTTACCTGTTTTGGGTTCTTTTGGGTTCTTTTACACTCTTTTAAGGACTTTAGGTACCTATTTGAGGTTGTTTTAGGTTATTTGGGATACCTATTTTGGCTTGTTTTGGGAACTTTTGGATTCTTGTCGGTTCTAGATATCTGTTCGGGGTACTTTTGTGTATTTTGGGGTTCTTTTCAGTACATTTATGGGGTTGTTTGGTGTGCTTATGGGTACTTTTGGGTTCTTTTCAGTACATTTATGGGGTTGTTTGGTGTGCTTATGGGTACTTTTGGGTTCTTTTTGGTACCTGTTTGGGGTTGTATGGGGTAATTATGGATTCTTTTAGGTTATTTTGGTACCTATTTGGGTTTTTCTGTGGTTCTTTGGGGTACCTGTTTGGGATACATTTGAGTTATTTTGAGTTCCTGTTTCAAGTTGTTTGGGATACTTTTGGGTTGTTTTGGGTACCTGTTTGGGGTACTTTTGATGTTGGGGGGGTATTTTAGGTACCTGCTTGGGGTACTTTTGGGGTCTTGTTTTTTTGGGGGTAACTGTTTGTGGTTGTTTGGGCCTTTTGGGTCCTTTTAGGTTCTTTTGGGTATCAGTTTGCGGTTGTTTTGGGTGTCTGTTTGGGGTTGTTTGGGTGCTATTGGGTTCTTTTGGGTACCTGTTTTGGGTTCTTTTGTTAAAACCTGTTTGGGTTTGATTTGCGTACTTTTGGGTTATTTAGGGTACCTGTTTTGGGTTGATTGTGGTACTTTTGGGTTCTTTTGGGTACCTGTATAGCAGGGGTGTCAAAGTCAAATGGACGGAGGGCCAAATAAAAAAATCAGCTACAAGACGAGGGCCGGACTGTTCGAATGTTCATTGAAAAATTTTTAAATGACGCATATAGTCTAGTGAACCTAATTGAACCTACTGAAAACCTAACAAATATATTACAATATGATCAGATAAATAAAGCAATATTTTCTTATGGCTCTGTCAGTAATCTTTAATTTTCAACAGACACAAAAGACAAATTTCCTTTATATAAATATCCCCATAACATGAACATTAAATGAAAGAAACCGGTATTCAAGGCACCATCAGTAGACTATATTTTCTATTTTAGCAAAAGTGGGCTAAATTTACTTCAAAGAAAAAACAATAATAGCAATTTTCTATCATCCACTCAACTGAAATATTTTTAAAATATAATTGGATTGAAATACAAAAAAATAAAGTGCAAAAATCTATTAATCAAAAACAACACTTTGTTTAAGGAGAAGTAACATGCAGTGAAAACAAATATTAAATTGTAACTTTTAAACTTGAACTGAGTAAAAACTCTAAATATGTGATTGCACAGTAATGTTCACTTGTTTGAGGTTGAGGGTGATACTTGGTGGTGTCCCATCTTTTCCACAAGTTCATCAATGTTCGGGGTAAGGCTCTGAGCTGAAGAAATCCTCAGAATTGAGTGGAGGTGTTCAGCAGTAAGTCGACTTCTGTGTGATGTTTTGTTCAGGTTCATCAAAGAAAACAGTTGTTCACACAGGTATGTGCTGCCAAACATAGACAACGTTTGAGCAGCCTGGATGCGCAGCTGGGGCATTGTGCCGGGGAGGAAACGGGCGAACTCCGCAGCACCCACTGCCGCATATTTTGCCCTCAGTGCATCATTGCATTGGAGGTCAATCAACTCCATTTGGAGGTTTGGTGGTGAGCTTTCCACGTCAACAGCAAATGGGTTACCGAGCAGTTCCAACCTGCTTTTTTGTGCTTCAAAGTCAGCAAATCGGCGTCGAAAGTCAGCGGCAAGCATACCTATTTTATCAGCCAACTGTGTGCTCGGGAACGCACTGGTAGAGAGAGAGCTTCTCTTTCATGGTCTGGCAGCTGGGAAAGTGGCTCAAATTTTCTTTCCGCATCTGCGTCTCCCACAGAGTCAGTTTGGTTTTAAATGCCTTCACTGTACTGTACATATCAGAGATGACACGATCCCGACCCTGCAGCTGCAAGTTTATTGCATTCAGATGACTCGTAATGTCACACAGAAAAGCCATTTCACACAGAAACATTTAGTCTCGGAGTTGTGTTGTGTCTTTCCCTTTGCTGTCCAAGAACAGACAAATCTCCTCACGAAGCTCGAAACATCTTTGAAGCACCTTTCCCTGGCTTAGCCATCGCACCTCTGTGTGATAAGGCAAATCACCATGCTCCGTTTCTAACTCCGTCAGAAATGCCTTGAACTGGCGGTGATTCAAACCTTTGGCTCTGATAAAGTTAACTGTGCGCGTGATGATGCTCATTACATGCTCCATTTTCAAGGCTTTACCGCACAACGCTTCCTGGTGTATGATACAATGATAAGCTGTCAGCTCACCTGTCGCGTTTTCCTCTTGCATCTTTTCCCGTATCTTCGCCACCAGTCCGCTCCTGTGTCCACACATCGCAGGTGCTCCGTCGGTTGTCAAACCCACGAGTTTTTCCCAAGGCAGCTCCATCTCATTTACACATCTTGACACCTCTTCATACAAATCATGCCCCGTAGTTGTGCCATGCATAGGACGTAAAGCCAAAAACTCCTCTGTCACGCTTAGGTTGGAGTCCACTCCGCGGATGAAAATTGACAACTGGGCAATGTCAGAAATGTCGGTGCTCTCATCCACAGCCAAGGAATATGCAATAAAATCTTTTCCCTTTTTCACAAGCTGCTCTTTTAGATTGATGGACAACTGGTCTACTCTCTCGGCAATGGTGTTTCTGCTCAGACTCACATTTAAAAAGAGTTGCCTTTTTTCTGGGCAAACTTCGTCACAAACTTTAATCATGCAGTTTTTGATGAAATCCCCCTCCGTAAATGGCCGGGCTGATTTAGCGATCTCTTCTGCCAAAATAAAACTGGCCTTGACAGCAGCCTGGCCTTGTGATTTGGCTTTTTTGAACAGAGCCTGTCGAGATTTGAGGCCTCGTTTTAATTCCTCTGCCTTTTGTAGCCTTTGTTCCATGTCCATATTCTTGTTTTTGTCCGCGTGTTTCGTTTCATAATGTCGTCTCAGATTATACTCTTTCAGTACCGCCACACTTTCTCCACACAGAAGACACACAGGTTTTCCAGCTACCTTCGTGAACATATACTCCGACTCCCACCTTGTTTGAAACCCCCGGTTCTCAGTATCCACCTTCCGTTTTGCCATTTTTGATGGGTATCTGAAAGTTAATTTTACTGTGATGCTGACGACTGCTGTGCCAATAAATATTGAAATGAAGCAGCCTACTGCTCGGTGCGTCACCTTTGCATTGTGGGAAATGTAGTATTGGTGCGTGTAAAAGATCTGCGGGCTGCTGGCTTGCTGCGGGCCGGTTCTAATAATAAATCAAGATCATCCCAGGGGCCGTAAAAAACCTTCTTGCGGGCCGGATGTGGCCCGCGGGCCTTGACTCTGACATATGTGCTGTATAGGATTGGTTGGTGTTTTTGTGGGTACTTTTGGCAGTTCTTTGGGGTTCTATTGGGAACTTTGGGTTCTTTTGGGTACCTGTTTCAGGTTGTTTGGGGGTACTTTTGGGTTGTTATGTGTACCTGTTTGGGTTGATTTGATTAGTATTGAGTTATTTTTGGTTGTTTGGGGTACTTTTGGGTTCCTTTGGGTACTTGTTTGGGATTCGTTTTGGTACTTTTGGATTCTTATGGGTTCTTTTAGGTTCCTGTTTGGGGGGGGGGGGGGGTTCTTTTGGGTACTTGTAGGTTTTTTGGGGTACCTGTTTGCGGTTGTTTGGGGTATCTGTTTGGGTTGTTTGGGACCTTTTGGTACTTTTGGATACCTGTTTGGGTTTTTTGAAGTACTTTTGGGTACTTTTAGGTTTTTGGGGGTACCTGTTAGCGGTTGTTTTGGGTATCTGTTTGGGTACTTTTTGGTTATTTTGGGTACCCGTTTGGGGTACTTTTGGTTTGTTTTGGGGTGATTAGTAGGACCTGACAATGACAGCCAGATCAACATGAATTCCCAAGATGCCGAGTGATTTCCTGTTATGATGACTTCTGAATGGCATCCAAGGAATTCAATGAAGTTGAGTGATATTTTATTATGTGGTGTAATGTGTCTTAAAAAAAGATATGGAAAAAAAAGTATAGTGTGTTGAGTGAGATTTGAGTGAGATTTTATTATGTGGTGTAATGTGTACTGTAAAAAGGAGAGCCGCACACATTTTCCCATATTGACATGAAATTACTTGTGGACCAACATGTGGGTCTAAGTTCTTGAAAATATTTTATTTGTTAAAATTAAAGTAGTAACCCAACACAAAAATCCATAAGTTTGTGGGCTGAGTTCAGCATGCCATCAAAGCATCTCCATCTATCAAATGTACCCTATTACTCAGTAAAACTATGCAACATTTTAGACGAGGGGTAAAACAAACGTGTGTGCGTTGTCAGGATATTGTGTGAAACTGTTATACCCGTCTTGTTGACCTAACCCGATACTCTCCAGTACATGTGGCTGTGTGTACCTTTTTCCACACGATGCTGCACAAAACACTCTATAGGACGACTCACATTGCACACCCACGCATCTGTTTCTTCGGATTTCACACGAACAAAAACGTCATCTCACCTCACTGAACCCCACCTGTCACCTTCCATTTGCAGCTCGACCTGTTATTGTTCCACCCCAGGTTAACTGCTGTTCTGTCCACCCTGAGAACTGAACTCTACAAAACTCTACAGCGCAATGAACTCTGAGTCCTCACCCCATCTGGCTTTGATTTGCCTGCATAAGCCTCCAGCCTTGGCCTAACCATACAGTAAGCAGCAGCCTTGCTCACAACACACAGCACAGAGCACCGGAGCACACGGAGTCGGATCAGTTAAGCATAAGCTTCTTGAACATTTCTAGATTAGCCACTTAATGTTGACATCTAGTCAAGGGATTAGTTTGGGGAGGGGTCCCCACTCTCCCCACCCCTCCGCCAAGCCACAACTCTTGACCATGACCACCCTCCTGTTCCGTCTCCCGGACTTGGAGCAGCGCTAAATGGTTGTTCTGTTTCTCCAAAACTGATATTTAATCCACTTGATCTGGGCTGGGCCTCCTCCTCTCAGCTGAATAGAGGTGTGTTTGGGATGAGCTAAAAAAGCCTCAGGCTTGAGCTCTCTCTACTGGATGGTAACTGGAGACAAAGAAGGGAGAAGAACAGGGAGGAGAGCAGAAAAAGAGCATAGGAACATAAAGAGAGAAGAGAAGGAAGAGAAGATAAGTTAGGGTAAACATAAAAGCATACCTATTTTTAATAGTCAGCACCAGCTCCATGGAGATGAGGGTGGGGATGCCTCACTGGGGACAGAACCTCCTCGATTGAAACCTGGCAAGTCCCAATCAGAAACCAGCGGGATTTTGCTATCGAGAGGAAGGTCCCCAATCAACGTTAAACACCTCCTAAGTGTGAGGTCATACATAGGCACTAGGAAAAGATGTGACAGATGTCATGATGTTCTGCTGCCGTCGCTTTCAAACATCTGCCTGTCTGCCGCGAGTACAGGGGAAAAGAACAACAGAAAGGAAAGTACAGAAAACAACAAAAGTGAGGAAAGTCTTGAGTCCTTTAGTGGAAAACTGTGGAAAACTCCAAACTATAAAGCTGATTGAGAGTTCTCATATTCCTGTGTGGCAATGGAGAACCAAAACAAAAGGCAAGGCCCTCCCACTTAAAGTTCTAATCTTACCAGAACAATGGGTCCACCTGCAATATAGAGCCCCGTCTGGACCACGAGTGCCTGCCATCACAAACGGCTTGGTTACTCCGCAACCTAACATGACAATGTGCCTAAAAATGGGAAAAGCAAACATGTTTCGACACAGAGGGATAGCAACAGCAGGATGGGGATTATGAGTCAAAAGTGTATTTAAGAATATGGAATGATTGATGAGAAAGCTGTCACACGTGAGGTCTGGGATCATGCCCCTGCGCATCAACTAAGAAAGCCTCCCCATTTGACACAGCACAAAGCCCCATATCTCAACTTTACCAACCAGGAATTTGGAGCACAACCCGCTTATTAAATGTTATTTCATGTCGGGCACAGACTGAGTATGAAAATGTGTTGTACGCATGCTGTGCATATAGGGGGAGGGTGTATGTGTGTGTTTTGAGCACTGTGAGATAGCCTTTGCAAGGTATTTCAGCAGCATGTATTAAAAGAGCTCCAAAAATGTTAATGTGAATACATGGCTTGAAAATAATGCCGAAACAATGCCATGTCAGACTTTTCTGCTATGGAACAGCTAAGAGGACAAACATAGGAATACCAGAAAATACATATTTATCTCCTAGGTTATTGTCATAAACTTGGACTAGACTGCAGAGTACTTTCCATTAGGAATGAAGAGATCTGTTGACAAAAGCTCTCAGGGCATACAATACAGGTCCCAATATCATTCCACCGTGACAGTATATAACTTTCCCTGACATTTAAAAGCTTGTTTTCATAATTCATCACCATAATGAACCATTTTCCCTACATGATCCATATTGTCGCAGGGAGTTCCATTGCCCGTTGGCACACTTTTCTAAATGTGAAGGAATGAGGGAGTGCTTACAATACCAAAGATATTTTCATTCCTGTAATAGATTTCTCACATTGTCATGCAACTGGAAGAGCATTTCTGTGCCTGTTGAACATGACTTCTCTTCTCTTTTACTCATTTCTCAGACAACTGATCAGGTTTCCTGGTGTTTAGCTTTTGGCTAGTGTTTCTACACGCCTTTGTCTATTTCCACCTTTTATCTGGAGTATACAAAAGGCAGACAAAGAGGCAGGCTATCTCCCTCCGGTAGCTTTGTTAGCTGAAATAGGTTAGGGACCACTCACCTCAGGGCTGGTGTCTTAATAACGCTGAACATCGGACACTTTCATTGATTGTTCTGTTCTGACTGAACACACACCCACACACACATAAACACTGAAAAACACACTAACATAGAGTGAGAGAGAAATGTACAGTTTCATAGACTATGTAAGTAAGCCTCTTATTGAATACTGTATATCATACAGTTTTATTCAATCGCTTTGGTGGTATTGTTACAAGTATGTGGTGAATTTTCAAAACTCTTAGTACAAAACCCCAAACTGGTAACACTTGTAATGCAGCAAGTATTATATTCAAAACCTTGTATTTTGCATTCATTTTGTTTGAAGACATCTTTCACCAGACAACCGCACATCCAAATATACGTTTCCTGTGAAATACCATGTGAACATTAATTGAATCACCAAAACACAACATAATGACCAAAGGTATGTGGACACCTGCTCATCGAACATTTCATTCCAAAATCCTTGACATTAATATGGACTGGGACTGTATGTAACTAAGGTATTTCTGTTTTTATTTTTAATGAATGTGCAAACATTTCTAGAAGCCTGTTTTCGCTTTGTTATTATGTGGTATTGCGTGTAGATTGAGGAGGATTTTTTATTTATTTAATCCATTTTATAATAAGGCTGTAACGTAACAAAATGTGGAAAAAGTCAAGGGGTCTTAATACTTTCTGAATGCACTGTATAGTGTATCTTCTCAATTTAGTTGTTTTAACAACCAGTTAACAAAATAGCGAAAAATGCCAGATACATCCTGTATGGAAAAAGCGCATGATTTTACAAGTGGAAAATCAAATTATTTCACATGTTTTGCACATGTGTAACCATGTGGTTTTGGAACACTTCACATTTCATGATATTTCACATTAAGTTTCAGATGTGGATTTACACATGTGAAAACATAACTTTTGTTTATATGTTTGTTTTTACAGTAATTATTATTCAACATATCTTTGATTTCAACTGACAACCTCTTGGTTTACGCCATTCAGATCTTCCTGCTACTCCACCATGTCTGTTTCTTTAACTGATTTCACCAGTATTCCTACACTTTGGACCTCAAAGTGAATTTCAACTTTGCTAAAAATACACTCAAGAAAAGTGATTATATTTATCAAAGTGATTCAGGAGTAACATTAAAACAAAATAATATACTCCAGCAACAATAGACAATTATACAGAAAACCCTCAAATTGATGAAATATGTCAATTAAATTAATGATGAGAGAATAGTCAGAGTAGCTGACTAAAATAGCAGTGTGGGCCTCCCGAGTGGCGCAGTGGTCTAAGGCACTGCATTGCAGTGCTAGCTATGCTGCTAGAGATCCAGGTTTGAGTTTGTGTCACAGCCAGGAGACCCATGGGGTGATGCCCAATTGGGATAGGGGAGGGTTTGGCTAGCCAAGATGTCTGTGTCCCATCATGCTTGAGCGACTCCTGTGGCAGGCCAAGCACATGCTAGGTGTACAGTGTTTCCTCTGACACATTGGTGATTCTGGGTTAAGCAGGCATTGTGTCAAGAAGCAGTGTGGCTCAGCTGGGTTGTGTTTTGGAGGATGCACAGCTCTCGACCTTCGCCTCTCCCAAGTCCATACAGGAGTTGCAGTGATGGGACAAGACTGTAACTACCAATTGGAGAGAGAAATGGGTAAAAAAAATATATATATAATAAAAAATCTAGCAGTGCAGATGGCCCTCTTTTGCTTCGTGTAGAGATTATATTATAGGTAATGAATCGTTAGGGAATACTAGTCTTTGTGGCTCATCAGAAAGATTAGTGTACTTCTAATCCAGAGGTTGCAGGTTCAAATCCCAGATGTGTTTAAAATGTGATCATGTGAAGTGTTTCAAGAAAAAAAATCACACTTGAAATGTCCCATGTGAAAAATTTCAAAAACACGTGTTTTCACATCTGAATGATCAATTCATCTGAATTGTAGTGTTCCAAAAACATGATGTCATGTGAAATGTCATATGTGAAATGTTACAAAAACACATCATTTGAAATTATTTTCCACATTGGCAATCATTTGGTTCAACATGTGATAACATTTAAACTACTTTGTTAGCCATTGCTGTTATTAATTTTGTGGTAAATTTAAGAGTCATTATACGGTACATTTCTAAAGTAATAAGATACTGTGTTAGTGTTTTGCTATATATTTACTGTCAATCGCAATGTAGCTGGGAACATGGCATGCCTCACTTGCAATTGCATTTAGGGCCTAGATTGAATCAGATTAAGCGTTATCCGGCAAAATCAGACACCTGCGTAGCGGAAATGCATCTGTGTTGGAGCTGTCAAACCGACGAACAGCCACTCTTGCCATCATTGTTACGAAGCCACATCCTCCCAGCTCATGTTAGAAGTTCAGGACTAGAAGGTGTAGGCTATATAAAAATAATTACTCAAATGAAAAAAATGAAGGCTGCATGGGATGTCTGAAATGTGCCAATGGCAATGGCAGATTGAGGTATAATGCCAGGAGCCACTTGTGGCTTTGATAGCGCTAAATCAGTTCCACCTCTGACACTGTCAAAGCAATCACTACATCAATATACTCCCAACCAAGAGGTTGTAAGTTCAACTTTCCAAATAGTTTATGTATACTCTATCTCAAGTGTTGAGACTGGTGTTTTGCGGGTACTATTTAATGAAGCTGCCAGTTGAGAACTTGTGAGGTGTCTGTTTCTCAAACTAGACACTAATGTACTTGTCCTCTTACTCAGTTGTGCACCGGGCCTCCCACTACTCTTTCTATTCTGGTTAGAGCCAGATTGCACTGTTCTGTGAAGGGAGTAGTACAAAGAGATGCACGAGATCTTCAGTTTCTTGGCAATTTCTCGCATGGAATAGCCTTAATTTCTCAGAACAAGAATAGACTTAAGAAAGATCTTTGTTTCTGGCCATTTTGAGCCTGTAATCGAACGCGCACATGCTGATGCTCCAGATACTCAACTAGTCTAAAGAAGGCCCGTTTTATTGCTTTTTTATTCAGGACAACAGTTTTCAGCTGTGCTAACATAATTGTAAATTATTTTCTAATGATCAATTAGCCTTTTAAAATGATAAACTTGGATCAGCTAACACAATGTGCCATGGGAACTCAGGAGTGATGGTTGCTGATAATGGGCCTCTGTACGTCTACGTAGATATTCCATTTAAAAAATCTGCCGTTTCCAGCTACAATAGCCATTTACAACATTAATCAAATCAAATCAAATTTTATTTGTCACATACACATGGTTAGCAGATGTTAATGCGAGTGTAGCGAAATGCTTGTGCTTCTAGTTCCGACAATGCAGTAATAACCAACAAGTAATCTAGCTAACAATTCCAAAACTACTACCTTATAGACACAAGTGTAAGGGGATAAAGAATATGTACATAAAGATATATGAATGAGTGATGGTACAGAGCGGCATAGGCAAGATACAGTAGATGGTATTGAGTGCAGTATATACATTAACAATGTCTACACTGCATTTCTGATCAATTTGAATTTATTTTATTTGACAAAAAAAAAAGGTTTTCTTTCAGAAACAAAGACATTTCTAAGTGACCCCAAACTTTTGAACGGTAGTGTATATTTAAAGTACAAAGCTACCTCAATTACCTTGTACTCAGTACTGGTACTCCCTGTATATAGCTCTGTTATTTTACACTCCCTATTTTATGAATTCTTCACTGTGTATTTATTCATTTTGTCACCGTTTCTTATTTTATTTTGTATATTATCTTTAACTCATTGTTAGAAAGGACCCGTCAGTTAGCAATTCACTGTTAGTCTACACCTGTTGTCTACGGGCATGTGACAAATAAAACATGATTTAATTTGATTTGTTACATACAGTACATCTCTGATCTTGTCAATATCAGATTTAAAAAAAACTCACTCTGAAGTTTAATCATAATAGCAATCCTCATACTATTACATTACAGGATATACCATTTTTGACACTGAACCAACACCTAATTTTAGATTAAGGGAACATGAGTGGAAAAAAAATGACACAAAAAAACATGTGTACTTATTTCGTTAAAAAAATGTAAGCAAAGTTATGTAACACCCATTGCCCCTGTTTGAAAAACACATTTCCCTCTTACATTCAATAACTGGTTGTGCCACCTTTAGCTGCAATGACTGCAACCAAACACTTCCTGTAGTTGTTGATCAGTCTCTTACATCACTGTGAAGGAATTTTGGCCCATGTAGAACTGCTTTAACTCAGTGATATTTGTGAGTTTTTGAGCATGAACTGCTCATTTCAGGTCCTGCCACAACATCTCAACCGCGTTTAGGTATGGACTTTGACTAGGCCATTCCAAAACTTTACATGTGTTGTTTTTCAGTCAGACTTGCTTGTTTGTTTTGGATCATTGTCATGCTGCATGACTCAGCTGTAATTCAGCTTCAGCTCATGTACAGATGGCCTGACATTTTCCTGTAGAATTATCTGATACAGACCAGAATTCATGGTTCCTTCTATGATGACAAGTCCTCCTTGTCCTGAGGCAGTAAAGCATCCCCAAACCATCACAATACTACCACCATGCTTGACCACCATTCTTGGTTTAGCAAGCTGAATGTAGCTGTCCTACATGTAAGTCGAAACGCATGAGACGCCCAACTGAAGTGTGTCCTTCGTGTGGACCCCAACACAAAGGAATCTCATCCTACCAGTGTTATCATTCCCAAGTCACCCTATCCAAGTGGCCCCCCAGCAACTTTATATGACCCATCTCTGGCAGCGGCATGAGAATTCAAGGGAATAGATGTTTACCAACTCTGGTTTCAGATACACAGGAATGGTGAGGCCCCCGGTTCATGTTACCCTCTCATGTCACCAGAATGCTAATCTGCTAGCACAGCTTCATAAGACGTGCAGTGTGTGACACGGACACCAGGCCAAGCATGAGCGCTCCTCAATGCAATGTTTTCCCAGGTGTCATTTTCTCATTCTTTCTAATATCATTGAGCAGGGGGGTCGGGAGCGCTTAGAGTTGAGACTTTTGGCATATACTGTAACTATGTAGATACTAGATACTGACTGTAGGCCTATACACATGACCTCTTCTGGGTTAGTTGGCCTGCATCCGTTGAATGCGTGGTTTTAAAGAAAAAATATATAATTAAGTTACAGTTGAAGAAGACTGAAGATGCTTTGATTCAATGGATGTTTTGATTTGTAAAATGTCTTACTCAGCGAGGAGTCCTAGCCTTAGTGTTCAAGGACAATCTCTCCATTGGCCAAGTTCACAATGAAGTCTTCACACACACACACACACACAAGGAGTAAGTCGCTTACAAAGATCATTGAAGCAAGGCTGATGGTTGACAAACTAATCCAAGAGAGTGTCTTCTGTCTTCCATAGGCTTGTGTGCCAGCATTTGACACAGCAATGTGGACATCTCTCTTGCACGACAAGTGCACAGAATTGCTAGCTTGCAAGAACAGAAAGCAGAGAGCATGAAAATTGCCCTGACTTATCAGGAGACAGGCGGTAAGTTGGTGAGGGGAAAGCAGGCAAGCAAAGAGCCAGTGATCCGAACGTGATAGTTCATTTGAATTGTGGTCACAAGAGCCCTAGTGTCTCCATATCAAACTGAAGCTATAGATGCTGCCATGGCATGAAAAAACTAAAAGCCATGATGAATGGTTAATAAGTAGGCATAATAAGTAACTAATTGTGTTGGAAAAATGCAGCACTAGGAGAGCAATGAGATTGAACCGTCAGTACTTTCATTGAATTTTCACAAGCTTTTGGCAAGAGGACCCGGACATCTTCAAGAGGACATAAATATCAATGGCCACATACCAGCGTTGGCCAAGTTACTGTCTCTCTGACAACTTATACAGTATGTGATAAACACATTGAGAGGATCACGCTCCTCATACAGTTTCTAGGAACCATCTCCAGTCATTGCATAAGCTTTCCTGGTCCAAAGCCTGAAGGACCAGTTCCAAAATGTGATATTGACATGTGTTCTGGAAGATAGTCAGGTTAGCAAGATGGAGACCCAGTGCTCTTGTCAATAAATTAATTACAGTATCCTCTACAAAGAATAGAGTTAGAAAGAAAATATAACGTATTTTCTTCAGTAAGTCAAAGATTCCATGCAATCGAGTGTTCACACTCATGACCAGTGGTGTAAAGTACTTCAGTAAAAATACTTTAAAATGTGTCTTTAAGTAGTTTTTTGGGGTATCTGTGCTTTACTTTACTACTTATATTTTTGTCAACTTTTAATTTTACTTCACTACATTCCGAAACATAATTATGTTCATTTTACTCCACACATTTTTCATAACACCCAAAAGTACTCGTTACATTTTGAATGCTTAGCAGGAAAGGAAAATAGTCCAATTCACGCACTTAAAAAGAGAACATCCCCAGTGATTCCTACTGCCTCTGATCTGGAGGACTCACTAAACACAAATGTTTTGTTTGTAATTGATGTCTGAGTGTTGGAGTGTTTCCCTGGCTATCCGTAAATAAAATAAAAAACAAGAAAATTGTGCCGTTTGGTTTGCTTAAAATAAACTATTTGAAATGATTTATACTTGTACTTTTGACACTTATATTTTAAACCAAATACTTTTAGACTTTTACTCAAGTAGTATTTTACTTGGTGACTTTCACTTTTACTTTGTGTCATTTTCTGTTAAGGTATCTTTACTTTACTTTCACTAAAGTATGACAGTTGGGTACTTTTTCCACCAGCACATATGACGTCCATGAGCAGATAATGTTGATTAGTTTGCATAGTCATTTAACTTTCTTTTGTTCTGTTTTTCTTTGTGTTTTATGAATTCATGGGCCAGCGTTCCTTGGCTGGGATGTGTTAGTTTAAGCCAGCCTTTTTTTGTGTTTTCCCCCACCTCCCTGTTAAACTGTGTCCTTTTTATTTTCCGTTTATGCTTGCTGAACATGTGGGTTCATTTGTGCATCATTTTGCGATCGTTTTCACTGGGCACGATGTTATTACTCAAATTACTCTGATTTTTTAAAATTTGCATCTCTCTATCGACTTCTCCGATCATGTCATTAATTGTTTTATATGTGTTTATGCAATAATGCTTTGTTCTTGTCCCGCACGGGCCAATCAGGGAAGACTACAACACTATATGACTGAAAATGTGTTGGCCAATCCAGGGGCCACATCCCAGTCAGCAAATACAGCGTATTGATCAATCATTAGCACATTATCTTCTCATGAACCATCCGTTACTATGAGCTATTCTTACTTTGATCAGTTGTCACAAAAATCCCCAAGGTGTTTTATAAGTGTTCACTAGATCCACATCTAATCTTCTCAGAGAGGACAGTAGCCAGAGGGAACATCCTTCTTCCATCCACCACTAAAAATAACAACGTTCAAACCCTCTTGTCGTAAAATATATAGTAACACAACATTCTCACCTGTTTATCATTGAATATCTTTTCTGACCTGAGGACCATGTGGTCTACGTGTGTGTGCACTAGTGCATCAGAGTCCATTCTCATTGGAAATAGTAGAGAGAATACTGTGACGACCCTCCCACTCTGTCTGCCGTATTATTTCTCTTTGCTCTTGTTTTCCTTTATAGGATGTCGGCTGGAAGAGCTGGGAGGGTTGTCATGCACCTCTTCCCCATTCATTGAGGAGACTCTCTCCATGCAGACACACAGATAGAGTTTGGTTGTGGCATTTTGTTTGTTTGTTTGCACCTTTCAACACCCCTCAATATCAAATGTATGTACCCAAACACTCACTTACACTACTGATTACTGACTACACACACCATTGTTAATTGTATTTAGTTTACTTTAGTTAAGGAACAACAAAATATATTTACCTCCACGTTGTCTCCCTTTTTTGTTCTGAACTTCGAGCTAGTTCATGACAATACCAAGACCTTTGCACATAACCACACCTGAAGCATTGAAAAATAACTATTCCAACCAAAGGGCAACTTTGAGTGATTACATGCATCATTCAATTTGTATATTTGCTTTAAGAGCGGGTAACTTAAATAATAACAAAAAAAAATTTCATAAAACTGGTTTAAAAGCGAGTCAATTTAGCCCATGACAGAACACTTTCAGTGTTTAATTTTTGTGGTTCATGGGGTGGCCAGTCTTTATCCTTCATCATGTACATCAATGGAAATGTAAGACCCCTCAGCAAACCCCCCAGAAGTCTTTGAAGAATGTAAAGACTGCTGGAGTGGTTGAGCAGGGGCAATTTCTAGGCCTTAGGATGGGTAAATTGGGGCTGTTGGGTGAATTTCCCATAAAGTGAATGTGACTTGGAGGCCATAGGGAATATGATACGGAAGAGTGAGTCATCAATTTCTTCTATTAACATGAAAAAAATTGACCAATCTGTTTTCAGATTGCATATGACACAAGATCAACAGGGAGCAAAATGTAAAATCAAATCAAATGTATTTATATAGCCCTTCTTACATCAGCTGATATCTCAAAGTGCTGTACAGAAACCAAGCCCAAACAGCAAGAAATGCAGGTGTAGAAGCACGGTGGCTAGGAAAAACTCCCCCTAGGAAGAAACCTAGAGAGGAACCAGGCTATGAGGGGTGGCCAGTCCTCTTCTGGCTGTGCCGGGTGGAGATTATAATAGAACATGGAAAAGATGTTCAAATGTTCATAAATGACCAGCATGGTCAAATAATAATAATCACAGTGGTTGTAGAGGGTGCAACAGGTCAGCACCCTCTACAACCACTGTCAGTTGGCTTTTCATAGCTGATCATTCAGAGTATCTCTACCGCTCCTGCTGTCTCTAGAGAGTTGAAAACAGCAGTTCAAATCAAATCAAATCAAATTTATTTATATAGCCCTTCGTACATCAGCTGATATCTCAAAGTGCTGTACAGAAACCCAGCCTAAAACCCCAAACAGCAAGCAATGCAGGTGTAGAAGCACGGTGGCTAGGAAAAACTCCCTAGAAAGGCCAAAACCTAGGAAGAAACCTAGAGAGGAACCAGGCTATGTGGGGTGGCCAGTCCTCTTCTGGCTGTGCCGGGTGGAGATTATAACAAAACATGGTCAAGATGTTCAAATGTTCATAAATGACCAGCATGGTCGAATTATAATAAGGCAGAATAGTTGAATCTGGAGCAGCAGCACAGTCAGGTGGACTGGGGACAGCAAGGAGTCATCATGTCAGGTATTCCTGGGGCATGGTCCTATGGCTCAGGTCAGTTGAAACTGGAGCAGCAGCACAGCCAGGTTCTGGGACAAGGTAGCACGTCCGAAAACAAGTCAGGGTTCCGTAGCCACATGCAGAACAGTTGAAACTGGAGCAGCAGCACGGCCAGGTGGACTGGGGACAGCAAGGAGTCATCATGCCAGGTAGTCCCGAGAAATGGTCCTGGGCTCAGGTCCTCCAAGAGAGAGAACGAGAGAATTAGAGAGAGCATACTTGAATTCACACAGGACACCGGATAAGACAGAATAAATACTCCAGATAACAGACTTACCCTAGCCCCCCGACAAACTACTGCAGCATAAATACTGGAGGCTGAGACAGGAGGGGTTAGGAGACACTGTGGCCCCATCCGAGGACACCCCCAGACAGGGCCAAACAGGCAGGATATAACCCCACCCACTTAACTTTTTATGGCTGCAGGGGCAGTAATGAGTAGCTTGGATGAAAAGGTGCCCATTGAGGTGCTGGCCAATTACAGTCTCAGCTACTAATATATGCATATTATTATTAGTATTGGATAGAAAACTCTAAAGTTTCCAAAACTGTCAAAATATTGTCTGTGAGTATAAACAGAACTGATATTGCAGGCGAAACCCTGAGGAAAATCGAAACAGGAAGTGGCTTTTATTTTGAAAACTCCATGTTTCATAGCCTCCCTTTGCTGGATTTAAAGGGATATGAACCAGATTCATTTTCCTATCGCTTCCTCAAGGTGTCAACAGTCTTCAGACATAGTTTCAGGCTTTTATTTTGAAAAATGAGCCAGAACGATAACATCGCGTCAAGTGGTCACATGAGTTTTGCTCACGCAACAGAGTTTGGATAGGTATTGCTTTTCCCTCTCCTACTGTGAAAGACATTTGCAGATGATATATTATCGATTATATATTTTAAAAACAACTGGAGGATTGATTATAAAAAACTTTTGACATGTTTCTGTGGACATTATGGAAACTATTTGGAATTTTTGTCTGCGTTGTCGTGACTGCTCTTTCCTGTGGATTTCTGAACATAACGTGCCAAACAAACAGTTATTTTGTATATAAAAATAATCTTTATGGAACAAAAGGAACATTTGTTGTGTAACTGGGAGTCTCGTGAGTGAAAACATCCGAAGATCATCAAAGGTAAACAATTAATTTGATTGCTTTTTTGTACTTAATGTTTTGTCGTGCGATCGATAAACTTACAAACGCTTGGATTGCTTTCGCTGTAAAGCATAATTTCAAAATCTGACACGACAGGTGGATTAACAAAAGGCTAAACTGTGTTTTCCTATATTGCACTTGTGATTTCATAAATATAAATATTTTTAGTAATATTTATTGAATGTAGCGCTATGCTATTCAGCTGTTGTTGATGACACTTATCCCGTTAGTGGGATTGCAGCCATAACAAGTTAATACCTAATGCATAAAATATGTTAACCCCCTAGAGTAGGTGCCCACGTAGGAAATCAAATTAGTATGTTATTCAATGTGTTTCTATGGGCTAATAGCAGCATGGCCGAATGTTTCAAATTATATTTTTGTATTTTTTGGGGATACCTACAGGGGTCCTAAAATTCTAAATCAAATGGCTAAATGATCCTGGGTATGACCATCTTAAAACAATTCCATATGTTAGCTTAGTAGAATCCCATCCCTGGGCCCTTTCAGCTTTAGATTTAGCACAGTTAGCCTGTATTTCCATCAGAAAACTGTCCCCGCTACATAGTAATTGAAGAGTGCTGATAATTCAATCACAACTAATGTCGCAAAGCTAATACAATTCTACCTGTCCACCAACTAGGTCAATGCATTTGTCGCACACTTCTACTCGACTTCCGATACTTTAATATCTCCTAAGCCTGACACTGCAGAACCACAAGATTGTTATGGGCCAGTGGAAAATCCCAGTGGACATACTGGGACTATCTTAAATGACATGCATTAAAGTGAAAGCATGTGCATGCGTGTGTGTAAACATATTTGTGTATGTGCGTGTTTTGGGGGTTAGGGGTCATTACAGTGCTCAGATTACATATATTTTTGTAGACTGTGGAAAAAACAACACCGCTCTCCATTTCATGTTGCAACAACACTAAGTCCAAAAATAGAGGACCATGATTTACAGTGCCACGTTTCTACGCTAACTAAAGCGACTCAAGGCCCTGTTAGATGCTAATGCTAGCTTACCAGATGAAGTTATTCTGGTAAAGTGAGCTGCCTGGTGATTTATTACCCATGAGCCCTTGGTGAGCCCGATGTCAGAGGAGTGTCCAGAGCTCAAGCTGACTCACCCAGAACACTCATCCACACAGGCAGGTGCACAATTGGTTTGCTGGAAGAGGGTGAGGGTATGAGGTAGGTTTATTAACCCAACAGGCATCAGGTCAATTGAAAGCTGATCAATGACATGGCTGAGTGGAGTCATAACCATGGCTTTGCCCATTTTAGGTCAGCCTCAGCCCTTGAGTAAATCATCAAGCCTCAAGGGTGAGACTGAGGGATTCCTAAAATGTACACCATAAGCTGCTACCATCAGAACATGGCATTTCAGATGGCAGCATTCAGAGGCACATGGGGAGATAGTATCTTTGTTTGGTATTGTCAAAACTGTGAATAAATGTAGAAGCCAGACATAGTTTAAATTAAATCAAAATATCAATATATCCCCAAGTAACTGGGAGAGAGTGAGTGGTCAATTATACATAACATCAAACTAATCTGAGACTTGAACCCAACAAACCATGGCTCCCCCAGAACTACCCCTCTACTTTTTTCAATTTCCACCTGAAGACATACCCAAATCTAACTGACTGTAGCTCAGGCACAGAACCAAGGATATGCATATTCTTGGTACCACTTGAAAGAAAAACACTCTGAAGTCTGTAAATGTGAATTGAATGTAGGAGAATATAACAATAGATCTGGTTTAGATAATGCAATGAAAAAAAATATGTTTTTTCTTTTTATTGTTGTCATCTTTAAAATGAACAAGATAAAACAAACATGCAGATAGGATGATGGCAACAATTTCAGTGAAAAACATAAGAGGGCAACAGTACTTGTATAAAGTTTCAGAATGATAACTTCCAAAATGAGTGTGCTACATGACATTTATCATGAAGTCACCCAGGTGTCCCACACAAGTAGCCCAAATGTACTCAAGTGGCCAAATTGGTGAAGGTATACATTTTGAAACAAATCTACAACATGATATTCTAACCCGCCCCCCCCCCAAAAAAAAAAGTGAGAAAAAAGAAAAAAATATATACAATTACAAAATAACATGGTAACTATTTAAGCACTTTCAATATTTGGAAGACCCTCAGTCCAAATCAAATCAAAGGTCCGCAGAGAGCGAGAAAAATAAAGAATTAGAGAGAGCATACTTAAATTCACACAGGACACTGGATAAGACAGAAGAAGTACTCCAGATATAACAAACTGACCCTAGCCCCCCCCGACACAAACTACTGCAACATAAATACTGGAGGCTGAGACAAGAGGGGTCAGGAGACACTGTGGCCCCATCTGATGATACCCCCGGACAGGGCCAAACAGGCAGGATATAACCCCACCCACTTTGCCAAAGCTCTACACAATATTGTGCTGCTGATGCCAGGTGCCATAGCAGCTCTTTCTGCTGTAAAGTGAGTATCAACAGGTATAATAAACAGATTATATATATATATATATATATATATATATATATATATATATATATATATATATATATGAGTACAGGGAACATAAGGTTGAATATATTATTATAGACCTGCTGGATCTACTGTCTCTTTTATATTATGACATTTCAGCTAGATCTACCGTCTCTATTATATTATGGACAGACAAGCTGTATCTACTGTCTCCATTTCACTTTGGCCATTGTTGTGGGCCTGCCCACTCCTCAACAGCCTCAAATAGGCTATTTAATGTGGGTTGGGGTGGGGCAGCAGACACACATATCTCACATTTCATTACATTTTAATATATTGCTTCTAAAATTAAAAAAAAATCACAAATAATATTTTATATTATTAATTTCAAACAGGGGCATTAGCATGAGAAGAACTTACCAGTCCAAAACACGTCCTCTCCGTTCAAAAAATATTAATCCACTTGGGAATCGCTAAATGAATTGTCCTACAAAAATCTGTCTCACTTTTCCAATCAATTTCTAAAATTGTGTGTACACCTGTATATCTAGACTTCGATTTAGCTTTCCCTGACTTAGTCGCCATACTGATTGATATATAAACAGCTGAATATGCGCGTTTACCAAACAATGCTGTGCATTATATGCGTAGCTCTTTCCGGTATAAAACTTCAATAGCGAATTACTCTTTACGCTGGAGTTTACTACATGGGTTGGTCTTCCAACACATAACCATTGCATATTGCCAGTTACCTCAGCTCATTGGCTATCTACCCAGCTAGAGTTCAAGACGATCAGTGGTCATTGGGTTAAAATACAGTCAATCAACAAAACAGTGGTCATATCATTGGTGCACAGTGATGTCATTACTTGTCTTCAAATCGGTTTCTTTCAGTCAATACGTCCCGCGAAATGGCCCATCAGGTTTGGTTGTGTTACAAACAAACCAGTTGATTGCAATGAAACCAAAAATGACTGGAAAAGTCACTTTTTGTGTGGGTATTTACCCTCGAATGTGTCGTCGAAAATGGAATGAGACGGAATTCACGACACAAGCGGTTCACAAAATGTTTCATGTTAGGCTATAAAAACTGATTTTATCAAACAAAAGATCATTCATTGTGTAACAATGAGCATTGGGATTGCAAACAGACGAAGATCGTCAAAGGTAAACAATTTATTTTAATGCAGTTTGTGATGAAAAACATCCCCACAGCTTGATGCTGCCACCACCATGCTTCACTGTGGGGATGGTATTCTTGGGGTGATGAGAGGTGTTGGGTTTGCGCCAGACATAGCATTTTCCTTGATGTCCAAAAAGCTCCATTTTAATCTCCATTGACCAGAGTAACCTTCCATATGCCTTTTTGGCAAACAGCAAAGGTGTTTGCTTATTTACTCCAATCTCCACTGTGGACTTCAGGGTTATCTTTGGTCTCTTTGTTGCCTCTCTGATTAATGCCCTCCTTGCCTGGTCTGTGAGTTTTGGTGGCGGCCCTCTCTTTGCAGGTTTGTTGTGGTGCCATATTCTTTCCATTTTTCAATAATGGATTTAATGGTGCTCTATGGGATGTTCAAACTTTCTGATATTTGTTTATAACCCAACCCTGATCTGTATTTCTCCACAACTCTATCCCTGACCTGTTTAGAGAGCTCCTTGTTCTTCATGGTGCCTGTTACGAATCCCTTTTGGCCCGACAGTCTAGGGGGGATGGTAATGAGACCCATAACATAACTCATACAAATTCTAGTGACAAAGTAAAAGTGAGAACGAAATAACTACGACAACTGAAATCTACCGTCAAACTCAGGGTTTATTAATAAAACACACGGTAATGGGGGGAGCAGGAAAAGGGGCTGAGCTGGACCCAAGGAAAGAAACAATAAGTATTCAAAAACACCCCTAAGCTAGACTAGCCTATTTCAACAACAGCTAACTAACTAACCAAAAATACAGTGGGTGGTCCGCCCAGTTCTAACTAGGGTATTTAACAAAGTTTACCTACGGGTAGTGTATGCCCATTGGCGACTTGTCTTGGTTCCCCCTTTTCCCACCAGCAAACAAACACCATAACCAAAAACAATACTCACAGGTGATGACAAAGTGCTATGGAGGTGCTCAAAACAAAAGAGAGGTCAATACACAAAGAGAGAGTGAAACAGAGAGACCTACAGACATGGCATTTACAGAGAGATTGAGCTCCACAGCAAACAACTGACAGGTTTTTTAAACAAAGGGAAAGGAACTGTGATTGGGTAGGAAACAGGAGGAGGTGTGTCTTCTGATTGATGATTGGTGACTGATTGGGGAGTGATGATTTTCACCTGTGAGGGGAGAAGGAGAGAAAAGAAAACACACACACAGGATACACACACAGGACACTTGTATCCGTAACAGTGCCACTTACTTGGTGGTGCCCCTTGCTTAGTGGTGTTGCAGACTCTGTGGCCTTTCAGAACAGGTGTATATATACTGAGATCATGTGACAGATCATGTGACACTTAGATTGCACACAGGTGGACTTGATTTAACTAATTATGTGACTTCTGAAGGTAATTGGTTGCACCAGATCTTATTTAGGGGCTTCATAGCAAAGGGGGTGAATACATATGCACGCACCACTTTTCCTTTTTTTTTATTTCACTTAACCTCTTGAATCTATGGGGGCGCTATTTCATTATTGGATAAAAAAAACGTGCCCGTTTTAAGCGCAATATTTTTCTGACTCCAATTTGGACTATTTTGTGTATGTCCATAACATGAAATCCAAATAAAAATCCATTTAAGTTACAGGTTGTAATGCAACAAAATAGGAAAAATGCCAAGGGGGATGAATACTTAAGCACATGGAATAAATTAAGAGTTTTAATGAGTGCTTCTATTCTCCTATCAGCGGAAGCTTCGCTTAACCTGCCTTTAGTTTGCATCTCCTCCCACGGCTATTGGTCTCTTCCTACCGCCTTCCTTCCCTCCTTCCTCCCCTCCCTTAATATGATGACTTCTCCCTGGATCTCAGCAGCAGCCTTCCCCCTTGTTCACTTCCCTCGCAACCCCCACCCATCCCCACCGTGCCTTTGTTCTGACAAATTAGGTAATGCTGGAACCATCTCTGTGGGACCAGTGTGGTACAAGCCTGAACAGAGGGGTGCCAGAAGTCTTTCACACAGGAGATCAAGATAGAGAGGCATGTTCTAACAGACAGCCCCACAGCCGAGAGAGAGGGAGAGAGAGACAGAGAGAGAGAGAGAGAGAGAGAGAGAGGACATAAGGGACTACAGTGCATAAATTATTTTTATGATAATGACAAAGTTTTAACAGACAGTTCCACAGCCAAGAAAGAGAGAGAGAGGGAGAACACAATGGACTACAGTGCATTAATTATTATTATGATAAGGACAATGACAATAATGGGGGAAATATAATAACCTCTTGATTAGCCCTTGTATGTTAAATTTTAAACATAACACTGTAACAAGTAAATAATTCTAAACATGAAAGGGGCTACTTTATGAACATACTCAGAACTATTCAGGTTTTGTAGATCACGGTACTGGATTGTGCATCTGCACGTTTGCCTGACTATTTTCTACTTCTCTGTAGGACCATAATACATGATCCTTTTTCTTTTCTTCCTGTGAAGGGGGAATGTGCTGTGAATTGTGAGGGGACACTTCCTCTCGGTCACACCATGAGATTCCTTGACTTCCAGAGAACACACCACTATAAGCCATTTTTAAAAATGTAACCTTATTTTAACATAGAACAACCATGAAACAACCATGAAACACAAGAGACAAGACAGGCGGTGGAAGAGAAGAATCTCAAAAGCTGGTCGAAGTTGTAGAAGTTTTGTTGGCTACTGGGGTAAAAAATAAGGGACCACAGTAGACCAAAGGGAAACTGTGTTGAAAGAGCCTCCCACACTCAGTCTAATGCCTTTTTGATACAGTAATGACTGGCAAGGCTTTTTAAAGCCGTCCATAGACAGAGTAACACAACGTCCTCACCAGTCCTAGACTTGTAACTTCACTGTCTCGCTATTTAAAACATACCTAACCTAGACAGACTACCACTCCAGTGGCCCGCACCCTCCACCCCCACGTCCCACAAGGCTACTCACTTAGACCCATAAATGCCTGGTAACACAAGCACTCCAGGTCCCCTTAAATGGGGGATTACTTGAGTGCCTCAGAGTAATCGGTGTATTTCTACTACTGCTTATAACATTTTGTCAAGTCTTTGCTGTGGTTTATTTGCTGTAGTTTCTCTCAAATTCATTAGCCTGTGTGTGTGTGTGTGTGTGTGTGTGTGTGTGTGTGTGTGTGTGTGTGTGTGTGTGTGTGTGTGTGTGAGCTTCCAACAGGCTGGGCTGGCTTTGGCGTTACAGAGTGTATGTTCATTCTTCCCACATGCAATACAGTTTGCTATATACTAATTTCAGAAATCCTTTGATTTGTTGGATTATTTGGTTATTTTACATTACTCGGATAGAGTTTGCGGTTAAAACATGTGGCAAAGCATTTTTTATTGTATGCCATCTTCCACACTTGAATGTAATCCCATGTACAGTGCCTTCAGAAGGTATTTATACCATGATTTATTTTGTTGTGTTAGAGCCTGAATTGAAAACGGATTAAATAAAAAAATATCTCTCACCAATCTACACACAAAACCCCATAATAAAATAAAAATATGTTTTTAGAAATTTTAGCAAATGTAATGAAGATGAAAACAGAAATATGCAATTTACGTAATGTTGAGTCAATGTTAGAATTGCCTTTGGCAGTGATTGCAGCTATGACTCTGTCTAGGTAAGAGCTTTGCACACCTGGATTGTACAATATTTGCACATTCTTATTTTTTTAATGATTTAAGCTCTGTAAGAGTTGGTTGTTGACCATTGCTAGACCAATGGTGAAGTCCCTGAGTGGTTTCCTTCCTTTCAGCAAAATGAGTTAGGAAAGATGCCTGTATCTTTGTAGTGACTGTGTGTAATAATACACCATTCAAAGTGAATATCAAAGAGATATTCAGTGCCTGTTTTTTTTTCACCCATCTACCAATAGGGAAAACCTCCCTGATCTTTGGGGTTGAATCTGTGTTTGAAATTCACTGCTCAACTGAGGGACCTTGCAATTATTTGTATGTGTGGGGTACAGAGAAGAGGTAGTCATTCAAAAATCATGTTAAATACTATTATTGAATGCAACTTGAGTCCATGCAACTTATTATGTGACTTGTTAAACACATTTTTACTCCTGAACTTATTTAGGCTTGCCATAACAAAAGGGTCGAATACTTACTGACTCAAGACATTTCAGCTTTTCATTTTTAATGAATTTGTAAAATAATTCCAAAAACATGGAATTAGACATTACAAACCATTAGAACTTTATATTATGGGGTATTGTGTTTAGGCCAGTGACACATCTTCATTTAATTAATTTAAAGTCAGGCTGAAACACAACAAAATGTGGAAAAAAGTCAAGGGGTGTGAATACTTCCTGAAGGCATTGTAAAGCCTCAGTGAAACCATCCATTCCATATTCTCTGTAGAATGATATAAGAAGTGTCCTATATCATTGGAGGCTCCTCATAGGAGGACGGGGAGGATCATCCTCCTCAGTGAATTTTATAACAATTGATCAATTGATTGATTAATTAAAACATTTAAAAAGGTTTTTAGATAAAACTATACTAAATATAATCACGTCACCAAAATAATTGATTATAACACACTATTTTGAAAAGAAGGTCTACAGTAGCCTCAACAGCACTCTGTAGGGTAGCACCATGGTGTAGTCGGAGGAAAGCTAGCGTCCGTCCTCCTCTGAGTACATTGACCTTAATTCAAAACCTAGGAGACTCATGGTTCTCACCCCCTTCCATAGACTTACACAGAAATTATGACAACTTCCAGAGGGCATCCTCCATCCTATTGGAGCTCTTGCAACATGAACTGACATGTTGTCCACCCAATCAAAGGATCAGAGAAACAATCTAGTACTTAAAGCATGAGCTGCAACTAGCTAGCACTGCAGGGCATAAAATGTGGTGAGTAGTTGACTCAGAGAGAGAAAGAAAATAGTTGAACAGTTTTGAACAAATTCATTCCTAAATGAAGGAGAAGAAAGAGAGAAATAGAGAGAGAGAGATTATCATTTTTTTTCCACTTTCAGTTTCACTAGTTAGTTTAGCTTACTGAAACACCCTGCTCAAAAATAGAGGGGTGCTATTTTAGCTAGTTGGATATGACTATCCAACACAACACTGGAACTCTTCCAAGACAAGGTAAGCTTTTTGTTTTACTATTTTTTTGCCACCAGGGCCCGCCGGGGTAACTGCTTAATGACTGTGCACTCTAACGTTACTGCATGATTTGGCGGGTTTACAAACTCATTAGTGTCACGCCCTGACCTTAGAGATCCTTTATTCTCTATTTTGGTTACCTCAGGGTGTGACTAGGGTGGGCATTCTAGTTTCTTCATTTCTAGGTTGGCCCGGTATTGTTCCCAATCAGAGGCAGCTGTCTATCTTTGTCTATGATTGGGAATCATACTTAGGCAGCCTTTTCCCACCTGTTTGTTGTGGGATCTTGTTTTTGTATTGTAGCCTTTTTGCACTACAAAGCTGCACGTTCGTTTTTTTGTAACTCTTTCTTGTTTTGTTGCTGGTTCACATTAATAAACATGACGAACGCCTTCCACGCTGCACCTTGGTCCAATCCCTCCAACAACAAACGCTACAATTAGTTCTATTAGGTATGCTGACTAATATGGTGACAACAATGTAGGCTGTGTGTTGCGGTTTGGCTTTCTTAAGGTTTTTTCGCCTGGTCACATACAGCTGATGTGTTGTGCATTGAAGTCCACAAGTGAAGGGAAAAGGTGAAAGGAGGAGAGCGCATGGCTGCTATGAAACTGTGAACTGTGTTTACGTGTGAACAGGGGTGCATACATTCCTACGATTCTGTTGAGAAACGTTTCTTAAACAGAAGCAACGGAACAAGACTAACATTTCGTTTTCAACAGCGGAGATTTGTACAAACCTTGCTGTCTGTCTCTCCGACATTTGCAACATTGTTTCAATATTCAAATTCGATCTCCTGCTCTCCCATAGTAATCAACGTGTCGGGAGTCTGCATGAGACAGACAGGCAGGCCGTGTTTCTCAGCCAGTCAAAATGAATCAGCTGGCATCATTTTTATGGATATATACAAAAAAAAAGGTACATTGAAATTGAAAAACAAAATACAGCTAATTTGCAGTCTTTCCAGCTTCAGTTTGAAATTATTTTGTAACTGTAGCTGTGTTGTTGGCTAGCTCTTCTGAACAAAATAATACCGATTGAGCACATTTTCTATGCCAGGCGAAATCGCGCCTCATTGTTATGGATGTATTCAAATAAATGTCACAACAAAACAGCTTAAACAAATGCAAATGCAGCTACTTAGCTGTTAACCTGGCTTCACTTTTTGACGTGACTGTAAATTAGCCGTAGTTGGCTAGCTAGCAAGGAAGAGAGAAAACGTTTTCAGCCAGTATGACAATGGAACATTTTGAACAAAGGACTTGGTCGCGCCCATAGATACAGAACAAAAAAACTGAACGACTGGGTCGCGTCCATAGATACAGAACATAGATCGGGACCTCAACTTTGTCTCGGGCCTAACAACACCTGTGCCAATATATCCTCCAAACTCCGGCTTCTCCAGCATTATCACTTAAACATTTAACTGGGTGAATGGAATATGAATGGCAGTCATCCAATATGCTGTAAAAGAAATAAGGCCATGCTCATGAAAAAAAATTGTCCTCCCCCATCTAAAACGGCACTGACCGTCACTGTCCTATATATAGTAAGCCTAACTTGAGTTTGTCTCTTCTCTCAACACCAGTTTTGGTTGTAATAATTGCCCCTGAAGGCACTAATAAAGTTGTAGTGAATTGACATGATTGAGGTGAATAAGACTCATCACCGCACTTGAGAGAAATGCCACACGAGGATGAAGAGGTGTGAGCTGATGAGAGAAGAGGGCTTGACAGGAATGAAGCATTAGCTCTCTCAATCCTCTCGACTTCATTTGGAGGCTTTGAGAGTGGGAGAAGAGCGTCTGGCAGATGGTCTGCTTTCTGTTAAGTGCACTGGCAACAAACATTATAGCTACAGGCTCTTCAACAATCGGTCTTTACTTGTTCTGAATTACCCTGAATCTGACATGGGGGGTAGGTGCTGTGCAGTTTTAAAAACGTCTCATGCCCATGCCTGTTGTGAGAGAGAAAGAGAGATAGACATTTAAGCACTCCGTGTGGCTTCATTTCACTGTGGGCAACAATTTAATATCACTGACACAACACATTGATGGGGTGTTTGAGTAATTGTATGTGTGGATGAGGGCAACTCATGTGGGTGTTATACTTCCAGTCAAATCTCTCACTGATGCAGGATTTGGCAGGCAGGCTCAGCTCAGCGCCACTCAGCTCAGCTCAGCGCCTGCCATGTCATCCGAAGGTCTCCTCATCCGGGGGTGGTCTCCCAGCGTTGTCATCATTGTGCCATACTGATGTGCCATGAACTGTGCCGGTGCTGTTGCCAACTCTTTTTCTGAAAATATACAAATGCAATGGATCCATGACTTCAGTGAGCAGACTAAACAAAATAAATGGTTGTGTAAGAAGTTGGGCTCTTAGGCTCTTGTGCAATGTGTCCAGTATACTGTATCAGGAGCCATCATCCTTGGTTTGTTGTGGAGTTTCCGTTCATTTGGACTGTCAAGCCACAAAGTCATAAACATCATGGCCACGTCGGTAATGAACTCTGGGAACTATCAGTAATGAACTTCTCTTGCTTGCATTGCTCAGATCCTCAATTGAGCCTTGGTTCCCTTTTCATCAAAGAGTCCTCCCTCATCTTGTCACTCCAGAAAATGCCCCCGATGTTTTACATTCAACTCACTGTGCAATGTAATGCTGTGTCCATGTGAATGTATTTTGTTGCATTAGATGAAAGGGAGGAGTTGTAGCACATTGAACAGTATTTTTTTAGCAATGTTGTGGTATATGTATGATACCTTACTTGGAGTATATGTGCAGTATTAGATGCGAGTTGAGATATGTATTTAGTTGAGGGCTATTCTTTAAGCCAGTGTTGGCACAAGGGGCAATGGCAGCCTTGATGTCATCAGTGGCTCTGTTTGCTTTGGATACTGCTCGTATTAAATATCTCTCCCTAAAGGCCAACTTTTCTTTACAATTAGTGACAGGGAAGAATTTATCTTGGCACCAAGAGGATTCCTTGTTTTTCTAGCCGTAATCTAGAGCTGGCCCCCCTTCATTTTCTTTTTTTCCTGTGGACCAGTTATGGCCTGTGGGTACTGCTACAGCCTTGAAAAAGTGTAATACTGAGTATGTCTCCCTTGGGCTGAGCTAATCCCCACAATAGTGCTGCTGCGCCATCTCAGTGCCACATCATTCATAACTTAACACACCCAATAAAAGGGCTCTGCTAATGTTTAAAGGCACTGTCTGGAGACAATGGTAACATAAATCCACCAGTAACATGGACATTGGCCTTTTTCTAACAGTATAAGAGGATATAAAGTGGCTCGTAACCCCTGTAAGCAGTTATTTCTTTCAAGAAGTGGACGGGTGTTTTGCTTTGACCATAGAGGAATAAAAAAAACTGCAGGAATTTCAGGCACCAGGCTGTCAAGATGCACTCTGGGTACTCGACAAGGGCTGCGCCTGTGTAATCCTAGCTTGGCGGCCGGGAAAGTATGTCGGGGTTGAGCATGGAAGCCCACGTGGCGGCCATTGCGGAAGCTTGCAGGACCATGGAGCATGTCATCTCAAGCAGCCTGGAAGGGATCCCTAGAGCAGGGCAGCATCGGCGGCTCTGACTGGCTAGTGGCTACAGGAAGGAAGTGGTTACTGGTCACTGGGAGGAGCGCTGTTTCACTGGCCCTCACTGACTGGAGAGAGTCCAGTAATTCAGAAAAGCTGGACATTTCTGCATGATTGAGGAATAATTGTTCTTAAATTCTACAGGCCGGAAGAGTTTGTTTGTCACTAATCAAACTCATGTTAAACCATCATGTATGAAAACTAATTCAACTACCTCTTCATGTATGAGCAATAACTCAACACAATGTCAGCACAACAATCTAAGCTTTACCATAATTGAATCACTCCTTTTTGGTACTACATGGTTCCGTTTCCTCTAGCAGTGTGTATCATCATGCAATCTTATTTTAAATGGTTGCACAGTTAAACAATAGTTATTTTCTCTCTTTTGGGTGTTATGCATTGTTGCTCTGTCCCTGGAAAAGTAATGGTTGGTTTTCAGATGGTCAACTCTCATGGCGTGCCTTGCACCACGTTTGATGATGCATTGTTACACTTAATTATTCCCGGATTGAAGGCCTCGTCTGAAGATCTCAAGACATATTATTGAGGTGGTTTGCTGGTTTTGAAGAAATTCCCCCGACTTTGTGAGATCTGTGTTGGTCGACGTGAGTAAAATATTTAAGCGTGTTAACCCACGCAGGGCTGCCGGCCAGACGGCTTTCTTAATCGTGTCCTCCGAGCATACACAGACCAGCTGGCTGGACATATTCATTTTCTCCCTATCCCAGGCCCCACTTGCTTCAAGATGTCCACCATTGTACCTGTACCCAAGAAAACGAGGGTAACTGAACTAAATGACTTTTGCCCCGTAGTACTGACTTTTGTCATCATGAAGTGCTTACAGAGGCTAGTTAAGGAGCATATAACCTCCACCTTACCCGACACCCTACTCACTGCAATTTGTATACCGCCCCAATAGATCCAAATATGATGCAATCCCCATCGCGCTGCACATTATCCTATCCCATCTGGACAAGAGGAATACCTATGTAAGAATGCTGTTCATTGACTACAGCTCAGCCTTCAACACCATAGTACCCTCCAAGCTCATCATTAAGCCTGGGGCCCTGGGGCTGAACCCCGCCTTGTGCAACTGGGTCCTGGACTTCCTGAGAGGCCACTCCCAGGTGGTGAAGGTAGGCAGCAACACCTCCACTATACTGATCCTCTATTTGCGAAAATATCAAAAAAAAAATGTTTGTATTTTACATTATGGGGTATTGTGTGCAGATTGATGAGGAACAAAACAATTTAATCAATTTTAGAATAAGGCTATAACGTAACAAAATGTGATAAAAGTCAACTGCACTGTACAGTCATGGCCAAAAGTTTTGAGAATGACACAAATATTAATTTTCAAAGTCTACTGCCTCAGTTTGTATGATGGCAATTTGCATATACTCCAGAATGTTATGAAGAGTGATCAGATGAATTGCAAATAATTGCAACATTTCCACTGCATTTCAGACCTGCCACAAAAGGACCAGCTGACATTGTGTCAGTGATTCTCTCGTTAACACAGGTGAGAGTGTTGATGAGAACAAGGCTGGAGATCACTCTGTCATGCTGATTGAGTTGAATACCAGACTGGAAGCTTCAAAAGGAGGGTGGTGCTTGGAATCATTGTTCTTCTTCTGTCGACCATGGTAACCTGCAAGGAAACATGTGCCATCATCATTGCTTTGCACAAAAAGGGCTTCACAGGCAAGGATACTGCTGCCAGTAAGATTGCACCTGAATCAACCATTTATCGGATCATCAAGAACTTCAAGGAGAACGGTGCAATTGTTGTGAAGAAGGCTTCAGGGCGCCCAAGAAAGTCCAGCAGGCGCCAGGACCGTCTCCTAAAGTTGATTCAGCTGCGGGATTGGGGCACCCCCAGTACAGAGCTTGCTCAGGAATGGCAGCAGGCAGGTGTGAGTGCATCTCCACGCACAGTGAGGCAAAGACTTTTGGAGGATGGCCTGGTGTCAAGAAGGGCAGCAAAGAAGCCACTTCTCTCCAGGAAAAAAATCAGGGACAGACTGATATTCTGCAGAAGGTACAGGCATTGGACTGCTGAGGACTGGGGTAAAGTCATTTTCTCTGATGAATCCCTTTTTTGATTGTTTGGGGCATCCGGTTAAAAGCTTGTCCGGAGAAGACAAGGTGAGCGCTACCATTCCTGTGTCATGCCAACAGTAAAGCATCCTGAGACCATTCATGTGTGGGGTTGCTTCTCAGCCAAGGGAGTGGGCTCACTCACAATTTTGCCAAAGAACATAGCCATGCATAAAGAATGGTACCAACACATCTTCCGAGAGCAACTTCTCCCAACCATCCAGGAACAGTTTGGTGACGAACAATGCCTTTTCCAGCATGATGGAGCACCTTGCCATAAGGCAGAAGTGATAACTAAGTGGCTCAAAACATCAATATTTTGGGTCCATGGCCAGGAAACTCCCCAGACCTTAATCCCATTGAGAACTTGTGGTCAATCCTCAAGAGGCGGGTGGATAAACAAAAACCCACAAATTCTGACAAACTCTAAGCATTGATTATGCAATAATGGGCTGCCATCAGTCAGAATGTGGCCCAGGGCATTAGTGAGGTCAGGCACTGATGTTGGAAGATTAGGCCGGTCTCGCAGTCGGCGTTCCAATTCATCCCACACGTTTTCAATGGGTTTGAGGTCAGGGCTCTGTGCAGGCCAATCAAGTTCTTTCAAACCGATATTGACAAATAATTTCTGTATGGACCTCGCTTTGTGGATGGGGATATTGTCATGCTGAAACAGGAAAGGGCCTCCCCAAACTGTTGCACCGAATGTAATTGTATGCTGTAGCGTTTCCCTTCACAGGAACTACAGAGCCTAGCCCGAACCATGAAAAACAGACCCAGACTATTATTTATCCTCCACCAGACTTTACAGTTGGCACTATGCATTGGGGCAGGAGGCATTCCCCTGGCATCCGCCATTGTCAGTCAGACTACCAGATGGTGAAGTGGGATTCATCACTCCAGAGAACGCATTCCCAATGCTCCAGAGTCCAATGGCGGTGAGCTTTACACCACTCCAGCCAACGCCTGGCATTGCGCAGGCTTGTGTGCAGCTGCTCGGCCATGGAAACCCATTTCATGAAGCTCCCGACTAACAGTTCTTGTGCTGACATTTTTTTTTTTTGTTGCGTCCAAACTTTCCTAATTATATTTTCTAAAGTGGTTTCTTGCATCATACAACACAATACAATACAATTTAGAGTCACATATTTGGCCCATGGTGTTACAGACCAAATAAAAAATGTATTAATTCATGTCAAGGCCATGATGCAAAAACATTTTAAAAATTCTCATGCAATGTAGGCCTGCATTGAACACCACATATTATAAGGTAGGTTATATCATAGAAATCAAAAGCTGTTTCCATGTGAAAATGTTTTGGGATTAACTTCATTTGTTTTGTTGGTAGGCCTACATTATGCTCAAATAGTCACAATAGCCTGTAAGGTTACAACCTCAGTGTTCACTGTAAACGAACACTGTAAGTTTCACAAAATTCTCACCAAGTTCAAGTTTCCGCTCACAAAACCTAACATTTTCTCAGTGCCCCAATTTATTTTAGGGAACATTGATTACACTTTAAGACCAAGGTCATGACAATTGGTTGAAGGGCACAATTGGTTGAATAAACATTCAACTAATATTTTATTTAATTGACTGTAACACAATGTTTTTTTCCCCTCAGATATAGCAGCAAACAGCATGTTCATCCCCGAATGGACATCTCATCTGAAACGACTGCACCTCGACTCACAGGGTTACAGTAACAACTCACAGGGCTCTGAAGTTTAAACATCCTGTCTACATAAACACTTCCTGCTCCTGTTCCTCTACTAAATCCATGCGTACCAAATCCGAGGCAGTTAGACCTCTGAGATTTCAATGGTTTACGATTATTAGCTTCTGAAAAGCCTTGAACAGCCTTTTGAGGCATGTTTATAATTTGTTATTCTTTCAACACTTTCAAGAATTATCATTGTGATCATCGATGAAATGAAGGTACCTCAGATAAGTAGCGGCTTGAATTGGCCTATCGTTTCATCACATCCTCTTTGTTGACGCAACAGTTCAAACGGAGGCTTTTCTCATGTCTTCTTCCTAACAAAACAGAGGGCAAATCCTAATGTGATGATAACGTATTTGAATAACCTTAGCTATGTTTACAGAGAATACCCCATTTGCAATATCGATGTTCTGGGCTCAATGGATTTGTAATGCAAGAGAGAAAAAATAAGTCTGAAGAAAGCACAATCCCGCTAGGTCAGAGGGAGATATTTTCTTCCCCCCACTTTGTTTCTGGGGCTTAGGTTCATGGGAAGCGGGCGGTGCCAGAGAAAGAGGGAGACAGAGAGTGAGAGGGCTTGGCCTTGGGACAACGCTCCCTTCGGACTCGAGCTTGGCCGCTTTAGTGGGCTGACTTCACACCACGCACCTGAGTACACAGATTTATACGCAGCCCTCGCACAGAGGCTGGAATATTCAACGTACTGCCTATTGACATCATTACAGCTGCTGTGAATTCAGAACAACCAAACCTAGTCAAGCTCTCAGTGCTTTCTCTCTTTCTCCCTCCTTCTCTTGCTTCTCCTCCAAGGCCCAGCTGATTTGGGCAGGTCCCATGCGGTAGACCCGGCTTTAACAGTGTCCAGCAGCCCAGGACCACCAAGTATGGGTCAGGTCTGCCTGGTATGACTGTACAGCACTGACTAAAGCAAACTGCTTGACAGACTTGAGGGCCCTACATGTCTGTCAAGTTACCCTATGGGAGGCCACCTATTCAACCTGCAAGAATCTACAAGTGTCCACTGTATTTATAAACTAGGTCCATATATCATGGGCTGTGTTGTAGTGGCTAGCTATATTGTAACACAGCCATTGAGTGTTTTTATCTGAATGATGTTATTTTACAGTTTTTCTAACATGTCCAAATGTGACCTTGCGAGGCTAGGTTGCTACTTTCATAAACATAATTAAAATGTTCCCTCAGCAAGCCAAGTTTCCCCTGAAAATGCTGTATAGTTATGTTGGTTTCACAGTCATGTCATTTAAAAAAAATATATATATTTAACCTTAATTTAACCAGGTAGGCAAGTTGAGAACAAGTTCTCATTTACAACTGCGACCTGGCCAAGATAAAGCAAAGCAGTGCAACACAAACAACACACCGAGTTACACACGGAATAAACAAACATATAGTCAATAATACAGTAGAAAAAGTTGAGATACAGTGTGTGCAAATGAGGCAGGTAAGGCAATAAATAGGCCATAGTGGCAAAATAATTACAATATAGCAATTAAACACTGGAGTGACAGATGTGCAGAAGATGAGTGTGCAAGTAGAGATACTGGGGTGCAAAGTAGCAAAATAAATAACACTATGGGGATGAGGTAGTTGGATGGGCTATTTACAGATGGGCTATGTACAGTTATAGTGATCTGTGAGCTGCTCTGACAGCTGGTGCTTACAGTTAGTGAGGGGGATGTGAGTCTCCAGCTTCAGTGATTTTTGCAGTTTGTTCCAGTCATTGGCAGCAGAGAACTGGAAGGAAAGGCGGCCAAAATAGGAGTTGGCGTTGGGATGACCAGTGAAATATACCTGCTGGAGCGCGTGCTATGGGTGGGTTCTGCTATGGTGACCAGTGAGCTGAGATAAGGCGGGGCTTTACCTAGCAAAGACTTATAGATTACCTGGAGCCAGTGGGTTTGGCGACGAATATGAAGCGAGGGCCAGCCAACGAGAGCATACAGACCGCAGTGGTGGGTAGTATATGGGGCTTGGTGACAAAACGGATGGCACTGTGATAGACTGCATCCAATTTGCTGAGTAGAGTGTTGGATGCTATTTTGTAAATGACATCACCGAAGTCAAGGATCGGTAGGATAGTCAGTCTTACGAGGGTATGTTTGGCAGCATGAGGGAAGGATGCTTTGTTGCGAAATAGGAAGCCGATTCTAAATAGGAAACCGATTCTTCTTTAATTTTGAATTGGAGATGCTTAATCGGAGTCTGGAAGGAGAGTTTACAGTCTAACCAGACACCTAGGTACTTGTAGTTGTCCACATATTCTTAAGTCAGAACCGTCCAAAGTAGTGATGCTGAACGGGCAGACAGGTGTGGGCCGCGATCGGTTGAAGAGCATGCATTTAGTTTTACTTGCATTTAAGAGCAGTTGGAGGCCATGGAAGGAGAGTTGTATGGCATTGAAGCTCATCTGGAGGTTTGTTAACACAGTGTCCAAAGAAGGGCCAGAAGTATACAGAATGGTGTCGTCTGCGTAGAGGTGGATCAGAGAATCACCAGCAGCAAGAGCGATATCATTGATGTATACAAAGAAAAGAGACGGCCAGGGAATTGAACCCTGTAGCACCCCCATAGAGACTGCCAGAGGTCTGGACAACATGCCCTCCAATTTGACACACTGAACTCTATCTGAGAAATAGTTGGTGAACCAGGCGGGGCAGTCATTTGAGAAACCAAGACTGTTGAGTCTGCCGATAAGAATGTGGTGATTGACAGTCGAAAGCCCTGGCCAGGTCAATGAATACAGCTGCACAGTATTTTCTTATTATGATATCGTTTAGGACCTTGTGTGTGGCTGAGGTGCACCGATGACCAGCACGTATACCAGATTGCATAGTGTAGAAGGTACTGTGGGATTCAAAGTAGTCGGTGATCTGTTTGTTAACTTGGCTTTCGAAGACCTTAGAAAGGCAGGGTAGAATAGATAAAGGTCTGTAGCAGTTTGGGTCTAGAGTGTCTCCCCCTTTGAAGAGGGTGTTGATGGCGGCAACTTTCCAATCTTTGGGAATCTGAGATGATACGAAATAGAGGTTGAACAGGCTAGTAAAAGGGGTTGCAACTATTTCAGCGGATCATTTTAGAAAGAGAGGGTCCAGATTGTCTAGCCTGCCTGATTTGTAGAGGGTCCAGATTTTGCAGCTCTTTCAGAACATCAGCATTGGATTTGGGTGAAGGAGAAATGGGGGAGGCTTGGGCAAGTTGCTGTAGGGGGTGCAGGGCTGTTGACCGGGGTAGGGGTGGCCAGGTGTAAAGTATGTCCATTCGTAGAAAAATGCTTATTGAAATTCTCAATTATTGTGGATATATCGGTGGTGACAGTGTTTCCTAGCCTCAGTGTAGTGGGCAGCTGGGAGGAGGTGCTCTTATTCTCCATTGACTTTACAGTGTCCCAGAATTTTGGGGAGTTTGTGCTACAGGATGCAAATTTCTGTTTGAAAAAGCAAGCTTTTGCTTTCCTAACTGCCTGTGTATATTGGTTCCTAACTTCCCTGAAAAGTTGCATATCGTGGGGACTATTGGATGCTAATGCAGTACACCAAAGGGTATTTTTGTGCTGGTCAAGGGCAGTCAGGTCTGGAAAGAACGAAGGGCTATATCTGTTCCCGGTTCTACATTTTTTGATGGGACATCCTCTGCTGACGGAATTAGATCAATATCCTTTCAGGATACCCGGGCCAGGTCGATTAAAAAGGCTTGCTCGCTGAAGTGTTTTAGGTAGCGTTTGACAGTGATGAGGGGTGGTCGTTTGACCACAGACCCATTACGGCCCCCGGCAATGAGGCAGTGATCGCTGACATCCTGGTTGAAGACAGCAGAGGTATATTTGGAGGGCCGGTTGGTTAGGATGATATCTATGAGGGTTCCCGTGTTTACGGATTTGGGGTTGTACCTGGTAGGTTCATTGATACTTTATGTGAGATTGAGGGCATCAAGCTTAGATTGTAGGAAAGCCGGGGTGTTAACCTTTTGCGTGTAGGGGGCAGTATTTTTGTTTTTGGCTAAAAAACATACCCATTTGAAACTGCCTATTTCTCAGCCCCAGAAACTAAAGTATGCATATAATGTAACATAATAAAATATAATGTAACATATGTGTAACATAACTGATATTGCAGGCGAAAACTGAGGAAAATCCAATCAGGAAGTGCCTCTTATTTTGAAACCTCTCTGTTCCAATGCATGCCTATCCTCCATTTTAAAGGGATATCAACCAGATTCCCTTTTCTATGGTTTCCCTAAGGTGTCAACAGTCTTTAGACATAGTTTCAGGCTTTTATTTGAAAAATGAGCGCGAAAGATCACATTGCGTAAGTGGATAGGTGGGGGCTCTCAGAGTGAGTTTTGCGCTACAGAGTAAAGTGGCCATTGCTTCTCCCGGTGTTTTTGAAAAACCTACACACCCGTTTGATATATTATCGAATTGATATTTTAAAAACAACCTGAGGATTGATTATAAAAAAACGTTTGACATGTTTCTGTGGACATTATGGATATTATTTGGAATATACGTCTGCGTTGTCGAGATCGCTCTTTCCTGTGGATTTCTGAACATAACACGACAAAGAAACAGAGGTATTTTGGGTATATATTCTTTATATACCCAAAATAATCTTTATGGAACAAAAGGAACATTTGTTCCGTAACTGGGAGTCTCGTGAGTGAAAACATCCGAAGATCATCAAAGGTAAACGATTAATTTGATTGCTTTTCTGATTTTCGTGACCTAGCTACTTAATGCTTAGTGTACATAATGTTATGTTATCGATAAACTTACAAAAGCTTGGATTGCTTTCGCTGTAAAGCATAATTTCAAAATCTGAGACGACAGGTGGATTAACAAAAGGCTAAGCTGTCTTTTGCAATATTGCACTTGTGATTTCATGAATATGAATATTTTTTAGTAATATTATTTGACTTTTGCGCTATGCTATTCAGCGGTTGCTGACGAAAATGATCTCACTAACGGGATGGGTAGCGTCAAGAAGTTAAGCATGTCCCAGTTTAGGTCACCTAACAGCACAAGCTCTGAAGATAGATGGGGGGGCAATCAATTCACATATGGTATCGAGGGCACAGCTGGGGGCAGAGGGAGATCTATAGCAAGTGGCAACAGTGAGAGACCTGTTTCTGGAAAGGTGGATTTTTAAAAGTAGAAGCTCAAATTGTTTGGGCACAAACCTGGATAGTAAGACAGAACTCTGCAGGCTATCTCCCCAGTAGATTGCAACTCTGCTCCCTTTGGCAGTTCTATCTTGTCAGAAAATGTTATAGTTAGGGATGGACATTTCAGGGTTTTTGGTGGTCTTCCTAAGCCAGGATTCAGATACAGCTAGGACATCCAGGTTGGCAGAGTGGGCTAAAGCAGTGAGTAAAACAAACTTAGGGAGGAGGCTTCTAATGTTAACATGCATACAGTCTTGTTTCAATGCTGCAACTACCGTACGGACTCAGGAGAGGCGAAGGTCGGGAGCCGTGCGTCCTCCGAAACACAACCCAACCAAGCCGCACTGCTTCTTGACACAATGCCCACTTAACCTGGAAGCCAGCCACACCAATGTGTCGGATGAAACACCGTACACCCAGCCCACCAAAGGAGTCACTAGTGCGCAACGGGACAAGGACATCCCTGCCAGCCAAACCCTCCCCTAACTCGGATGATGCTGGGCCAATTGTGCGCCGCACCATGGGTCTCCCGGTCTCGGCCAGCTGCAACAGAGCCTGGACTCGAACCCAGAATCTCTAGTGGCACAGCTAGTACTGCAATGTAGTCATTGGTAATGGTGTGCTATGCCTAATAATTAACATTTTAGAATGTGGTATTGTAGTGGACACTAATATTTTATATTTGAATATGCAGTATATTATATATACACCACATGTGACTCGAATTAAGACTAAGTAATTAGCCTATTCAATGAATTATCTTCATCTGACTCCATACGATAAATATGAATATGCAATGAGACTGTTTTTCTTACAGTAAAAGGCAATGAAGAAATATCTGAGAATGGAATATTGGAGTATTGTAGTGGACACTAATATTTTATATTTGAATATGCAGTATATTATATATACACCACATGTGACTCGAATTAAGACTAAGTAATTAGCCTATTCAATGAATTATCTTCATCTGACTCCATACGATAAATATGAATATGCAATGAGACTGTTTTTCTTACAGTAAAAGGCAATGAAGAAATATCTGAGAATGGAATTCTAAATACAAGGTTATTTAATTACTTTGTAAAATGAATGGATTCACATGAAAGGCATGAAGCTTAAGTTACGAAGCATTAACAAGCATTACAAGGCATTATTCTAAGCATGGTCGGGGAGAGAGTGAACCCATAGCCTGAAAGGCCATGCATGCCCCAAAAGTCCATTGGGTGGAGAGAGAGAGAAAGAAAGAGTGTCTCACCACAGCACGCCAGGAACAAATAAGAGAACAATTAATCCTATAGACCCTTTTATAAGCATCTGAGTTTTTTGGATTCAAAACCTGAGCTGTTGACCAATAGTATTACTGTAAAGTTAAATGCCAATCAGATATCAGACCTACATGTTGTGACAGTGGGGGTTGGCAAGACCAACACAGAGAATGTTGAATTCCTAAGACAACAGAGGAAATTCTTGCATACAGTTGATAAGAAGAGTCACTTTAGGGGCTGCCCTACAGTATCACCACCAACCTTCCCTTATGATAGCATAGTATTAGTATCACTGCTTCTACACTATATGTGAAACATTCAATGCCTTGAGCAATGGAAACAAGCACGTGGTTCTAGTTCATAAACAAAACTTTCCTCCCCATCCAATGTTTTCCATAGCAGGGATGTATCGCCATAATGAGAGTTCCAGGGTCCAGCTATTTTTAAGACTTGAGACACGCCAGGCTGTTATTGCAGTCGAGGTAGTGAGGGCTTTGGGTGTTGGATCACTCCGCAGAACTGCACTCAAGAATTTATGGACCTGAAAATAACTGTCCTACCTAGCCCACTAAATAGTCCCCTGTTAATCACAAAGAGCCCAGCTCATCCATAAATGAGCTGGGTATCTGCTGAAGCTGTACAAAAGCTGAAGAACATATGCATATCCAGGTACTTTCCGCAGGTGCTGGAGTTGTAGGCAAACTCACGGAAAACAGGGCCTCCCGTGTTTGAGCAGTGGTAAAAGGCACCGCATCGCAATGCTAGCTGTGCCACTAGAGATTCTGGGTTCGAGTCCAGGCTCTGTTGCAGCTGGCCGCGACCAGGAGACCCATGGGGCGGCGCATCGTCTGGGTTAGGGAAGGGTTTGGCCGGCAGGGATGTCTTTGTCCCGTTGCGCACTAGTGACTCCTGTGGTGGGCCGGGTGTAGGGTGGTTCATCCGAAACATTGGTGTGGCTGGCTTCCCGGTTAAGTGGACATTGTGTCAAGAAGCATTGCGGCTTGTTTGGGTTGTGTTTTGGAGGACGCACAGCTCCCGACCTTCACCTCTTCCGAGTCCGTACGGGAGCAGCATTGAGACAAGACTGTAACTACCAATTGGATACCACGAAAAAGGGGGTAAAAAAAACAAAAATAAATAAGATAAAAAAATATAATAATAATGGAAAACAGAGAGGAAAATGCTGCACGCTGCTCATGCTCCCAGGTGAAATGTATTTCTAACAACTTATTAGTTCAAATGCAAGTCAGAAACTGGTGGAATAGATCTCAGATATTCTTCCATCCTCGCCAATTTCCTCGCTTTGACCCTCTCTTCAGTCAGGACAATTTTGATGAATAATAATATCCTAAGAGCTTATAGAACAAACAGCAAAGAAATTAGGGCATTGAAGCAACTTTACTGTAACTAGCTAAACGAGCAAGAGATGGGATCGTAACCAAAGACCTGGAGCTCACTAGCTGTAAATACATGTAAATAACTCTGCTAGTTAACAAGCTAGCTCTTTTGCTAATCCAATTGGTTACTTCACTTATGTTTACGTTTTGCTGTTTGTGAAGATGGCCATACTCTTTCATAGCATATTTCTGATACATGAAGTATACACTTTCCAAAAGGTTTCTTCAGCTGTCCCCATAGGAGAACTGTTTTTGGTTCCAGGTAAAAAAAACTTTTTGGGGGTTCAATGTTGAATCTGCTGATGAAATGGTTCTACATGGAAACTAAAATGGTTCTACCTGGAAACAAATGGGTTCTTTATTAAAGGGTTCTCCTATGGAGAAAGCCGAAAAACCCTTTAATGTTATAGATAGCACCTTTTTTTCTGAGAGAATAGGGGTATTAGTATGTGACATTCGTCATGTCTAGACTGATTTTTCCCTGATGCTCCTCCTTATTGGGGGGTGGGGTTTGCCATATAAAATGGAAGTCTTTCCCTGTGCTCGGTAGATTCCCATGACTTGAGAAAGTGAGAATGTGAATTCTAGTTGTGGCAGTCTGGTTGCCTAGAAAATCTGAATTTACAAATCTATTGCTGCTGAAAAATATTGCTGCAGCAAAAAAAAAAAAAAGGTTATATTTTGCCACTCAGAATAGAGGTGTAGGACCTATGTTTATTAGTATTTAGATGTTATTGTTATTTATCGGAGGACCTCACATAAAAAAGGTGGCATAGCGGCTACAACCTTTACCTAGTCACACAAGTTGATACTACTTCAATACAATTAATTTGCTTTCTCATCAACTCATCTAACCGCAAAAGTAACATGTTGCTTTCTGTCACTCCCTGATCTGTTTCACCTGTCCTTTGGCTTGTTTCCACCCCCCTCCTGGTGTATTTATCCCTATGATTCCTGTCTCTGCCAGTTCGTCTTGTTTTGCCAAGTCAACCGGCATTTTTCCCAGCTCCTATCTTTCCCAGTCTCTGTTTTTTCCTAGCCCTCCTGGTTCTGACCACTCTGCCTGTGCTGACCTCGAGCCTGCATATCCCTTTGTACTGTTTGGACTCGGACCTGATCACTGAACCCCTGCCTATTCCTGACCTCGAGCCTGTCTATCGGCTGGTACTGTTTGGACTCTGACCTGGTTTATGAACTCTCGCCTGTCCTGTGTCTGCATTTGGGTCTCGCCTTGTGCCCTTATAGTTTCCAACATGGGGTGATTGAGGATTTAACGCATTCCACAATTCCAAAACGAAGCTAACCAAATAAGCCAATCAAATAAACAAAGGACTGCATTTGCTGGGTTAAATGTATTGGTATGTAGTGTTGTTTTTTATATTGCATATTACACTTCCTACTACCATCTGCTATGAGGAAAAGGCTCCAAACTTCATAAATGGACAACCAGCAGTCCATGCAGGGCAGGGGGAGTGTTTTTTTCAGGTGTGGTCTGAGCATTCACAGAGGATGAGGAATTAAGAATATTAAACCAACATGGGTCTGATACAACCCCTTTGATATGGTTCCAGCAACCTCTTTGGTTTTGATGGCCGTCTGAGAGAGCGCAAACAAAGGCCTTCGTTCAAAGATACACAACCTTCTGCTGTCATTCATACAACCTTTTTTTGGAAGACTTCTTTTGTGTTTTTCAATTCACAGTGCACATATATTGGGCACATCATACCGGCATTTGTAACCGATTGAGTAGTATTTAACTTGATGTAAAAATTATTCTTGCGAAATGTGATTTGAATGACCTTTTGTTGACATCTTGCAGGGTATGCAGACAAGATGCAGGTAGGATCAGAGTGAAAAGTAAAAAGCTGACTAAAGACAGAATAAATGTGAGTTCTGTATGAGCCAAAATCACTTTAACCTTTGATTGATTGTAATAGGTTTCGAAATCCATCACCCTGCATTGCTTGAAACCCCATACAAACAACACAGTGGTTCTATTTGGCTACCTGCACTGGTCATCAACATGTGAAACTAATCAACGTACTGAGAAGGTCCTTATACAGCAATCCTTGATGGAACGGTGGATCAACTACAGTATGTGTGGAATCGATGACCCGGGCTAAGAGTCCTCAACTTGACATCTCCTGCACTCAACAATTCAATGGGTATACATTTAGCTTAATTAACCTCTCTAGGCTAGGGGGCGGTATTTTAACATCTGGATGAAAAGTGTCCCCAAAGTAAACTGCATGCTACTCAGGCCCAGAAGCTAGGATATGCATATTATTATTAGTATTGGATAGAAAACACTCTGAAGTTTCTAAAACTGTTTGAATGATGTCTGTGAGTATAACATAACTTATTTGGCAGGCGAAACCCCGAGGACAAACCACCAGGAAATGTTTTTTTTTTTTAGGTCACTCATTTCAGTGAGTTTTCTGTGGGGATCTAGATTTCTAAGGCACTTGCTTGCAGTTCCTATCACTTCCACTAGATGTCAGTCTTTAGAAATTGGTTGATGTTTTTCCTTTGAGAAATGAAGAAGTAGGGCTGTTCAGAGCGAGGGTCGAGTCTAGTGTACTGTCGTGGTTGGGGCGGGCGACCAACTTTTTTTTCTTTTTTTTCTACTTTGTTTTTTATCCGCTATTGAACGCAGTTTAACCCGTCTTAAATTTGATCTATTATTTACGTAAAAAAACACCTAAAGTTGTCTTAGGAAAGTTGTTTGAAATGTTTGGACAAAGATTACAGGTAAGTTATTAGATATTTATTAGATATTTTGTAGTCATGTTGCGCGAGATATAACCAGTGTTTTTATGGATCAAACAAACGCGCCAAATAAATGGACATTTTGGAGATATAACGATGGAATTAATCGAACAAAAGGACCATTTGTGATGTTTATGGGACATATTGGAGTGCCAAAAAAAGACGATCTTCAAAGGTAAGACATTAATTATATTTTTATTTATTTGTTTTGTGTCACACCTGGCGGGATGAAATATGATTGTCTGTGTTTGTTTGATGGGGTGCTGTCCTCAGATAATAGCATGGTTTGCTTTCGCCATAAAGCCTTTTTGAAATCTGACACGGTGGCTGGATTAACAAGAAGTAAAGCTTTAATTTGGTGTATTGCACGAAAGTTAAATATTTGTCACGTTCGTCATAACGAAGAGACCAAGGCGCAGCATGAGATGAATTCATTATTATTTAAAAGACCACTAAACAAAATAACAAAACGAATGTGAAGCTATAAACATGAGTGCTGACATGCAACTACACATAGACAATAACCCACACTGAGTCCGCTCTTGTATCACTGACCCGTGGATCCTCGCCGTAGGCCACGGGCTGGAGACCCTCGCTGCGTGGATCATCACCGGATTTTCTGGACTGGGGACCGTCGCTGGAGACCCCAGACTGTCACTGGAGACCCCGGACCAGGGACTGTCGCTGGAGACCCCGAACCATCGCTGGAGACCCCGGACTGTCACTGGAGACCCTGGAACGTTGCTGGAGACCCCGGACCGTCACTGGAGACCCTGGACCGGGGACCATCGCTGCAGACCCCGGACCGTCGCTGGAGACCCCGGACCGTCACTGGAGACCCTGGACCGGGGACCATCGTTGGAGACCCCGGACCGTCACTGGAGACCCTGGACCGGGGACCATCGCTGGAGACCCCGGACTGTCGCTGGAGACCCCGGACCATCGCTGAGGACCCCGGACCGTCGCTGGAGACCCCTGACCGGGGACCGTGGCTGGAGGCCCCGGACTGTGGCCCGTCATTGGAGGTTCTGGACTGGGTACTGTCGCCGGGGCACCACAGGACGAGTGCGGGGAGGAGGAACAGGGCGTACTGGACTGCCGAGGCGCACTGTAGGCCTGGTGCATGGTCCCGGCACTGGTGGTACCGGGCTGGGGCCCCGCACCTCAGGGCGTGTGCGAGGAGCAGGAACGGGGCGTACTGGACCCTGGATGCGCACTGTAGGCCTGGTGCGTGGTGCCGGAACTGGTGGTACCGGGCTGGGGCCCCGCACCTCAGGGCAAGTGCGAGGAGCAGGAACGGGGCGTACTGCACCCTGGATGCGCACTGTCGGCCTGGTTCGTGGTGCCGGAACTGGTGGTACCGGGCTGGGGACACGCACCTCAGGGCGAGTGCGGGGAGGAGGGCACAGGATACACTGGACCGTGGAGATGCATTGGAGATCCATAACATCTAGAGCTGGCTCAATACGTCCTGGCTGGATGCCCATTCTAGCCTGGAAAATGCGAGGAGCTGGAATACAGCGCACCGGGCTAGAATAGCGCACTGAAGACACCGTGCCTGACCAGTTACACGCTCCCCACGGTAAGCACAAAGAGTTGGCTCAGGTCTCCTACCTGACTTAGCCAATCTCCTCATGTGCCCCCCCCAAAAAAATATTGGGGCTGCTTTTCGGGCTTCCGTGCTAGCCGTGTACCTTCATATCTTCGCTGTTCCTCTATTCTCTTTTATTTCTCCTCATAGTATCGCTGATCCGCTTTCGCTGCCTCTGACTCCTCCTTAGGACGGCGATACTCCCCCGGATGTGTCCAGGGTCCTGCTCCATCTAATATCTCTTCCCAGGTCAATCTCCCCATTAAGCTCTGTTCCTCCTTTTCACGCTGCTTGGTCCTTGTTTGGTGGGTTATTCTGTCATGTTCGTCATAACGAGGAGACCAAGGCGCAGCGTGAGATTAATACATTCTTCTTTATTTAAAAGAAGAACACTAAGGTGTTAAAAAGCTAATATCAGACCGAGAGCCTAATTACAGTACAGTTGAAGTCTGAAGTTTAAATACACTTAGGTTGGAGTCATTAAAACTTGTTTTTCAACCACTCCACAAATGTATTGTTAAAAAACTATAGTTTTGGCAAGTCGGTTAGGACATCTACTTTGTACATGAGACAAGTCATTTTTCCAACAATTGTTTACAGACAGATTATTTAACTTATAATTCACTGTATCACAAGTGGGTCAGTGGGTCAGATGTTTACACTAAGTTGACTGTGTCATTAAACAGCTTGGAAAATTCCAGAAAATGATGTCATGGCTTTAGAAGCTTTTGATAGGCTAATTGACATCATTTGAGTCAATTGGAGGTGTACCTGTGGATGTATTTCAAGGCCTACCTTCAAACTCAGTGCCTCTTTGCTTGTCATCATGGGAAAATGAAAAGAAATCAGCCAAGACAGCAGAAAAAAAATTGTAGACCTCCACAAGTCTGGTTCATCCTTGGGAGCAATTTCCAAACGCTTGAAGGCACCACATTCATCTGTACAAACAATAGTACGCAAGTATAAACACCATGCGACCACGCAGCCGCCATACCGCTCAAGGGGAAAACGTGTTCTGTCTCCTAGGGATGAACGTACTTTGGTGCGCAAGGTGCGAATCAATCCAAGAACAGGTTATAATGAACAGGTTATAACCTGAATGGCCGCTCAGCAAGGAAGAAGCCACTGCTCAAAAACCACCATTTAAAAAGCCAGACTACGGTTTGCAACTGCACATGGGGACAAAGATTTAACTTTTTGGAGAAATGTCCTCTGGTCTGATTGAACAAAAATAGAACTGTTTGGCCATAATGACCATCGTTATGTTTGGAGGAATAAGTGGGAGGCTTGCAAGCCAAATAACACCATCCCAACCGTGAAGCACGGGGGTGGCAGCATGATGTTGTAGGGGTGCTTTGCTGCCTGAGGGACTGGTGCACTTCTCAAAATAGATGGCATCATGAGGACAGAAAATTATGTTGATATTTTGAAGCAACATTTGACATCAGTCAGGAAGTTAAAGATTGATCACAAATGGATCTTCCAAATGGACAATGACCCTAAGCATACTTCCAAAGTTGTGGTAAAATGGCTTAAGGACAACAAAGTCAAGGTACTGGAGTGGCCATCACAAAGCCCTGATCCCAATCCTATAGCAAGTTTGTGGGCAGAACTGGACAAGTGTGTGCGAGCAAGGAGGCCTACAGACCTGACTCAGTTACACCATGCTCTGCCAGGAGGAATGGGTCAAAATGTACCCAATTTATTGTGGGAAGCTTGTCGAAGGCTACCTAAAACGTTTGACCCAAGTTAAACAATTTAAAGGCAATTCTACCAAATACTAATTGAGTGTATGTAAACTTCTGACCCACTGGGAATGTGTTGAAAGTAATCAAATCTGAAATAAATCATTCTCTCTGCTATTATTCTGACATTTCACATTCTTAAAATAATGTGGTGATCCTAACTGACCTAATACAGGCAATTACTAGGATTAAATGTCAGGAATTGTGAAAAACTGAGTTTAAATGTATTTGGCTAAGGTGTATGTAAACTTCCGACTTCAAATGTAGGTCGTTTTTTAAGAGTTTTAGTTTGGAAAACGATCTCTCCACAGAAGCAGCAGTTAAAGGGATGGTTAAGAACAGCTTGATTGCCATAGCAACATCAGGGAAACTGGGCAGAAGGGAGTAGCGCTTCAAATAAGCAGTTCCACAACATCTTTAATTGAGACTCTCATTCTCCTTAATTGCCGGCCTCAGCACGTTACGGAAAGAGATCAACTGTATGTGAAGCTCTGGGGACAGGTCGTCTGGATAATGGGCATCCAATAAATTGGCAGATCCAAACAGATAATCATCTTTAGCGGACAACAGTTCTTGAGGGCTCAAACAAAAAAGTGGTTTGAGATTTCATTCATACTGGTGAATCAGAGTTTGAGTTGTGTGGTTGCAATATCAACAGTTTCTTATCTCTGGTATATATCTTGGCATGCATTATTCAAGACTAGGTTGAAATTGTGTGCCGCACAATGGACATATAATGCACAATGTCTCAGGAAAGACTGTCTGTATTGTAAATACATAGTGTAAAAAACATTCAGCTTCAACCTAGACCTACAGGCTGTGGTGAAATGATTTGCAACGTGACACAGTCGTATACTGTAGCTACTAAAACCCACTACGTAGAACAAAAATTGAGACAAGCACAGACACAAATAAACTTTTTTCTAAGAGAAGGAAAGAGAAGAAGTGACAGAAACAGAGAGAGAGACAGCAAGGAAGACTTCAGGAGAATTGTTAGGCTATTTACTGTATATAGCTATAGATAGTAGGCTACACTGCATAATAAAACAATCCCTAGTAAACTAGTGTTTTTTTTCACCTTTATTTAACCAGATAGGCTAGTTGAGAACAAGTTCTCATTGCAACTGCGACCTGGCCAAAATAAAGCATAGCAATTCGACACATACAACAACACAGAGTTACACATGGAATCAACAAAATATACAGTAAATAATACAGTAGAACAAAAGAAAATAAAATTTCTATATACAGTGAGTGCAAATGAGGTAAGTTAAGGAAATAAATAGGCCATGGTGGCGAAGTAATTACAATATAGCAATTAAACACAGGAGAATGGTAGATCGGCAGAAGATTAATGTGCGAGTAGAGATACTGGGGTGCAAAAGAGCAAAATAAATAAATAAATACCAGTGTTGGGATGAGGTAGGTAGATAGATGAGCTGTTTACAGATGGGCTATGTACAGGTGCAGTGATCTGTGAGCTGCTCTGACAGCTGGTGCTTTAAGCTAGTGAGGGAGATGTGAGTCTCCTGCTTCAGAGAATTTTGCAATTCGTTCCAGTCATGGGCAGAAGAGAACTGGAAGGAAAGTGGAAGGAAAGACGACCTAAGGAGGAATTGGCTTTGGGGGTGACCAGTGAGATATACCTGCTGGAGCGCGTGTAGGTGCTGCTATGGTGACCAGTGCGCTGAGATAAGGCGAGGCTTTACCGAGCATAAACTTGTAGATAACCTGTTGCCAGTGGGTTTGGTGACGAGTATGAAGCGAGGGCCAACCAATGAGAGTGTACAGGTTGCAATGGTGGGTAGTGTATGGGGCTTTGGTGACAAAATGGATGGCACTGTGATAGACTGCATCCAGTGTGTTGAGGAGAGTGTTGGAGGCTATTTTATAGATGACATCAGCGAAGTCGAGGATCGGTAGGATAGTCAGTTTTACGAGGGTATGTTTGGCAGCATGAGTGAAGGATGCTATGTTGCGAGATAGGAAGCCGATTCTAGATTTAATTTTGGATTGGATATGCTTAATGTGAGTTTGGAAGGAGAGTGTACAGTCTAACCAGACACCCAGGTATTTGTAGTTGTCCACGTAAGTCAGAGCCGTCCAGAGTAGTGATGCTGGACGGGCGTGCAGGTGCGGGCAGTGATCGATTGAATATCATTTAGTTTTGCTTGCGTTTAAGAGCAATTGGAGGCCACGGAAGGAGAGTTGTATGGCATTGAAGCTCGTCTGGAGGTCAGTTAACAGTGTCCAAAGAGAGGCCAGAAGTATACAGAATGGTGTTGTCTGCGTAGAGGTGGATCAGAGAATCACCAGCAGCAAGAGCAACATCATTGATGTATACAGAAAAGAGAGTTGGCCCGAGAATTGAACCCTGTGGCACACCCACAGAGACTGTCAGAGGTCCGGTAACAGGCCCTCCGATTTGACACACTGAACTCTATCAGAGAAGTAGTTGATAAACCAGGCGAGGCAATCATTTGAGAAACTGGCTGTCGAGTCTGCCAATAAGAATGTTGTGATTGACATAGTCAATAGAAAGTAATGTCTCTTATCGATGGCGGTTATGATGTCTTTTAGAACCTTGAGCTTGGCTGAGGTGCACCCGTGACCCGCTCTGAAACCAGATTGCATAGCGGAGAAGGTATGGAGGGATTCGAAATGGTCAGTAATCTGTTTTTTAACTTGGCTTTCGAAGACCTTAGAAAGACAGGGTAGGATAGATATAGGTCTGTAGCAGTTTGGGTCTAGAGTGTCCCCCCCTTTGAAGAGGGGGATGACCGCGGCAGCTTTCCAATCTTTGGGAATCACAGACGGTGCGAAAGAGAGGTTGACCAGGCTACTAATAGGGGTTGCAACAATTTCGGCAGATAATTTTAGAAAGAGAGGGTCCAGATTGTCTAGCCCGGCTGATTTGTAGTTCTTTCAGAACATCAACTATCTGGATTTGGGTAAAGGAGAAATGGTGGGGGCTTTGGTGGGTTGTTGTGGAGGGTGCCGGGCTGTTGACCGGGGTAGGGGTAGCCATGTGGAAAGCATGGCCAGCCGTAGAGAAATGCTTATTGAAATTCTCAATTATAGTGGATTTATCGGTGGTGACAGTGTTTCCTAGCCTCAGAGCAGTGGGCAGCTGGGAGGAGGTGCTCTTATTCTCCATGGACTTTACAGTGTCCCAAAATGTTTTTGAGTTAGTACTACAGGATGCAAATTTCTGTTTGAAAAAGCTTGCCTTAGCTTTTCTAACTGCCTGTGTATATTTGTTCCTAACTTCCCTGAAAAGTTGCATATCACGGGGGCTATTTGATGCTAATGCAGAACGCCACAGGATATGTTTGTGCTGGTCAAGGGCAGACAGGTCTGGAGTGAACCAAGGACTATATCTATTCCTAATTCACATTTTTTTGAGAGGGGCATGCTTATTTAAGATGGTGAGGAAGGCACTTTTAAAGAATAGCCAGGCATCATCTACTGACGGGATGAGGTCATTGTCATTCCAGGATACCCCGGCCAGGTCAATTAGAAAGGCCTGCTCGCAGAAGTGTTTCAGGGAGTGTTTGACAGTGATGAGGGGTGGTCGTTTGGTCGCAGACCCATTACAGATGCAGGCAATGAGGCAATGATCGCTGAGATCTTGATTAAAAACAGCAGAGGTGTATTTGGAGGGCGAGTTCGTTAGGATGACATCTATGAGGGTGCCCGTGTTTACTGATTTGGGGTTGTACCTGGTAGGTTCATTGATAATTTGTGTGAGATTGAGGGCATCAAGCTTAGATCGTAGGATGGCCGGGGTGTTAAGCATGTCCCAGTTTAGGTCACCTAGTAGCACAAGCTCAGAAGATAGATGGGGGGGCAATCAATTCACATATGATATCGAGGGCACAGCTGGGGGCAGAGGGAGATCTATAGCAAGTGGCAACAGTGAGAGACTTGTTTCTGGAAAGGTGCATTTTTAGAAGTAGAAGCTCAAATTGTTTGGGTACAGACTTAGATAGCCTGCAGAGTTCTGTATTACTATCTTTGCAGTAGATTGCAACACCTCTCCCTTTGGCAGTTCTATCTTGGCGTAAAACGTTATAGTTAGCGATGGAGATTTCAGGGTTTTTGGTGGTTTTCCTAAGCCAGGATTCAGACACGGCTAAGACATCTGGGTTGGCAGAGTGTGCTAAAGCAGTGATTAAAACAAACTTAGGGAGTAGGCTTCTAATGTTAACATGCATGAAACCAAGGCTTTTACGGTTACAGAAGTCAACAAATGAGAGCACCTGGGGAGTGGGAGTGGAGCTAGGCACTGCAGGAGCTGAATTAACCTCCACATCACCAGAGGAACAGTGGAGAAGTAGGATAAGGGTACGGCTAAAGGCTATGCGAACTGGCCGTCTAGCACGTTCGGAACAGAGAGTAAAATGAGCAAGTTTCTGGGCACGATAGCATAGATTCAAGGCATAGTGTATAGACAAAGGTAAGGTAGGATGTGAGTACATTGGCGGTAAACCTAGGCATTGAGTAATGATGAGAGAGATATAGTCTCTAGAGATGTTTAAACCAGGTGATGTCATCGCATATGAACAACATGGTTGGTTAAGGCATATTGAGCAGGGCTACAGGCTCTACATGAAATAAAACAGTAATCACTAACCAGGACAGTAATGGACGAGGCATATTGATATTAGAGAGAGGCATGCGTAGCCAAGTGAACATATGGGTCCAGTGAGTGGTTGGGCTGACTGGGGACACGGTGATTCAGACAGTTAATAGGTCAATGCTAACACGCTAACAGTTAGTAGGCCGTGGCTAAACAAGCTAGCAGTTAGCAGGCCGGGTTAGCAAGCAAGCAGTTAGCAGGGGCTAGCAGTTACAGACCGGGCAGGCAAGCTAGCAGTTAGCAGGCCGGGGCCAGCAAGCAAGCAGTTAGCAGGCCGGGTTAGCAAGCAAGCAGTTGGCAGGGGCAAGCAAGCAGTTAGCAGGGGCTAGCAGTTAGCAGACCGGGCAGGCAAGTTAGCAGTTAGCAGACCGGGGCCGGCAAGCTAGCAATTGGGGGTGGACTGACTATATTATTTGGTGTTAATAGACTGGTTTGAAACACCACAATTTTCTATCCAAACTGGCGTCTGACTGGCGTTTTGATTAGCGTCTGGCTGACACATTCTATTTATTTTTATGTTTTTAGGAAATGGAGGGCAGCAACATGATTATCTCTTATGGATGCGCAGTGATAATTCAGATGGAACTGTTAGCAGGCATAGATGCAATCATCGTCCAATCAGCATCCAGGAACTGAACAACCATTTTATAAATAAAGGTAAAACATGACAGGCAATTACTGTATGCAAGGCATATAATAATGGTATAGCATGAAACATAAATTACTACATATACACGTTTTTTTTTTTACAGTTACATTACTTATTAATAAACAAACATAAATACTATGCATGGAAAATGAATGTGTCCGTTTAGCATTTATTTGTCATTTAGTATTTTTACTCCCATGACGTTTTAGACTGTATAGTTTTACAGTGTACATATGTAAAGCAGCCCTGCACAATTTTACCCAAGCATTGGCTTGGAAAGTCTCAGAAGGAAGTCTATAAGCAGACGAGAGGGAACTGCTTACATAACTGGAAAATGAGTGGTGTGAAGCTATATTACAATTTCATAATTACATAGACAGACAAGATAATCCTTAACAACATAATTTAATCAGGTTACAAACCAACAAAGTGGTACACCGCTGAGCAAAAAGAATGTCTAACAGACACAAGTGGTTTCCATTCCTGGTTTCCAGCTGAGCTCAGAATATGATTTTGTTGCCTTGGACACTAACATGCCTTCGCTCTAAAGCAAACATATCTCACTTTATGATATGCAATTACCCCAAAACCACTTTAAAAAAACATTTGACTTCCATGCGCAGTTGTTAGAAAAATTATAATGTATCTACCAACTGTGAGAGGATACATTTATTCAAAATATTTAGAATTATTTAATGTATGACCTAACTTTTGTCTATAAAAATGTAATACGTTTAAACACACAAGTACTTGTCAATGAAGAAACGTCAGGTACTGTACTGACAGTGCTATTTTCCAGCTGAATAACGGAGCACATAAGGTCTTTCATTTAAAAAAGGAAACATAACAATGTGGACCCCTGAAATGAGCGATAGCTTTGCTTACTTGTTGCTGTGGTGACAGAGGAAGCAGTCTCAGCCAAGAAGCAGACTCTGTTGGCAACCGGGTTCGTTGCATGTCATTTGTGTTGATAATTGACTATCTTATCATAACATATGATTAATCTGATATTATAATACGCCTTTCCTTTCCATTATGATTTTTTATGACTAGAGGGACACTCATACAGTGCTTTCAGAAAGTATTCATTCCCCTTGACTTATTTGACATTTTGTTGTGTTACAGCCTGAATTCAAAATGGATTCAAAATATTTGTTTCTCACCTATCTACACACATAACACCATAATGACAAAGTGAAAATGGGGATGCTATGGCGATGCTTTTCAGCGGCAGGGACTGGGAGACTGGTAAGGATAGAGGGAAAAATTCATTGAGGCAAATCCTTGATGAGACAGACTGGGGGTGAAGATTTGCGTTCCAACAGGACAATGACACCAAGCATACAGCCTAAGCAACACTGGAATGGCTTCAGAACAAGAATGTGAAAGTTATCAAATCCCATTGAAAATCTGTGGCAAGACTTGAAGATTGCTGTTCACCACCGCTCCATCTCTAATTTATTAACATAGTTTGAGATGATCTGTAAAGAAGAATGGGAGAAAATCCCCAAATCCAGAAGCTCATACAGACATACCCATGGTGACTCAAAGCTGTAATCACCGCCAAAGGTGCTTCTACAAAGTATTGACCCAGGGGTATGAATAGTTATGGAAATTAAATATTTCTGTATTTAATTTTTTATAAATTTGCTAAAATGTCAACAACAACAAAAAATCACTTTGTTATGGGGTTTTGTGTGTAAATGGGTGAAAAAAATACATGTAATTAATTTTGAATTCAGGCTGTAACACAACAAAATGTGGAATAATTCAAGAGGTATGAATACTTTCTGAACGCACTTGTCAGGGTTTTCGCTGCTGGTCATTCGAGTCAAGTGCAGGAGAGCAGAGTATTGGTGATCAGGCGACTTTATTAGCCAAGAGCAACAAACAGACGGGTGCAAACAGCAACAACTCAAACCAACCGGCAAAAGTTACAAGCGCAAAATACTGTCAATAATACAACAATAAGGTTCACCAATAATTCCCCAAATAGGGTTTAGGCAATGCCCAGGGTGAAAAACCAGACTGGTGTGATACAACAAACACAAAACAAAAAATTCCACACAAAGACATGGGGGGGCAACAGAGGAATGTATATATGCAGTGTGATTGGGGAATGTAAACCAGGTGTGCAGGGAACAAGACAAAACAAATGGAACAATGAAAAATGGAGCGGCGATGGCTAGAAGGCCGGTGACTTCGACCGCCGAACGCCGCCCAAACAAGGAGGCGAGCCGACTTCGGCGGAAGTCGTGACAGCACTGTAGCTGTTGCTGGAGAATAACTTTTGCAGAGAGCAGTAATATCACGTTTCTTCCTTTAAAAAATTATGTAAAAAATAAATAAACAAGTCAATATTATGCTTGTTTCAACTTTTTTCATGCCATTGATTCTCCATATCATAACACCAACACTGTATTTCAGTATGTACCATTTTCCCAAAATATTTATGTACTGTATGTATATGGTAGTTAGGCCCCTAACCCTAAAATATACCTCATGTAACATTATAGTCAAGTTCAAAAGTTTTTTCTATTGCCAATCTTAGCCAAATAAAATATCTAAACCAATGCACATAATATATAGCTCTAGATATACTGAACTTCCCAAAATAGACTTTGGGACATAGACTACATCCTTGCCCTAGGTCATATGGGTAATTTAAGTCATATACTGTATAATAGTGGGCTAATCCCTGTTACCTTTCAGGGATTGAAATGTCTGTAATGTCAATTTATTAAAGGTTTATTTAGGGCAAAAACTAAAAAGAGTTACAGTCTTTCAACTGTAACTAAAACAAAATGGTGAATAAGATATTTTAAGTGCCAATTCTTACCAATCTCTACAGCTTCCGTCCAAAACCGAATCCTGTGAAATGACGTCGCCACATACTGGAGGATTAACTGGCTAGCTGAAGTGGCTAGCTTAGTTAACGAACTAGTTAAATTCGTTGTGACGTGCATAACAAACCACCAAAGACACACCCAATTTCTGTGCCAAAATTGAGAAAGGGGCTGAATCATCAAATCAACACATTTCCTTTGTCACATGCTTAGTAAACAACAGGTGTAGACTAACAGTGAAACACTTTCTTACAGGCCCTACACAACAAAGCAGAGAGAAAAATAGATTATATTATAACACAAGGAATAAATACACAATGAGTAACGTGCTGAGTCGATGTACATGGGTACAAGATAATTGAGGTAGGTATGTGCATATAGGTAGGTGTAAAGTGTCTCGCCAACAGTATAGATAATGAACAGCAACTGAGTCAAAAAGAGTTAGTGAAAAACGGGTCAATGCAGATAGTCCTGGTAGCTATTTGGTTCTATATATCGGTATCGCTTGCCGTGTAGGCAGTAGAAGAGAGAACAGTATGACAGGGATGGGCAACTGGCATCACGTCACATGGAGGAACTCAGTAAGGGTCTCAACTTACTGTTGAGAGCTAGAATAATGGAATACACAATTTCAAAATTTGGTTGTGCATCAGCAGTCACTCAATTAGACATGTCAGCTAAATGTTTTTGGATTTGTAAGTAAGTCTAGCGGCCAGCTATCTAAACTTGTAGCAAGCATGGTCGAATTACCGACCAGGGTAGGGCCCATTGATAATCAGTTATCATATTAAAAACTGCAAGCATTTGCCTCCCTCCTTTGGCAAAATGTATAGAATTGCAGGAAATGAGTTATGCTAAATCTTCTCGCCGCCCCATGGCAAAATGTGTAGAATTGCAGGAAATGAGTTATGCTAAATATTCTCACTGCCCCATGGTAAAATGTGTAGAATTGCAGGAAATGAGTTATGCTAAATCTTCTCGCTGCCCCATGGCAAAATGTGTAGAATTGCAGTAAACCTGCTTTAAAAAGGCAACATTTTTCTAAATGAACTTCGCTGTCAAAAGGGGGGCCGCTAAAATTAGCTCATGTGGAGAGGGTAGAAAGTTTTATGTTCCTCGGCGTACACATCACGGACAAACTGAATTGGTCCACCCACACAGACAACGTGGCGAAGAAGGCGCAGCAGCGCATCTTCAACCTCAGGAGGCTGAAGAGATTTGGCTTGTCACCAAAAGCACTCACAAACTTTTACAGATGCACAATCGAGAGCATCTTGTCGGGCTGTATCACCGCCTGGTATGGCAACTGCTCCTCCCACAACCGTAAGGCTCTCCAGAGGGTAGTGAGGTCTGCACAACGCATCGCCGGGGGCAAACTACCTGCCCTCCAGGACACCTACACCACCCGATGTCACAGGAAGGCCATAAAGATCATCAAGGACAACAACCACCCGGAGCCACTGCCTGTTCACCCCGTTATCATCCAGAAGGCGAGGTCAGTACAGGTGCATCAAAGCAGGGACCAAGAGATTGAAAAACAGCTTCTATCTCAAGGCCATCAGACTGTTCAACAGCCACCACTAACATTGAGTGGCTGCTGCCACACATGTAAAACATGTATCACGTGCCACTTTAAACAATGCCACTTAATATAATGTTTACACACCCTACATTACTCATCTCATATGTATATACTCTACTTGTCAAACCCTGACCTTATATTCTTTGTTTTCTTTATTATTTTGGTTAGGTCAGGGTGTGAAAAGGGTGATATATGTGTTTTTGTACTAGTCTAGGTGTTATGTATGTCTATGGTTGCCTAGATTGGTTCTCAATTAGAGGCAGCTGTTTATCGTTGTCTCTGATTGGGAACCATATTTAGGCAGCCATATTCCTTGGGTATTTCGTGGGTTATTGTCTATGGTTAGTTGCCTGTGTCTGCACTTGTTTATATATAGCTTCACGTTCATTTTGTTGTTTTGTAAAGTTTGTATAGTGTTCTTCGTTTCATTAAAAAGAAGAATGTATTCACATCACGTTGCGCCTTGGTCTCCTCCATTCAACGAACGTGACAGTACTCGATACCATCTACTACATCTTGCCTATGCCGTTCTGTACCATCACTCATTCATATATCTTTACGTACATATTCTTCATCCCTTTACACTTATAAGGTAGCTGTTGTGAAATTGTTAGGTTAGATTACTCGTTGGTTATTACTGCATTGTCGGAACTAGAAGCACAAGCATTTCGCTACACTCGCATTAACATCTGCTAACAATGTGTATGTGACAAATAAAATTGGATTTAATTTTTAGAGTTCCTGGATTGCAGGAAGCTCGGCGCCAGTGATGTATTGTGCCATACACACTACCCTCTGTAGCGCCTTGCGGTCGGATGCCAAACAGTTGCCATACCAAGCTGGGATGCAGCCAGTCAAGATGCTGTCAATGGTGCAGCTGTAGAAATTTTTGAGGATCTGAGGGCCCATGCCAAATCTATTCAGCTTCCTGAAGGGATAAAGCCGTTATTGTGACTTCTTCGCGACTGTGTGGGTGTTTGTGGACCATGTTAATTCCTTACTGATGTGGACACAGAGGAACTTGAAGCTCTTGACTCACTCCAGGAACAGCCCAGTCTATATGGATAAAATTACAGTTACATTTCTATTAAGTTTGGAACAAGAAGCTGTCTGCTTACTATTATGGATCAGCCTTGAGCTGCCCAGTGGCACAAGCCTACCAGAAGAGCATAAATTACTTCTGTGCTCGCTTTGAGGCAAGCAACACTGAGGCAAGCATGAGAGCATCAGCTGTTCCGGACGACTGTGTGATCACGCTCTCCATAGCCGATGTGAGTAATACATTTAAACAGGTCAACATTCACAAGGCCGCGGGGCCAGACGTAATACCAGGATGTGTAGTCTGAGACAAAGCTGACCAACTGGCAAGTGTCTTTACTGACATTTTCAACCTGTCCCTGACTGAGTCTGTAATACCAACATGTTTTAAGCAGACCACCATAGTCCCTGTGCCCCAGAGCAATAAGGTAACCTGCCTAAATGACTACTGAGCCATAGCACATGAAGTGCTTTGAAATCCTGGTCAAGACTCACATCAATACCATTATCCCAGAAACCCTGGGCCCACTCCAAATTGCATACCGCCCTTACAGATCCACAGATGATGCAATCTCTATTGCACTCCACACTGCCTTTCACATCTGAACAAAAGGAACACCTATGCGAGAATGCTATTCATTGACTACAGCTCAGCGTTCAACACTATAGTGCCCACAAAGCTCATCAATAAGCTAAGGACCCTGGGACTTAACACCTCCCTCTGCAACTGGATCCTGGACTTCCTGACAGGCCACCCCCAGGTGGTAAGGGTAGGTAACAACACATCCGCCACGCTGATCCTCCACACAGGGGCCCCTCAGGGGTGCGTGCTCAGTCCCCTCCTGTAATCCCTTTTCACTCATGACTGCATGGCCAGGCACGACTCCAACACCATCATTAAGTTTGCCGATGACAAAACAGTGGTAGGCCTGCTTCACCGACAATGACGAGACAGCATATAGGGAGGAGGTCAGAGACCTGGCCGCGTGTTGCCAGAATAACAACTCAACGTGATCAAGACAAATGAGATGATTGTGGACTACAGGAAAAGGAGGACCGAGCACGCCCCCATTCTCATCGGTGGGGCTGTAGTGGAGCAGGTTGAGAGCTTCAAGTTCCTTGGTGTCCACATAACCAACACACTAACATGGTCCAGGCACATCAAGACAGTCGTGAAGAGGGCACAACAAAACATATTCCCCCTCAGGAGACTGAAAAGATTTGGAATGGGTCCTCAGATCCTTTTAAGGTTCTACAGCTGAACCATCGAGAGCATTCTGACTGGTTGCATCACTGCCCTGGTAGGGCAACTGCTATGCCTCCGACCACAAGGTGCTACAGAGGGTAGTGCGTCCGGCCCAGTACATCACTGGGGCCAAGCTTCCTGCCATCCAGGACCTCTATACCAGGCGGTGTCAGAGGAAGGCCCTAAAAATTGTCAAAGAATCCAGTCACCCTAGTCATAGACTGTTCTCTCTGCTACCGCATGACAAGCGGTACCGGAGCACCAAGTCTAGGTCCAAGAGGCTTATAAACAGCTTCTACCCCCAAGCCATAAGACTCCTGAACATCTAATCAAATGGTTACCCAGAATATTTGCATTGCCCCCCCCTCTCTCTTTTACGCTGCTGTTATTCTCTGTTAATATCTGTGCATAGTCACTTTAATAACTCTACTTACATGTACATATTACCTCAATTCCCTTGACTAACAGGTTCCCCCACACATTGACTGTGTACCGGTACCCACTGTATATAGTCTCGCCATTGTTATTTTACTGCTGCTCTTTAACTACTTGTTACTTTTATTTCTTATTCTTATTCGTATTTGTTAAACTGCACTGTTGGTTAGAGACGTGTAAGTAAGCATTTCACTGTAAGGTCTAAACCCGTTGTATTCTGCGCATGTGACTAATAACATTTGATTTGATTGATTTGACCAACCAAAGAGACAGGGTTGGGATGTTAAAATTACTAACTGGGACTTAAGATAATGGTTTCATTCCAATCCTTGCTCTGTGATAAGATAAGAAAGGAAATTACCCCATTGGACAACAGCTACTGTACACATGAGCAGATTGTTCTATGATGGGTGAAGGGGATACCTAGTCAGTTGCACAACTGAATACATTCAACCGAAATGTGTCTTCCACATTTAACCCAACCCCTCTGAATCAGAGAGGTGTCAGAGGCGGCCTAAATTGACATTATCGGCGCCCAGTTGATGTGGAGGTCAACTGCCTTGCTCAATGGCAGAACTGCATCATTTCCAACCTGCCAGCTCTGGGATTCGAACAAGCTACCTTTCAGTAACTATCCAAACACTAACTGCTAGGCTTCAAGGGCCCAGCGCCTAGCAACACAGGTTTTATATCTCCACCCCCCAAAAAAACTGTGCATTTGGAACATGTTCCCAGAAGCTGTTGTCGGCGCCCAGTTTTCAGACACTTAAGTTCCACATCCTGGCCCCATCACTCTCCATCTTATCCTGATGGACGCTGAGAGGCCACTGCTTCTGGTTTCCAAAAAAAGTCATCAACATGTCCTTTCGCTGTGGGGATGAGACAAAAAGAGACTGATACAGACCCAGGGCCTGTACTTAAAAGGCAGGTAGCCTAGTGGTTAGAGAGGCAAGCTAGAGACTGGAGGGTTGCCAGTTTAAATCCCAGGTTTGACAGGAAAAATATGGTGTGAAGTGAGCTGGCAACCAAAGGGTTGCTGGTATGGAATCTTAAATTCCATTACCTGCTGTTGTGCCCTTGAGTACTTAACACCCCACAACAACTGGTCCATGGGAGCCCAGTGTGACAGCCCCCTGCTACAACCACATTTTGGTTGGACCTTGTGTACAATTGACAAATGAAGTGATCTTAATCTGAAAAGCGTCTCAGAATATGAGTGCTGATCGAGTATGGTGGTATTTTCACCTGGTACCTGTCCATACATTGGTGGTTGGGAATACCTGTTTTGGAGGGTGAACATGTGACCTATAGTGTTGTTTAGAACTGTGGCCCACAGCAAGAGGGAACGAGAGAGAGATATTGGATGTGAGGAATGTCAAAAGAGACCTGCTGAGAGAAAGAGCAGGTCCTTCTCTCAAAATGCCACGGTACAAATCACCGCTCCGTCAAGCGCAGAGGGGAAAGCACTTTTCCTCACTACGTCGTCAGCCTTGAAAGATTGCTTCTTTTTCCAGATGGTCTGAGGAGACCGTGCACATTCCGACTTCCGCCAGCACCTCCAGTTGCCCGGCCGAACTGCCAGGGGAATGGGAAGCATATTTGGGCCCCTCACTGGAGATTAATATCAGATATTCCTGTTTCCCTCACCCACCAAACAGTTGAATTGATTTATTGTGGAGAGCAGGGAAGAGGAGGGAGGAGGGCCCCACGTCAGGTTGGTCTCAATTGGCTCGGTTGTTGATGAGGAGCCGTGTCAACTGACCTATGGGTGTGTGAGTGCGAGTGGGAACTCAGTGGGCTAATAGAGTATTGCATTCCGAAACCTGCCTGATCACACAAACACACTGCAAGTGCTATATGCAACAATTCCACCAATAGGTAGACCTAAATGTCAATGAGAAATCCGTGGTAGTGGAAAAGTAGTAGAAAAGGAATCAAATATTTATTTTAATACAAGACCTACTTGAACACACACAGATCGGCTTATTCAATAACATTAGACAATAATGCATGGGATGAATAGTTAACTTTAGTGCTCAAGGCTTCTACTCAACAGAAAAGTTGGCGAGACCCAGGAATAATGGTACACCCAGTATATCACAAAGACCTAATTGAGCCTTTGCAGCGTGATGGCAGCAAGCCGGAGTTAAGAGCAAAGCGTCCCTGAGAAAGTTTTAGGGAACGGACCAGCGTCTCGGCCCAAATCTCCCAGCTGCTTCTTGGTCCCTAATTGACAGGCCCAGGTGTTCAGGCAAGATTTGAAACCCAAGTCAGTGGACTGTTAGTGTTACTTATTCCAAAAAGAGGGCTGCACAGCCTAATCCTATATCTTATCATGCTGTGAAAACAAGGTAGTCTTTAAAATGTAATACTCCATGTGATGGTCATCTTGAAGAGGCACGCACTGTGCACTCCACTTCACAGTTTGTGTGTATGTATGCATGTGCACCTGTCTGTGTGCATGTGTGTATGGACATGCATGTGTGTGCCTCTGTGTTCTTCCCTGTGTGTATGTGTGTGTGTGTGTGTGTGTGAGAGCTACCCTGTTTTTGTACATGTGGTTATGCTCTAGTCTTGGCACCACATGGGGTAACTGCAGCTCTCCATGTTCCAGTCGAGATGCAACAGTGGTAGTGGTGGTGGTGGTGGTGGGGGGTGATATTAGGATAATGAGAAAAGTTCAGTTGAAGTCTAACTTCACAGATACCATCTTGTCGAGGAGAATGACGAGGTAAGGGGTTCAAAAGTTCACCCAGTGCTCACTTTGAATGCCACCTTGAATTGGTACACATTTCAAATGTCAAGCAGCGCGGGCACTCATTTACCTTTTCAAATCAACCCGTGAGAGGAACAAATTCTGAGGGGAATACCAAATGAGGCCACTTCAAAAGGACCTGTCCTTTCCACATCTTCTCCAGCGAATTTGTAAAGCAGATCCGAATCGACTCAATGAAAACAATTTGTGGCATGGCCTCTTCTGGATCCCCACGCTGAGACAAAAGTTGTTCTCGTCACAGAAGATACCATAAAATCAATTGCTTCACATGTAACCCCTGAACGCTACAGGGGCATTCAAGTGTCACTTGGGGGTAGAAAGAAAAAGTGTCCACTCTCCTGCTTGCACCACAAGCACAAGCTCTTTCATGAAAGCAAATAAAAGATTGAATGCAGTGAATAAGGTTGGTCTGTTCTTACTACTTCCACCCAATCTCTTTTCCTTTCCTCTCCTCTCCTCATCGCTCTCCCTCATCTGGTCTCTCCACTGTTGTGAGAGAAAAAAAAACATTGTATCCATGCAGCTCAGGGGAAACCTGCCTGTCTCTTTTTTCCATAGATGTCTGGTGGAGACGCATTTCCTGCACGCATTCAGTGTGTCTTCCTACTGTCTGTAGGAGTGCATGTGTATTTGTGTGTCTTTGTACTGTGTGTGTATGTGTGTGTGTGTCTTTCTGCTGTATGTCTGTGTGTATGTGGAGGCCTTGCCACGTTGCGGGGCTCCTGCTCTGGGCAGACGACCAGGAGACTAGGGGCCTGGCCTTTCTCCAGGGCAGCCACGGCCTGTGTCCTGCCTGGCTGCATGCATGCCCAGAGGGTGTGGAGCCTGCCTGCGTTGGCACCATGCGTCCCACAGTTAAGGGAAAGCATGCTGATCAAATCCAATTATCTATGAAGTCACTTGTACTTAGAGGAAAAGCACAGAAGCATATTTGCCTGGTGAAATGATAAAACCCTAACATGAAAATAACAGAAGAGGTGAGGAGAAACTGAGAAGGCTTCTTGTTAAATCAGGGTTATGTCTCAGTGGCTTAAAAAGCTATCGATACCCCGGCTTGTCTGTGCCATCCACAGTGCTTCTCTCAAACCACAATACACCCTTGCTGTGTAGCTCAGAGTGCACAAGTGAGTAGCTTCAAGCCTGACACTCTATTTTGTTTTGACAGCCTTCATACTAACCTAATATTGTTTGAATGGATTTCAAAATGCAGAGACACAATATTAACTACTCCCATGTCTGTTGTGTTGACAGTATATGGAGCCTGAGAAAAGATAACTATTCTAAGTGCTTTGGTATGTGGTTGGAAGACCAATTGGACTCTGAGTCTCATATTGGTCATGCTAAAGAAAGCAGCTGCGGAATTTACAGTAGTGTGCTCTCACCACAACTGACTGCCCTGCAGCTGAGCAATTAATCAGCGGTTAACCCCACAAACCTTGCGTGGAATCAAAAATGTACCACCACTGACGCACAGCCATACATAAACACACCGCTTACATCCATCCCTAAAAAAGACCAATGCGCAAACAAAACATATTCCAAAAGTAAACGTTTCCAATATCACCACGCCAAACTAATTTTGTCAATACTTTCAAGGTACCCAACACAGATGCCAAGGCTTTGAGGATCTATGAGGGTCTCAAGGCCTTTTAAATAAGTTGAAATGGAAAAGAGGAAAATACTGAGAAGAGTATTGATGTAAAATCCATAACCTCCATGGTCGCTTAGCAGTCAGATGCTCTTACAAAATTTTACTTAACATGTGTTGTTAGCTAAGCGGTGCCTAAAGACCTCTTGCTCTCCACAAAATACTGATATGCTTTAGCAAAGGCAGAAGGAAGGACTGTGTACTGCTTGAGCAGACGGGATGTATTTTTTTGCAATAAGCAAGTAGGAGGTTTTTAACAAGACATCTGGGGTAAAAATCCCCTTGCCTCCATAAAAAGCCTCCAGCCCTATGGCGCTTAATTGCATTCACCATATGCATACGGTGTCAGAGGAAGGCCCTAAAAATGTTCAAATACTCCAGCCACCATTTTCCTCTCTGCTACCCCATGGCAAGCGGTTCTGATGCACCAAGCCTGGAACCAACAGGAAACTGACCAGCTTCTACCCCCAAGCCATACGACTGCTAAATAGTTAGTTAAATAGTTAACCAAATAGCTACTCAGACTATCTGCATGACCCTTTTTGCACTAACTTGTTTGACTCATCACATACGCTGCTGCTACTGTTTATTATTTATCAATTTATTCCTAGTTATATGTACATGTCTACCTCAATTACCTTATACCCCTGCATATGAACTCGCTACTGGTACCCCGTGTGTAGTGTGTCTTCAGAGAGTATTCAGAAAGTATTCAAACCCCTTTAAAGAATGGTGTTGTGTTTCAGCCTGAATTTAAAATGGATACAATTGAGATTTTGTGTCCCTGATCTACATACAATACCCCATAATGTCAAAGTGGAATTTTGTTTGTCGAAAAAAAAAGCTGAAATGTCATCAGGCAATAACTTATTTTTCGCCTAAAATTACATACCCATATCTAACTGCCTGTAGCTCGGGACCTGAAGCAACGATATGCATTTTCTTGATACCATTTAAAAGGAAACACTTTGAAATTTGTGGAAATGTTAAATTAATGTAGGAGAATATAACATATTATATCTAGTAAAAGATAAACCATGCGTTTGAGACTTTTTTGTTCCATCACCTTTGAAATGCAAGAGAAATTCCATTATATCACTTGGGAGTCTAGGCCAATTTAGATTTTGGCCACTAGATGGCAGACACAGCAGGGGTTCAAACTGTAGAATCCTGTTCCTGCATTTCAATATGAAATTGATTTTATCAAACAAAACTATGCTACATTTTATCTCTGGGACTCTCAGGATGATAAATCGGAATTACTGAATGTAAGTACATTATTTACCTTCAGAGGTGAATGTATCAAACCAGTTGCCGTGATATTTTTTGTTTGTTATTGTGCACACTTCTCAAACAACAACACAGAGTTAAACATGGAATAAACAAGCGTACAGAAAAAAAAGTATATATACAGTGTGTGCAAATGGCGTGAGGAGGTAAGGCAATAAATAGGCCATAGTAGCGGAATAATTACAATTTAGCAAATTAACACTGGAGTGATAGTTGAGCAGATGATGATGTGTAAGTAGAAATACTGGTGTGCAAAAGAGCAGAAAAGTCAATAAAAACAATATGGGGATGAGGTAGGTAGATTGGGTGGGCTATTTAGAGATAGGCTATATACAGCTGCAGCGATCAGTTAGCTAGTCAGATAGCTGATGTTTAAAGTTAGTGAGGGAAATATGTCTCTAGCTTCAGCTATTTTTGCAATACGTTCCAGACATTGGCAGCAGAAAACTGGAAGGAAATAAGTTGTTGGCTTTGGGGATGACCAGTGAGATATACCTGCTGGAGTGCGTGCTACAGGTGGGTGTTGTTATCGTCACCAGTGAGCTGAGATAAGGTGGCGCTTTACCTAGCATAGACTTATAGATGACCTGGAGCCAGTGGGTCTGGCGACGAATATGTAGCGAGCATACAGGTCGCAGTGGTGGGTGGTATAAGGGGCTTTGGTGACAAAACGGATGGCACTGTGATAGACTGCATCCAGTTTGCTGAGTAGAGTATTGGAAGCTATTTTGTAAATGAAGGTTAACATCACATTGCATCTTTTCACAAATAGTTTCATGTTTAATCACATATGTTTCACAATATTTAGACCTGACAGCTGGGAAATGTACACTTTAAGAGATACTGTTATGTATTTGTGTTTCCTGTCCTTCATGAGATCAACAAATGAAACACACTCAACATGACTGTCCCTTAAGTGTCCACGGACCACTCCCACATTCTCAAAAATATTAATGTTGTTGAATTATTAAAACTTTTTATGTCCAAGGGTTTCTCTGTGTTCCACAGTTTACATTCTAATCTTGAACACTACAGAGCATAGAGGCAGCGTATTTTATGACAGTCATGAAACAGCCGACTTCCCGCTCTCCTCCCTCTACGATAGAGAGCACGCTGTCGAGCGGACCCACTGTAACCTGATCCGTCAGATCTTCACAGGAGAGGTATGACAATGGTATTATTACATGTAAGTATGTTATTACTTTTCCTTTCTTTCTCTCTGCATTGTTGGGAAGGGCCCGTAAGTATGCATATCACTGTTAGTCTACCTGTTGTTTATGAAGCATGTGACAAATAACATTTGATTTGATACTGGCTTGTCTGTATGTCATGCAGTTTTTTGTGACCTCATCTGTCAGGCTGTGGGTAACTGGTGCATGGAATCAGGCGCAGGAGAGCAGAGGTGAGTGTACAAGGTAATTTATTCCACGAACAGCACCAGTATAAAACAAATACTAAAGGTGCGTGAAATACCGGTCACTCGTAAATAACGGGCGCAATAACGAACCCGGCAAACAATACCAGCCAACAAGTTATATACATTATATACAAACATGCACACAAAAATGGAGGAAACAGAGGGTTAAATAATGAACATGTAATTAGGGAATAGAAACCAGGTGTGTAGAAAACAAAGAAAAAAATAATGGAAAATGAAAAGTGGATCGGCGATGGCTAGAAAGCCGGTGATGTCGAGCGCCGAATGCAGCCCGAACAAGGAGAGGGACCGACTTTGGCGGAATTCGTGACAGTACCCCACCCTTGACTCGTGGCTTCAGCAGCGCGCCGACACCGGCCTCGGGGACGACGAGGCGCAGGGCGATCCGGATGGAGACGGTGGAACTCCCGCAGCATCGAGGGGTCCAAAACGTCCTCCACCGGCACCCAGCATCTCTCCTCCGGACCTTACCCCTCCCACTCCACGAGGTACTAAAGGCCCCTCGCCCGACGCCTATAGCAAGGCTATATACAGGTGTCTGTATATAGCCTTGCTTCTCTTTTTTCAAATGTCTTTCTACTGTTGTTTTATTTCTTTACTTACCCACACACACACACACTTTTTTTGGCACCATTGGTTAGAGCCTGTAAGTAAGCATTTCACTGTAAGGTTTATACCTGTTGTATTCGGCGCACGTGACAAATAAACTTTGATTTGATTTGAATCTAGTATGGATCAAACTGCTTACGCCGGGGCCCCTTCGATGTCCAGAGGGGGTGGAGGAACCTCCCGCACCTCAGACTCCTGGAGTGAACCAGCCACCACCGGCCTGAGGAGAGACACAGACGTCGACCGCCAAACGCCACACGAACAAGGAGAGGGACCGACTTTGGCGGAAGTCGTGACATCATCTTTCTGCAGGATTATGCATGTAAGATCAACAGTTGCTTTTGCTTTTCGTACTCTGCAGTTTCACCATTGCATACTTACCAAGCTTTCGTCTGATTCCTGAGCCCAGGTCCTGGCCACAGCAGAGGGTCAGGTATCAGATATGATTAAAAAAGAAGAACAATTCCCACTCATTTGTGTATTCCTCAGCTAAAACAGATGACCATACAGTTCTAATTGATTATAATGAGAAATCCTTTTTGTAGTGTATCATGTAATCATGGGCTAAAACTCATGTAAACATGCAGAGGGCTGATTGTTTCTTCTTAAGATAAGTTAAGTGCTAATTGGGAAATCAATCCAAACACTAAATAGGCATATGGCATATATGGCAACTGCATTTCATTGACATTAAGATATTTGGATTCAATATCACAGGTGGTAATCGTCTCTCAAATCTGGTCGCATTCAAGTGGCTCTTGATAAACAGCTAACTTATTTTTGTCAATTGCTGTTCAAATACGTGATATATATTTCAAAAATGTTACAAACAGATTTTAAATGGCCATCCTTGAAGAAAAAGAAACGCACACCTATTTAGGCAAGGAGCTGGCGGAGTAGAAAACTTGAAAATAAAGAAGAGCCGCACACTCTAGGAGCTCAGATGCAAAAATGTAATATCCAACGTTTCGACAGGCAATCTGTTTTATACCCTGATGAAGACAGATTGCCTGTCGAAACGTTGGATATTACATTTTTGCATCTGAGCTCCTAGTGTGCGGCTCTCCTTTATTTTCAAATGGCCATCCTTACCATTTCCTTTCGATAGTGGGAGTCTAAGTGTTTCACAGATATCCTTCAGTTCCTCATTTGATTCTGCAGGGTTTTGCAGCATTTCAAGTTGCCCCCAAGGACCTCTATGAGGTCGGGCCTCTATGACCTCCATAACTTGGTTCAGGGCAGTCCTGAATTCTGTACGGATCATCTCCAGTTTCACCATTATCCTCATCTCCACTGCTTGAAGATCTGCAAAATAATAAAGACTCAACGGTTTAGCTGCAAGCAGTGTGACCAGGCAGGCAGGACATGTATGAAGGCCATGTAGAAATACTTAGATCAAAATATCCACCCTTCATGTGTATTAGTAGTATTGATAACCATATAGCTGCTGACAGCCATACAATTTGGAATTGATGTTGCTAATACAAGAGGAGCAACATTTTGTAATATATATGCTAGCACAATATACCTTTAATGTATCCAGCGGGCATCCCAGAAGCCACGGGCTTATCAAGCAGGGATGGCAGCTCTTGGTCTAAAATATAAGTCAAAATTCATGCTGTTATTTAAACTTTCTACATGTGCGATTTCAAGATCAATAACTTGATGGCTAAAGAAACCTGATTCTGATGCTCTGGTCTTGGCCAGCTTCTTCCTGGCTGCCACTTGGACTAACTGAAAAAACAGAAGAAAAATAATGAAGACATACTTTGCATGCTTTTGAAACTGGCACAAACACCAAAAGTAAAGGGATGTCAGTCAGGAGCTCAGTGGAAAGGTTGATGAATCCCAACCTAAATAAATCCTAAATATATTTTTTTGTTTTAAATCATGTTTTTAGTTTGATGGCAAATACATGCAGATATTTACAAACATGGCATCACACTTGTGTTTTACCCCAGAGGAATATGGTGATTGCACTACTGTTTTAAGTACAAGTTCCACCCATACACAGCACCACAAGTATTTGGAATGTTCTAACATTATGCACCAAGTAGTAATAATACTTTAAATAACCTAATATGCAAAAATGTGATGGTAATTGTATTCTATTGAGTGGCTTTGAAAGGTTTGTAAAGCTATAATACAATTAAATTGTTTACCCTCACAAATTACAACCAGACACTTACTGTCGCTCTGGCTTGAGGTGGCACATGGCCTCAAGTCCTCTGCAACTTCAGAGAATATCACAGATGTCAAACCATTACCACATTTACAGTACACGCTTAACATATTTTCCTGTACATCCCATACAGTTGGAAGGAACAGAACTTTGAGAAAGTAGGCTCATTTATCAGACGTGAAACATTTAAAACATTATGTTCCCTGTAGGGTCTTTTCAAAGACACTGGCTCTTGAAGTTGCTAATATAATTTTTTTTTTACACTTGTGACTAATAATCAAGTGTGTCAAGATCAGATGGGTGTGGTAATTTCTTCTCATATCAACTGTCATTAGGTTATGATTTCATGCCGCCTCTACAATTTAAGACTAGTACTTGCATTAACTGTAAGATTTTCCTCACCCACATACTTGAATGTGTGTCAAACTTGCCATCAACTTGCTGATTATACATTTAATGACCTAGTAACCTAATGCAGGATCTTACCACTAGGGTCTGGTGGAAGATGGGGCACTGGAAGCTGGGCTTGTCTGGGTTCATTTGTCTTTTTCTGGAGTGCTTCACTTCCATCAACATCTTATGAAGCACAATACAACATTTTTTTTGTTCTTATCATCTACTTCCTGATGCATGTAATGCACACAATGGAATAAGAGTAGTTAAGAGGGGGAAGTTACTGACTCTACTGACCAGGAATGGGTTGCCCCAGTTAGATGCTAATAAGGTGTAAGAGATAAGTTGGCCTACCTACGCCCGACGTAATGATTTAGAAAATTGAACAAGATGCGACATGTCTAGTCATGAAACACTTACCTTGGAAACTAGTTAATTTATTTATACTTTATGTCTACTCCACATTACACTTAGTTTTTACACCCTGGCAAAGCGAAATCTATTACTTACAACCAGGTGGTGACAAAGGTTTACGCCTGGCTTAGAAAACATTCTATGTTCATTAAAAATTCATTCATTAAAAATCCTACAATGTGATTTTCAGGATTTATTTTTCCTCATTTTGTCTGTCATAGTGGAAGTGTACCTATGATGAAAATTACAGGCCTCTCTCATCTTTTTAAGTGGGAGAACTGGTACAATTGGTGGCTGACTAAATACTTTTTTGCCCCACTGTATATGTCGAAAACTTGATTGGTGACAAGCTTATAATTTTGGAATATGTCAACAATGGACAAATACCAAAAGATAGGTTTTGGCTGGACTTTAATGTGTTATCACTGAACATCTTATAGCACAACCAAATTACCTTGATTGCAGTTGAGATTACATTAAAAGTGCATACACTACAGTGGCTTGTGAAAGTATTCACACCGCTTGGCATTTTTCCTATTTTATTGCCTTACAACCTGGAATTAAAATGGATATTTGGGGGGTTTGTATTGTTTGATTTACACAACATGCCTACCACTTTGAAGATGCAACAGTTTATTGTGAAACAAACAAGAAATAAGACAAAAAAACTGAACTTGAGCATAACTATTCACTCCCCCCAAAGTCAATACTTTGTAGAGCCACCTTGCAAGTCTCTTGGGGTATGTCTCTATAAGCTTGACACATCTAGCCACTGGGATTTTTTCATTCTTCAAGGCAAAACTGCTCCAGCTCTTTCAAGTTGTATGGGTTCCACTGGTGTACCACAATCTTTGAGTCATACCACAGATTCTCAATTGGATTGAGGTCTGGGCTTTTGCTAGGCCATTCTAAGACATTTAAATGATTCACCTTAAACCCCTCGAGTGTTGCTTTAACAGTATGCTTAGGTTCATTGTCCTGCTAGAAGGTGAACTTCTGTCCCAGTCTCAAATCTCTGGAAGACTGAAACATCCCTCATTCCTTTAATTCTGACCAGTTTCCCACTACCTGTGTCGCAGCTGTAATCATCTTCCTTGCACTGTCTGTGTAAACTGTGGTAACTTTGTTTTCATTGTCCCACTGCTTTGCCTGTTTCATTGCCTTACGGAGGGCAAAATGGACTGTTTGCATTCGATCAAAGTCCCAGTCACCTTGCTGTGGTCAAATGCGGTGGTTTGTGCTTTCAGTTTAGCGTGAATGCTGCCATCTATCCACGGCTTTTGGTTTGGATAGGTTTTAGGTCTTCCTGATGAACTCAATCACTGTGTCAGTGTATACATCAAAGTTATTCTCAGAGGCAATTCGGAACATGTCCCAGTCTGCGTGAAAAACAATGACCTCATCTTATTAGGTGGTGTTGACGGGGAGGGCCTATGACAGGGTGATACAATAGATAGCCAAGTGGTAAATGCCATTTTGTTATTAAGAAAGGATAATGCACTTCACAACCAAAATGACTCTCCTACTTGTTTCTGCTTGGCTGGGTAATTTGTATTTATTATGGATGCCCAATAGCAAAGGTAGCAGCTACTCTTCCTGGGATCCAGAAAAATGAAGGCAGTTAAACTATTTTAAAAACATTACAATATATTCATAACAGATTTGACAACACACTAAGTCTATGCCCTCAGGCCCCTACTCCACTATCACATATCTACAACACAAAATCCATGTGTACATGTGGGCATAGTGCATATGTTATCATGTGTGTGCCCATGTTTGTGTTGCTTCACAGTCCCCACTGTTCCATTTTAAAAATCTGATTCTACTGCTTGCATCAGTTATCTGATGTGGAATTGAATTCCATGTAGGCATGGCTCTATGTAGTATTGTGCACCTCCCATAGTCTGTTCTGGACTTGGGGTCTGTGAAGAGACCTCTGGTGGCATGTCTTGTGGGGTATGCATGGGTGTCTGAGCTGTGTGGTAGTCATTTAAACAGACAGCTCAGTGCTTTCAACCTCTCACAGATACAGATACAGAGTCAATCTCTCCTCCACTCCATGTTTGCTCTCTATGTACATCCAAGGACCAGCCGTGCTGCACTGTTCTGAGCCAATTGCAAATTTCCTAAGTCCCTCTTTGTGGCACCTGACTACACGACTGAACAGTAGTCCAGATGCAACAAAACTGGAGCCTGTAGGACCTGCCTTGTTGATAGTGCTGTTAAGAAGGTAGAGCAGCGAATTTATTGGACAGACATCTCCCCATCTTAGCTACTAGTGTATCAATATGTTTTGACCGTGGCAGTTTACAATCCAGGGTTTATTCACATCACCTTGCTCAATTTACACATTATTTATTACAATATTTAGTTGAAGTTTAGGGTTTAGTGAATGATTTGTCCCAAATGCAATGCTTTTATTTTTATTTTTTTATATTTAGGACTATCTTATTCCTTGCCACACATTCTGAAATGAACTGCAGCTCTTTGTTACTTGTTGCAGTCATTTCAGTCACTGTAATAACTGACATGTATAGTGTTGAGTCATGAGCATACATAGACACATTGACCTTACTCATAGACAGTGGTATGTTGCTAGTAAAGATTGAAAAAAGTAAGTGGTCTAGACAGCTGCCCTGGGGAATTCCTGATTCTACCTGGATTATGATGGAGAGGCTTCCATTAAAGAACACCTTCTGTGTTCTGTTAAACAGGTAACTCTTTATCCACAATATGTAAAAGGGATGTAATGTCATAACACATACGTTTTTCCAGCAGCAGACTATGATTGATAATGTCAAAAGCCGCACAGAAGTCAAAACTGCCCCCACAACCTTTTTATCATCAATATCTCTGCCAATCATCAGTCATTTGTATGAAGCTGTGCTTCTTGAATGTTCTTGAAGCGTGCTGAAAATCTGTTGTCAATTTGTTTACTGTAAAATAGAATTGTATCTGGTCCAACACAATTTTTCCAAAACTTTACTATGGGTTGGTAACAGCCTCATTGGTCAGCTATTTGAGGCAATAAAAATATGCCTTATATATATATATATATATTATTTAATCTATTTTTTTTAATTGCATTGTTGGTTAAAGGCTTGTCAGTAAGCATTTCACGGTTAGGTCTACCAACACCTGCTGGATTCGGCGCATGTGACAAATACAATTTTATTTCTTTACTATTCTTAGGTAGCATAATTACTTTTGCTTCCCTCCAGGCCTGAGGGCACACACTTTCTAGTAGGCTTAAATTGAAGATATGGCAAATAGGAGTGGCAAACGTCCTCTATTATCCTCAGTAAATTTCCATCCAAGTTGTCAGACCCCGGTGGCTTGTCATTGTTGATAGACAACAATATGTTTTCACCTCTTCCACTTCCACTTTCACTCAAAATGTCAATTCTTGTAAGTTGTTCAGAGAGGAGGCGAGTGCTCTTGGAGTTTGGTGTCAGGAAAACAACCTCTCACTCAACGTTAAACAAAATAAAGGAGATAATCGTGGACTTCAGGAAACAGCAGAGGGAGCACCCCCCATCCACATTGATGGGACAGCAGTGGAGAAGGTGGAATGCTTCATGTTCCTCGGCCTATACATTACTGACAAACAGAAATGGTCTGCCCACACAGACAGTGTGGTGAAGAAGGCACCTCTTCATTCTCAGGAGACTGAAGAAATTTGGCAAAACTTTATAGATGCACAATTGAGAGTATCCTGTTGGGCTGTATCACCTCCTGGTACGGCAACTGCACCGCCCACAACTGCAGGGCTCTCCAGAGGGTGGTGCGGTATGCACAAAGCATCACCGGGGGAAAACTACTTGCCCTCCAGGACACCTACAGCACCCAATGTCACAGGAAGGCCAACAAGATCATCAAGGACAACAATCATCCAAGCCCTGCTACCATCCAGAAGGTGAGGTCAGTACAGGTGCATCAAAGCTGGGACCGAGAGACTGAAAAACAACCATTTCTCTAGCTATTGTAAACATTCAAACTACATTCCACACACAATGTATACATTACACACACACACACACAAACCTTAAAATATAACAAAACCCCCTAAATTAAAACATTTTCTACTTGAAATTTGATTAAACATTGCCTTTGTTCATATTTCAATGAAAGCTGTACACCACCAGGGCACAAAGATTGTCTTCGGGTCATTTTAGACCTGGCAGTTATAAAATAATTGACATACCACAAAAACCACAGACTCACACACACACACAATGAGAAATGTGGATTGTGTGCTACTGATGGAACTCAGACAAAACGAAAAGGTTCTTGTGCATGTGCAGCATCTCCCCTCCACGACCCCACACATGACTCAAGTTGACAGACAAAATATACATTTCTTGAAAGCATTGTTTACTGATGGGGAATGCAGTCAGAGACTATAAAGGTGCTGCAGATGACAGTCCCACCAGTTCACTCTTTGTTGAAGCCATGAGTGCATGTTTCAGTGCCCAACAGGTCATAGGTCTGATTTTTTTCAGATGTCCAGGAGGAACAAGAGAACAATGATATCTGAAGAAGAAGATGGGGAAGAACGATGCATCATCTTCAGATGAAGAAGAATTCCCCCAAACTGAAAGAGAGACATTTTTGTCAAAGAACAGAAAAATAACAACCAGGCCAGGATGGCAGCACAAAATGTCACAAGGATGACCCCAGGGCCCACAAGACATGCAGTTGCCCATGCCCAGGACATCACCTCAACATTGTACATGTTCATCCTATCAGCCATCGAAAAAAATCATCCTGGAGATTTCCGGAAATATGATGACAACTGGAAAAGGATGGATGAGATTGACCTGCGTACATACATGGGGCAGCAAATCTTAGCGGGTGTGTATAAGTCCCGGGGCAAGGCTACATGTAGTCTCTGGGATGCAGAGAGTGGGGAGGGGGGCGATTTTCAGTGCCACGATGCCACTGAAAGTCTTTCACACTTCTTCAGGAATGCTACGATTTGATAACCGTGAGTCAATATCTGCAAGACATGTGAGAGACAAACTGGCGGCCATAAGAAAGGTCTAAGAGAAGTGGGTGGAGCGTCTGACATACCTCTACAACCCTGGGCCTGAAGTAACAGTGGATGAGCAACTGGTCAATTTTTATTTTCATATCTGTAATGTAAGTGATTTTCACTGTTAATCTTATTATGTATCGCTGTAATATCATTAATTTATGTGGTTGTTTTCTGTGACAATGATACTAATTACTGATAGTAATCTCTATTGTCAAAAGGTCACTGTTTTTTCCGGCAGTATATGCCCAGGAAGCCAGCAAAGTATGTCATCAAGATATGGGTGGTCTGTGACGCACAATCCAGCTACGCTTGGAAGATGCAAATTTACACAGGGAAGCCAACCAGTGGAGGCCCGGAGAAGAACCAGGGGATGCGGGTTGTGCTTGATGTGACAGATGGACTGAGGGGGCACAATGTAACGTGTGACAATTTCTTCACCTCTTATGAACAGGGCCAGCAGCTTCTGAAGAGGAAGATCACTGTGGTGGCACAGTTAGAAAGAACAAGCCTCAGCTCCCCCTGCACTCCTCGCAACAAGGGGAAAAGAGGCCTTCTCATCAAAGTTTGCCGTCACCCCCACCACCACTCTAGTTTCTTACCTCCCAAAGAGGAACAAGAATGTGGTCCTACTGAGCAGGCTGCACAAAACGGCTGAGATCAGTGATCGCGAGGACAGGAATCCAGCCATCATCCTGGACTACAACCACAACAAAGGAGACGTGGACAACCTGGTCAAGGTGATTGGAACTTACAGCTGCAGGAGGATGACTGCCCGCTGGCCCCTGGTCATCTTCCATAACATCATTGATTTGTCCTCATACAAATGCCTTAATGGACAAGATCAACCCTACCTGGATGCCTGATAAGCAGAACAAGAGGAGGGTGTTCCTGGAGCAGCTGGGAAAGGCACTTGTAACCCCACACATTCAAAGAAGGGAGCGCCTCCCCTGCACAACAGCCTCTATGAAAGCTGTTCAGGGGGCTGAATCTTGTCCTGATCCACCTGAGGCTGCAGCTGGAGCAGGCAAGTGGAGGAGATGCCAATTCTGCCCCCTAAAGAAGGACTGTAACACAAATACTATGTGCTGCACATGTGAGAAACACATCTGCAAAGTCCATCCACACAACACTTGCATATGGTCCTACATGCTAATTAGAGTTGACTTATGTTCTTCAGGTTTTTGTTTTGTATCTATCTTATTCTTATTTATTGTTGTTGTTTATACACCTTGTGGGTGGGGGCAATGGTTCAAAATGGGAGAAGACTAGTATTTTGTAGTTGATTTCCTAATTCTACAGTATAAGAATATACCACTATGTTGCCAAAAACGTTCAAGACCTATTGTTTGCCTTCAATAAAATGCATTTGAAACGACTTTCTACACATTTCTGCTACTTTCTTAGGCTATACATGTGCTATATCTTCCTAAAAAAATGAATATTTACACCTATGCAGTACCTTTAGTAATAATAATATTAATAAACCTCTACTTTAGTAAAGAAAACTATTATGACAGGTGTGTTGTAATAAAAACGAGTGGTGTCCACTGATTCAATGCAGTGTTTCTGCATTGTGAATTCACAAAGTTTGTGATGAATGACAGGTTGTTTCTTCATGCAAAATAGATTTGGGTTTAAAATTCAATTAAGCTGCTTTATAATAGGCGTTTAGTGAAGGTGTGCCATTTTTTTAACCTTAGGACAAGGGGAGTATACAGAATGTTAAGACTACACAAGGGCTTTTTGGGGGTATCTGTACTTCACTATTTATATTTTGGACAACTTTTACTTTTCTTTAGGACTGTAATGAAGTATGTACTTTTTACTCCATACATTTTCCCTGACAACCTAACGTACTCTTTCCATTTTGAATGCTTAGCAGGACAGGAAATTGTGAAATTCAAGAACTTATTAACCTCTCTGGGGTAGGCGGGATGCTTGCGTCCCACATGGCCAATAGCCAGGGAAAATGCAGAGCGCCAAATTCAAATACATTTCTATAAAAATCTAACTTTCATTAAATTACATATTCAAGATAGCATTTTAAAGCTACACTCGTTGTGAATCCAGCCAACGTGTCAGATTTCAAAAAGGCTTTTCGGCGAAAGCATAAGAAGCTATTATCTGATGATAGCACAACAGTAAACAATGAGAGTAGCATATTTCAACTCTGCAGGCTCGACACAAAACGCAGAAATAAAATATAAATCATGCCTTACTTTGACGAGATTCTTTTGTTGGCATTCATATATGTCCCATAAACATCACAAATGGTCCTTTTGTTCGATTCATTCCGTCGATATATATCCAAAATGTAAATTTATTTGGCGCGTTTGATCCAGAAAAACACAGCTTCCAACTTACACAACGTCGCTACAAAATATCTCAAAAGTTACCTGTAAACTTTGCCAAAACATTTCAAACTACTTTTGTAATACAACTTTAGATATTTCTAAACATATATAAATCGATCAAATTGAAGACGGGATGATCTGTGTTCAATACAGGAGCAAAACAAACTGACGCTACTTTTCTGGTTACGCGCCTCTATCAAAAAGGTACACATGAAGTGACGTTTGTTCTGAGCTATGGTACTTCTTCATTACACAAAGGAAAAACCTCAACCAATTTCTACAAACTGGTGACATCCAGTGGAAGCAGTAGGAACTGCAGGAAAGTCGATTAAAATTCTGGATTCCCCATGAAAACATATTGAAAAGACAGTGAAAAAATCTGAATGGTTTGTCCTCGGGGTTTCGCCTGCTAAATAAGTTCTGTTATACTCACAGACATGATTCAAACAATTTTAGAAAGTTCAGAGTGTTTCCTATCCAATACTAATAATACTATGCATATATTAGTATCTGGGACAGAGTAGTAGGCAGTTCAGTTTGGGCACGCTATTTATCCAAAAGTGAAAATGCTGCACCCTACTCCAAACAGGTTATTAAGAGAACACGTGGTCATTCCTATTGCCTCTGATCTGGCAGACTCTAAACATATATGCTTCATATGTAAATTATATCTGAGTGTTGGAGTGTGCCCCGGGCTATCTGTAAATGAAGATGGCACCGACAGAGATGGTCGCCTCGCTTCAAGTCCTTAGGAAACCTTATTACATACAGCCGGGAAGAACTATTGTACAGTATATAAGAGTGACGTCAACTTACCAGCATTACACCACCCATCGCTTACGAGCATATTAGTTTCCAATGTCCAGTCTCTAGACAACAAGCTGGTCGAAATGAAGGCACAAGTTACCTTCCAGAGAGACAACCGAGATTGTAACAGTCTCTGTTTTACGGAAACATGGCTCACTCGGGATATGTTGTCAGAGTCAGTACAACCACCGGGTTTCTTCAAACGTCGCATCGACAGAAATAAACATCTCTCTGATATGAAGAAGGGTATGCCTCATGATTAACGGCTCATGGTGTAACAACAGACAGGAACTCAAGTCCTTTTGTTCACCTGACCTAGAATTCCTTACTATCAAATGCCATTATCTCCCAAGAGAATTATCTTTGATTATAGTCACAATCGTGTATATCCCCCCCAAGCAGATACCTCGTCAGCCCTGAAAGAACTTCACTGGACTCAATGTAAACTGGAAACCATATATCCTGAGGCTGCATTTATTATAGCTGGGGATTTTACCTAAATTCTACCAGCGTATTGACTGTACCCGCTCGAGCAAAACACTCGACCACTGCTACCCTAACTTGCGCGATGCATACAAGGCCCTCCTTTCGGCAAATTCGACCACGATTCCATCTCGCTCATAATGCCCTACAGGCAGAAACTCAAACAGGACGTACCCGTGACAAGAACCATTCAACGCTGGTCTGACCAATCGGAATCCACGCTTCAAGATTGTTTTGATCACATGGCCTGGAAAATGTTCCGGGAAGGCTCAGACAATAACATTGATTTATACGCTGACTTGTAAAGTGAGTTTATTAGGAAGTGCATTGGAGATGTTGTACCCACTGTGACTATTAACCTCTCTGGTACAAGCTAGCGTCCCACCTCGACAACAGCCAGTGAAATTGCAGGGCTCCAAATTCAAAACAACAGAAATCCCATAATTAAAATTCCTCAAACATTCAAGTATTATCCACCATTTTAAAGATAAACATCTTGTAAATCCAACCACAGTGTTCGATTTCAAAAAGGCTTCACTGCGAACGCACACCATGCAATTATGTTAGGTCAGCACCTAGTCACAGAAAACCATATAGCCATTTTTTCAGCCAAAGAGAGGAGTCACAAAAAGCAGAAATATAGATAAAATGAATCACTAACCTTTGATGATCTTCATCAGATGGCACTCATAGGACTTCATGTTACACAATACATGTATGTTTCGTTCGATAAAGTTCATATCCTAAAATTTCTCAGTTTACTTTGGCACGTTATGGTCAGAAATGCATTGTCTCAAACGAACAGCCGGTGAAAGTGCAGAGAGCCACATCAAATTACAGAAATACTCATCATAAACATTGATAAATTATAAAAGTATTAAACATACAAATAAAGATAAACTTCTCCTTAATGCAACCGCTGTGTCAGATTTCAAAAAGGCTTCACGGAGAAAGCACACTTTGCTATTATGTTAGGTGTGCACCTAGCCACAGAAACCCATAAAGCCATTTTCCAGCCAAGGAGAGTGTCACAAAAGTCAGAAATAGCATTAAAATGAATCACTTACCTTTGATGATCTTCATATGGTGGCACTCCCAGGTCTCCATGTTAGACAATAAATGTTTGTTTTGTTCGCTAATGTCCCTCTTTATGACAAAATACCTCCTTTTTGTTTGTGCGTTTTGTCCAGTAATCTGAACGCTTAGTCCAGACGAAGAGTTTTAAATAAAAGTAATAAAAGTAGAAACATGCCAAACGATATTTAAAATCAATCCTCCGGTTGTTTTTGTCATAACTAATTGATAATATTTCAACTGGACAAAAGCTTTGTCAATAGCAAAGGAGAAACAAGAAAGGCGCATTCCCGATCAGGTGCATGGCTGATGAATGGAAATTTGCACTGGCCACTGACTGAAAGTGCTGTATCTCCCTCATTTTTCAGAGTCAAAGCCTGAAGCAATGCCTAAAGACTGGCCACATGTAGAGGAAGCAATAGAGACCGTGAACTGGGTCCTACGTCTTTGTTTGGTGGATAGGCTTTCAATGGAAAAACAGCCTTTCAACATAATAGTACTTTCTGGTGGATTTCCCTCAGGTTTTTGCCTGCCACATCAGTTCTGTTATACTCACAGACATTAGTCACAGTTTTGGAAACTTTAGAGTGTTTTCTATCCAGATCTACTAATTATATGCATATCCTATCTTCTGGGCCTAAGTAGCAGGCAGTTTAATTTGGGCACGCTTTTCATCCAAAATTCCGAATGCTGCCCCCTACCCTAGTGAAGTTAAACAGGTTAACATTCACATGGCCGCAGGGCCAGACGGATTACCAGGACGCATACTCAGAGCATGCACTGACCACCTGGCAAGTGTTTCACTGACATTTTCAACGTCTTCCTGACCCAGTACTGTAATACAGTGCCTTGCAAAAGTATTCATCCCCCTTGGCATTTTTCCTATTTTGTTGCATTGCAACCTGTAATTTAAATAGATTTTTATTTGGATTTCATGTAATGGACATACACAAAATAGTCCAAATTGTTGAAGTGAAATGAAAAAATAACTTGTTTCAAAGAATTAGAAAAAAGGAAAAAGGAAAAGTGGTGCGTGCATATGTATTCACCCCCTTTGCTATGAAGCCCCTAAATAAGATCTGGTGCAACCAATTACCTTCAGAAGTCAAATAATTAGGTAAACAAAGCCCACCTGTGTGCAATGATCTCAATATATATTCACCTGTTCTGAAAGGCCCCAGAGTGAGGTGTTGGGTTTGTGCCAGACATTAAGTGCTTTGAGAGACTAGTCAAGGACCATATCACCTCCACCCTACCCGACACCCTAGACCCACTCCAATTTGCTTACCGCCCCAATAGGTCCACAGACGACGCAATCGCAACCACACTGCACACTGCCCTAACCCATCTGGACAAGAGGAATACCTACGTGAGAATTCTATTCATCGACTACAGCTCAGCATTTAACACCATAGTACCCTCCAAACTCGTCATCAAGCTCGAGACCCTGGGTCTCGACCCCTCCCTGTGCAACTGGGTACTGGACTTCCTGACGAGCTGCCCCATGGTGGTGAGAGTAGGTAACAACATCTCCATCCCACTGATCCTCAACACTGGGGCTCCACAAGGGTGCGTGCTCAGCCCTCTCCTGTACTCCTTGTTCACCCACGACTGCGTGGCCATGCACGCCTCCAACTCAATCATCAAGTTTGTGGACGACACTACAGTGGTAGGCTTGATTACCAAAAACGACGAGACAGCCTACAGGGAGGAGGTGAGGGCCCTCAGAGTGTGGTATCAGGAAAATAACCTCACACTCAACGTCAACAAAACAAAGGAGATGATCATGGACTTCAGGAAACAGCAGAGGGAGCACCCCCTATCCACATCGATGGGACGGTAGTCGAGAGGGTAGTAAGTTAAGTTCCTCGGCGTACATAATCACGGACAAACTGAACTGAATTGGTCCACCCACACAGAAATTCGGTCAGTCCTAGCCTTACCAGGAAGCCAGTGGAGTAATATGATCACATTTTTAGTCTCTCTCTGTGTGTGTGTGTGTGTGTGTGTGTGTGTGTGTGTGTGTGTGTGTGTGTGTGTGTGTGTGTGTGTGTGCGTGTGTGTCACCAGATCTCAACCCAATTGATCACTTATGGGAAATTCTGGAGCAGTCAGGAAGGTATTTTCCACCACCACCAACAAAACAACAACGATGGAATTGCTCATGTAAGAACAGTGTCTCTTCCCTCCACTAGAGTTCCATACACTTGTAGAATCTATGCCAAGGCACTTTGAAGCTGTTCTGGTGGCTCTGGCCCAACGTGGCTCTGGGTGGTGGCCCAACGCACTATTAAAGACATGCTGAGGTACTTTGGCGACCTCCCGCTTTGGGCTTGATGTGAAGTTCATACATCATAATCTATGGGCAGAATTACTGTTTTACCTCAGTCACAGAATCCCTAGCTTGAAGTGACTTTTCTTGACGCTGTGCCACACAATTTTTCCTACATGTCCCCCCCATGTGGGCCAGCCCCCTAGCAATTTAAATACTAGCCAATGAGCTTCAGCTCACTCCATTTGAGTGACAGCTAGCAAGAGGCCTGCCCAGCATTTATGTTGCAGGGTGTGCCCAACTGCTCAGTGAACACAACAGTGTGTGAACATATGTGACATAGTACGCAAGTTTGGCTCGTGAGTGCTACTTTCAGAACTTCTGGCTAAAATGTACCTGAGAATCTCTTTAAGACATTTTATGTTTGTGTTTCCTTTATTTTTGCAGTTACCTGTATATGGAAAATCATTCCTAGTGTAATGACAGACTTCTAATGTTTTTGAAAGGGCTAGACTGGCAGCTGCAAGTCTAACTAAGGGGTTTATTAAAATGTTTTATAATTTCCTCCCTCTTGTCCTGTAGGGAATGTAGCAATCACAGTTCCCAAAATCAGCAGTTTGATTGTTTTCAATAGAACATGTCATTCAGCCATCATACTAAAGAGTGCGAAGTTGGAGTCATCTTGGATCCATCCAGGCCGAGGAGAGAACAGGAAGGCAGCCTTATCCGCAACAGTGGGTTTACGCTAATCCTAATTGTGTTCTTGAGGCCTGTTTTGCAGGCCCTCTGTTTGAGTGTTCACCTCACTTAGTCATTAACGTTGGTCCATCCCCGCTTTAACAAACCTGATTCTATCTAGTGAAGGCTGGATCAAAAGAGTTGGCCAACCCTTTGATTTGCGTTGATGCATTTGCACATCATCACACGTAAATTTTTTTGAACGTTTGGCTTTCGATAAGATCTGTCCCTACTCCCTTACATCAGACAATATAGACCCCACTTCAACTCCAACTGGTTTACAGGCACTCAGTGATCGCTGAATAACAGCAGGAATAAGAACCATCTGGCTAGGTGTGAGTAACACCTTAACAGCATCCAAGACTAGTAAAGGTCAAAATGTATGAACAAGTTACACTCAACCAGTGTGTTTTCAATTTTCAAAGTGCCAGGCTCACGTGACTCTTAAAAAAATATATTTAAAAAAGTATATGCAGTCACATAGCTAGTTGTACCATGGAAACAACAGATAAGAGATGGAGGAGTGTGTGAAATGGAAAAGATAAAGAAGTTTCCATAGGAAAGATTGGCGAAACAGATCTGTTTGGGTGATGCAGCGCGTTTGAGGAGGAAACAAACAGATAACATCATATTCCAGAACTGAGCCTCACACACATGCAAGGCCGAACCCCCTTGGCTTCTATTCATGGAAGATGCATCAAGGACGTTTAAGTGGGAGGGGTTCCTGTGTCTCAAAGTTTAAAATTTGAACTTTGAAACATTTTGTGAAAGCCAAGTGAATTGTGGATGGTCATGGTTGACAGTAGTGGCTGGTCAGCATACTGAATGATTTAATAGTGAATACATCATTTGATGTAAAACATTGTTACTTAACCTACATAATGTTATTATTTATTATTCATATGGCAATTCCATGGAAACAGAATGATGCCGAGACTCAGGTTTTTCACTTTAAAACATATGTCAAACACAAACCATACAACTCTATGCACAAGGACTACTTTTAACAATTTCCACAGAAAATTTTACAAAAATACATTTACTTGAAGAACAGTGCATACAGTGCGGTGCAAAAGTATTTATCCTCCAATTTTGTTGCATTACAACCTGTCATTTAAATTGATTTTATTTGGATTTCATGTAATGGGCATACACAAAATAGTCCAAATTGGTGAAATGAAATGAAAAAAATTACTTGTTTAAAAAATAAATTAAAAAAAATAAAATTGGTGAGTGTATATGTTTTCACCCCCTTTGCTATGAAGCCCCTAAATGAGATCTGGTGCAACCAATTATCTTCAGAAGTCACATAATAAGTTAAATAAAGTCCACCTGTGTGCATTCTAAGTGTCACATGATCTCAGTGTATATATATATATATATGTACATACACACACACCTGTTCTGAAAGGCCCCAGAGTCTGCAACACCACTAAGCAAGGGACACCATGAAGACCAAGAGCTCTCCAAACAGGTCAGGGACAAACTTGTGGAGAAGTACAGATCAGAGTTGGGTTTTAAAAAAATATCAGAAACTTTGAACATCCCACGGAGCACCATTAAATCCATTATTAAAAAATGGAAAGAATATGGCACCACAACAAGCCCACCAAAACTCACGGACCAGGCAAGGAGGGCATCAATCTAAGAGACAACAAAGAGACCGAAGATAACCCTGATAGAGCTGCAAAGCTCCACAGTGGAGATTGGAGTATCTGTCCATAGGACCACTTTAAGCCGTACACTCCACAGAACTGGTCTTTATGGAAGAGTGGCCAGAAAAAAAGCCATTACTTTAATTTAAAAAATAAGCAAACACCTTTGGTGTTCGCCAAAGACATGTGGGAGACTCCCCAAACATATGGAAGAAGGTACTCTGGTCAGATGAGACTAAAATTTAGCTTTTTTGACCCCATTAAGAAAAAAACTGTTTGGTGCAAACCCACACCTCTCATCACCCCGAGAACCTCATCCCCACAGTGAAGCATGGTGGTGGCAGTATCATGCGGTGGGGATGTTTATCCATCGGCAGGTACTGGGAAACTGGTCAGAATTGAAAAAGGGGAAACATTTAAATGTCTTGAATTGGCCTAGTCAAAGCACAGACCTCAATCCAATTGAGAATCTGTGGTATGACTTAAAGATTGCTGTACACCAGCGGACCCCTTCCAACTTGAAGGAGCTGGAGCAGTTTTGCCTTGAAGAATGGGCAAAAATCCCAGTGGCTAGATGTGCCAAGCTTATAGAGACATACCCCAAGAGACTTGCAGCTGTAATTGCTGCAAAAGGTGACTATATTTATGCATGCTCAAGTTCAGTTTTTTTTTCTTATTTTTTGTTTGTTTCACAATAAAAAATATTTCTCATCTTCAAAGTGGTAGGCATGTTGTGTAAATCAAATGATACAAACCCCCTCAAAATCTATTTTAATTCCAGGTTGTAAGGCAACAAAATAGGGAAAATGCCAAGGGGTGAATACTTTCGCACGCCTCTGTTTGCAAATTTTGAGAAAGAGAAACAGCACAAAACATAATTATTTTACCAAACTTTGTGTGGTTTGTTGAACTTTGCAAAAAAAAAGGTTTTGATTAAGGTACATTTTATAGTATCAGCATCATTCTGTTATTGTGGAATTGCCCATTATGTGTAATAGCTGACCATGATTATTTCAGCTTATATTTCTTTCATCACATTCCCAGTGGGTCAGAGGTTTACATACACTCAATTAGTATTTGGTAGCATTGCCTTTAAATTGTTTAACTTGGGTCAAACATTTAAGTTGGGTGAATTATGGCCCATTCCTCCTGACAGAGCTGGTGTAACTGAGTCGGGTTTGTAGGCCTCCTTGCTCGCACACCATTTTTCAGTTCTGCCCACAAATATTCTATGGGATTGAGGTCAGGGCTTTGTGATAGCCACTCCAATACATTGACTGTGTTGTCCTTAAGCCATTTTGCCACAACTTTGGAAGTATGCTTGGGGTCGTTGTCCATTTGGAAGACCCATTTGCGACCAAGCTTTAACTTCCTGACTGATGTTTTGAGATGTCGCTGCAATATATCCACATAATTTTCTTTCCTCGTGATGCCATCTATTTTGTGAAGTGCACCAGTCTCTCCTGCAGCAAAGCACCCCCACAACATGACGTTGCCACCCCTGTACTTCACGGTTGGGATGGGGTTCTTCGGCTTGCAAGCCTCCCGCTTTTTCCTCCATATATAACGATGGTCATTATGACCAAACATTTCCAGAGGACATTTCTCCAAAAAGTTCAATCTTTGTCCCCATGTGCAGTTGCAAACCGTAGTCTGGCTTTTTTATGGTGGTTATGGAGCGGTGGCTTCTTCCTTGCTGAGCGGCCTTTCATGTTGTGTCGATATAGGACTCTTATTACTGTGAATATCGATACTTTTGTATCTAATCCTACAAGATCTTCACAAGGTCATTTGCTGTTGTTCTGGTGTTGATTTGCACTTTTTGCACCAAAGTACGTTCATCTCTAGGAGACAGAACACGTCTCCTTCCTGAGCAGTATGACGGCTGCGTGGTCCCATGGTGTTTATACTTGCGTACTATTGTTTGTGCAGATGAACGTGGTCACTTCAGGCATTTGGAAATTGCTCCCAAGAATGAACCAGACTTGTCGAGGTCTACAATTTTTTGGCTGATTTCTTTTGATTCATGCACAAAGTAAATGTCCTAAACGACATGCCAAAATTATAGTTTGTTAACAAAAGATTTGTGGAGTGGTTGAAAAACAAGTTAATGACTCCAACCTAAGTGTATGTAAACTTCTGACTTCAACTGTATGTATTAGGCGGTGTCAGATGAAAGCCCATAAAATTGTCAGACACTCCAGTCACCCAAGTCATAGACTTTTCTCTGCTACTGCAGAGAAAAGCTCCTTCACAGCTTCGACCCCCAAGCCGTAAGACTGCTGAACAATTCATCAAATGGCCACCGGACTATTACATTGACCCTCCCCCTCCATTTGTTTTGTACACTGCTGCTACTCACTGTTTATTATCTATGCATAGTCACTTCACCCCTACCGGCATGTACAAATTACATCAGCTAACCTGTACCCCGCACACTGACTGGTATCCCCTGTATATAGCCTCGTTATTGTATTACTTAAAATAAATGCAAAATTACTTTAGTTTACAAGGTAAATATTTTCTCAACTCTTCTTGAACTGCACTGTTGATTAAGGGCTTGTAAGTAAACATTTCACGGTATGGTCTACACTTGGCAGGAGGTAGCCTAGTGGTTAGATAGTTGGGCAAGTAACAAAAAAGGTTGCTAGATTGAATCCCTGAGCTGACAAGGTAAAATCTGTCATTCTGTCCCTGAATAAGGCAGTTAACCCACTGTTCCTAGGTCGTGTGAAGATTAAAGTTTGTTTTGATTTACTTAGATTTGTGCGTATTGGGTATATGTTGTGTAATTGTCAAAAGTTACTTGTTAGACATTACTGCACTGTCAGAGCTAGAAGCACAAGAATGTCGCTGCACCCGCAATAACATCTGCTAAACACATGTATGTGACCAATACAATTTGATTTGTTTTGAGCTAATCATTATAACCACAGGACAAACATTTTTCTTGTCTTTTTTTTGTCATGGGCACTTTGACAAGCTACCCGAGTCAGAACCAGCCCCACACTCCTCTTCACCCATCCTGTCAGTTTGGGTGGATTTCATTATTTCAGAACTTGTATTGGAATTATTAAAAATTTTTGTTCAAGCATTTTTATGAGATGGGATTATTTTCATATTACGCCCTCTTCTCGCTGGCACAGACTGCTGCAGCAATACCCCAACCACAATCCAACATGTTTTTGTTGGATGAAGTGAGTATTTGGCCGGGTAGAGACATATGAAGCTCACCTCTGGGGTATTCTATTGGGTAAAGTCATTGCAAGGGACTGAGTGAAGTTAGCTGCATAGACATAATAGAGTAGGTCAAATGCAATGCTTAAGGAGCTGGGCCTTTGATAGAGTAGCAGTGTAGAGCTGGAGGTCGGTTTGGTGGGGTACGGCTATAGACTGTATCAGCTAATGCGCCCAACAGGTGTAATCCATATGAGAGACCCCTACATTTTGTCTATGGGTATTATCCAGAGGAGATTTTGTGAAAGACTTTGTCCTCAGAGAGCAGATGGGTGACTACATTACAGCACTCACAGCTTTCGGTGTCTAATCACCCTTTCCCTCATCCCTTCTTCTCTCTTTTACTCAGTTTCACTGCTTTTCTCAGGGCCTTGGTGTGTGTGTGTGTGTTCTGAATAGCTACGTTATTCAGAGAAGACTTATTATGAGATAAATAACTAAATACAGTGGAAGCCAAACAGCCGTGTTACATGAGAAAACGGCCAGACTTGGCACACATGCTGCTCCCAATCTTAAATACGGGCTATGATATTGTAGCATCAATATGCCCACTGTCACCGTCACACATGCTTTCACATTGAAAACATGAGGGAGGCTTTTACTGTAAATCAGTGTGGGCTGCTACGTGAATAATCTGTTTGCTGACATTGGTGGCATTCATTTTGGAAATAGTAAGACCAAGGGAGATAAGATCAAGATACAACTTAATATGCATTATTCCTAGTGTCACTGTGGAAGAGTACATAAGCAATCTCAAAACAATCCGAATTTTCCTCAGCTATTTCAGTAAGCATTTCTGGTAAGACTTTATTTGGATAGTTCAGAATAAATGGTTTATAGATAGCTGAACTAACTGTTCAGTTCAACTAAGCCCTACCCCTAACGCTAACTCTTTATACCCCAACCCAACTGATGTAACTCTGGTCAAGTAATGTTGGGGTTTCTGGCACTTTCAGACTGATGTAACCCTGGTCAAGTAATGTTGGGGTTTCTGGCACTTTCAGACTGATGTAACCCTGGTCAAGTAATGTTGAGGTTTCTGGCACTTTCAGACTTATAGTTTTTGTTTAAATAGTTATCTGAAGTAAAAAATATACTATTATGCAGATTTCGGACACTGTCAGTTTAATAGTAATCCATCTATCAATATAATGAAAGTCCCGTATAACTAGATATTCTCTGGAGTGAAAGTTGGCCTACCCCTCGATCACTCTTCTTCATGTGTTGTTTTTAGTAATTTCATTTTTCCTCTGCTGGCTAACTTTGCTAGCTTGGTCACTGTTATCTAAGATCGTTAGCCAGCCGGGATTACTTAAACAAGCTGTAGCTAAAATCTTTAGTGGATGGCTGGCATTTCTGGCAGTTTTATTTTTAGACATTCTTATCTAACAAAAATAGTAATGTCATGAAATAAATTAGGCAAACTAGTTTGTGTTTGAAACACTTCAATGGACTGTGTGTGCAAGACAATTTGGGACAGGATTTCTTTAGAGGTCTTTGCTCGGATGTTGCGTTCACTGGTGAGATCGGAAGCTAATTTGAAAGCAAGTCCATGGACTTGGTCCCGCCCTCAGTGTCAGTCCTGAAACATGGGCCTTTTTTTCTCTTTTGGGAAAAAGTCTGTCTTCCACCCTCTCTCCTCCATACTCGCTCCTCCATTACCTGGAAACCGATAAGCGGTCAAGGAGATGTCAATTCGTAAGTAGGGGAACCATGAATAATGTCTAGCAGTTCCAAGTGGAAAAAGCATCTGCGTTATTTATTCCGATAGTAATAACACCATACTTCCTGCACTATAATTAACACTATTGATAATAGCTACTGTATGTAAATTAGTTTTTCATTTGTATAAGATAATTGTAAATATAAATTACATTTGTTATACATCTATTTTTACCTTATAATCGCTGGAGACAAATGTGAAATCAGTCTTTTGGCAGCAAACTGAAGCATATCAACACATACTTTCCCACAATAAAGTCTATGAAATGCTGTGCTATTACGCAGAGTTGAAATTGTACGGCCTTTTAACCTATGGATGGACACTCTCGAATGTCTTATTTATAGGCTACTCCGACATTCTCTGTCTCCTCTTTTATCATGTAAAAATATTAACCACTATCAGTATCGACCGTCAGTAGGCCTAATAACCACACATATTCAACTGCCAAATTACTGTTTGTTCCCTTCAGTTGGTTTAATATCCTACAATCTTACAGTTGGTATAGCCAACATCCTAAACGATATCATGACCGCCATCGATAAAAGACAGTACTGTGCAGCCGTCTTCATTGACCTGGCAAAGACCTACGACTCTGTCAATCACAGCATTCTTATCGCCAGACTCAACAGCCTTGGTTTCTCAAATGACTGCCTCACCTTGTTCACCAACTACTTCTCAGATAGAGTTCAGTGTGTCAAATCGGAGGGCCTGTTGTCCAGACCTCTGGCAGTCTCTATGGGGGTGCCACAGGGTTCAATTCTCTGGCAGACTCTTTTCTCTGTATAAATCAATGATGTCGCTCTTGCTGCTGGTGATTCTCTGATCCACCTCTTCGCAGACGATACCATTCTGTATACTTCTGGCCCTTCTTTGGACACTGTTAATTAACCTCCAGACGAGCTTCAATGCCATACAACACTCCTTCCATAGCCTCCAACTGCTCTTAAATGCAAGTAATACTAAACGCATGCTCTTCAACCGATCTCTACCAACACCCAACCGTCCATCTAGCATCACTTCTCTGGACGGTTCTGACTTAGAATATGTGGACAACTACAAATACCTAGGTGTTTGGTTAGACTGTAAACTCTCCTTCCAGACTCACATTAAGCATCTCCAATCCAAAATTACATCTAGAATTGGCTTCCTATTTCGCAACAAAGCATCCTTCACTCATGCTGCCAAACATACCCTCGTAAAACGGAAAATCCTACCGATCCTTAACTTCGACGATGTCATTTACAAAATAGCCTCCAACACTCTACTCAGCAAATTGGCAAATCACAGTGCCATCCGTTTTGTCACCAAAGCCCCATATACTACCCACCACTGCGACCTGTATGCTCTCGTTGGCTGGCCCTCTCTTCATATTTGTCGCCAAACCCACTGGCTCCAGTTCATCTATAAGTCTTTGCTAGGTAAAGCCCCGCCTTATCTCAGCTCACTATAGCAGCACGTGCCCGTAGCTCGAGCTCCAGCAGGTATATTTTACTGGTCATCCCCAGAGCCAACTCCTCTTTTAGCTGCCTTTCCTTCCAGTTCTCTGCTGCCAATGACTGGAACGTATTGCAAAAATCACTGAAGCTGGACTCTTATATCTCCCTCACTAACTAACTTTAAGCACCAGCTGTCAGAGCAGTTTACCGATCATTGCCGATCATTCCGGACTGTGAAGCTCTGGACTGGGAACTGTCGCCGGAAGCTCTGGACTGGGAACTGTCGCCGGAAGCTCTGGACTGGGAACTGTCGCCGGAAGCTCTGGACTGGGAACTGTCGCCGGAAGCTCTCGACTGGGAAATGTCGTTGGAAGCTTTGAACTGGGAAATGTCGCCGGAAGCTCTGGACTGTGGAGGCGCACTGGAGACCTGATGCTTGGTGCCGGCGCTGGTGGTACCAGGCTGAAGACACGCATCTCAGGGCGAGTGCGTGGAGCAGGCACAGGACGTACTGGATTGTGGAGGCGCACTGGAGGCCTGGTGCGTGGGACCGGCACAGGTGGCACCGGGCTGAAGTCATGCACCTCAGGGCGAGTGCGGGGAGCAGGCACAGGACATACTGGATTGTGGAGGCGCACTGGAGATCTGGAGCGTAGAGCTAGCACAATGCGTCCTAGCTGGATGCTCACTTGAGCCTGGCAAGTGCGGGGCGCTGGCTCAGGACGCACTGGGCTGTGCAGATGGAGACACAGTGTGCAGAGCCGGTGCAGGATATCCTGGTCCAAGGAGGTGTACTGGAGACCAGGAGCGCTGAGCCGGCACCATCCGTCCTGGCTGGATGCCCATTATAGCCCGGCAAATGCGAGGAGCTGGAATAGAGCGCACCGGGCTATGAATGCGAACTGGAGACACCATGCACATTACTGCGTAACACGGTGTCTGACCAGTCACACGCTCCCCACGGTAATCACAAGGAGTTGGCTCAGGTCTAACCCCTACATCCGCCAATCTCCCCATGTGCTCCCCCCAAAACATTTTTTTTTTTTGCCTCTCGTGCTTGTCTCGTTGGTATAACTCCTCGTAATGTTGCTGTTCTGCTTTCGCTGCCTCTATTTCTTCCTTCGGACGGCGATACTCCCCCGCCTGCGTCCAGGGTCCTGCTCCATCCAGAATCTCTTCCCAGGTCCATTCCTCCTGAACATGCTGCTTGGTCCGTTGGTGGTGGGCTCTTCTGTCACATTCGTTATAAGGATCGGACCAAGGCACAGCATGGTATGTGTACATTCTTATTTATTTAAAGAATGAAACACTGAACAAACTAACAAAATAACAAAACGAAACATGAAGCTATACAAACGAGTGCAGCCAGGCAACTACACATAGACAAGATCCCACAAACACCAAAGGGAAATGGCTACCTAAATATGATCCCCAATCAGAGACAACGAATAACAGCTGCCTCTGATTGGGAACCATATCAGGCCACCATAGACATACAAATCACCTAGACCTACAAAAACCCTAGACATACAAAAAACCCTAGACAAGACAAAAACTAGTGTACCCACCCTAGTCATGCCCTGACCTAACCAAAATATAAAGAAAACAGAGATATCTATGGTCAGGGCGTGACATCCTATTTCGCAACAAAGCATCTTTCACTCATGCTGCCAAACATACCCTCGTAAAACTGACTATCCTACCGATCCTTGACTTCGGCAATATCCTTGACTTTACAAATACTCTCCAACACTCTACTCAGCCAATTGGATGTAGTCTATCGCAGTGCCATCCGTTTTGTCACCAAAGCCCCATATACTACCCACCACTGCGACCTGTATGCTCTTGTTGGCTTGTTCTCTACTAGCCTACCTGGTTAAATATAGGTGAAATAAAATAAAAAATAAAATAATTTAATAGTGCTGAGAAGTCAACCAAAATGTTGGCTATTTAAAATGTTTTAAACAACTAATTGACCGACATTGGTTCAAATTATTTGAAATACAATTAGACTGATGGTTTTCTGTGAGCTTGATGTACAGTTTCTGTAGAGATAAATCAGATCAAGCCTGAACTATGCGGTGTAGTTGTAGAGTCCGACAAGCCAAATTTCTGCATAGTTTAGCACAGAAAACGTGCTAATTAACTACAATGACTATCATCCATTGCGCACCCTCTTAAATTTGTCCAGTCTGTGTGGAGCAAAACATGGAGACTGAGAGAAGAGAGAACTGGTGATCAAGAGGGATAGAAAGCAGCTGCTTCGCAAGTCTGAAAATACATGATCTAAGTTACTTAAATAATCTACAAGATCAGATCATTTTTAAATCTACCGATTCGTGCTGAAGCTGATATGAATATGCATACATTTAGATGGCTTTCTTTAATTGATCCCTAAAATTCTGAACCCATTATTCAGAACCCAACTCATTATGTTCTGTTGACAAAATTCAAACACTGAAATGCAACATGCAACCATTTCAAATATTTTACTAAGTTACAGTTCATGTAAGGAAATAAATTAATCGGGCTCTAATCTATGGATTTCACATAACTGGGAAGACAGATGTTGGTCACAGATACTGTACCTTTAAAAAAAAAGTAGGGGCGTGGATCAGAAAATCAGTCAGTATCTGGTGTGACCACCATTTGCCTCATAAAACACGACACATCTCCTTCGCATAGAGTTGATCAGGCTGTTGATTGTGGCCTGTGGAATGTTGTCCCACTCCTCTTCAATGGTTGTGCCAAGTTGGTAGATATTGGCGGGAACTGAAACATGTTATCGTACACATCGATCCAGAGCATCCCAAAAATGCTTAATGGGTGACATGTCTGGTGCGTATGCAGGCCTTGGAAGAACTGGGACATTTTCAGCTTCCAGGAATTGTGTACAGATCCTTACGACACGGACCGTGCATTATCATGCTGAAACATGAGGTGATGGCGGCGGATGAATGGCATGACAATGGGCCCCAGGATCTCATAACGGTATCTGTGCATTCAAATTGCCATCGATAAAATGCTATTGTGTTCGTTGTCCGTAGCTTATGCCTACCCATACTATAACCCCACTGCCACCATAGGAAACTCTGTTCACAATGTTGACATCAGAAAACCGCTCACCTACACTATGCCATACACACTGTCTGCCATCTGCCCGGTACAGTTAAAACTGGGATTCATCCATGAAAAGCACACTTCTCTCCAGTGTGCCAGTGGCCATCAATGGGGAGCATTTGACCACTGAAGTTTGTTATGACACAGAACTGCAGTTAAGTCAAGACCATGGTGAGGACGACGAGAACACAGTTGAGCTTCCCTGAGACGGTTTCTGACAGTTTGTGCAGAAATTCTTCAGTTGTGCAAACCCACAGTTTCATCAGCTGTCCGGGTAGCTGGTCTCAGACAATCCCGCAGGTGAAGAAGCTGGGAGTGCAGGTCCTGGGCTGGGGTGGTTACACGTGGTCTGTGGTTGTGAGGCCGGTTGGAAGTACTGCCAAATTCTCTTTAATCTCTGGCAACAGATCTGGTGGAAATTCCTACAGTCAGCATGCCAATTGCATGCTCCCTCAAAACATGAGACATTTGTGGCATTTTGTCGGGGTAGGCCTATACTGAATAAGCAATGCTTATTTTGGTGGATAGTTAAGCCCATCACTTGCTATGCCGAATACAAAAAAGCCTTTTGTGTGTCAATGGTAGTGATGGTGCTTCTTCAATGTTATGACTGTTACAGTGTCGAGGGTTGTTAGTTTGCACCCCAGTGGTCATATATTACAAGTCCTTGTTATGCACCTCTTCCAAAGACCACTAATGTGTGGGCTGCATTTCAGAAATTGTAATAAGGTCCATTATGATCGGATCGAGATTACATTATTATATATATATATATAGTAAAAGGAAATGACTCACTAAAATCAGCGCTTCACAAGGTCTCCCAAAAGAACAGGGTGTAGTTTATGAAGTGTGAAGGAGAGGGATGAAAAGCCTATTAAAAATGATACACTTCCAGATATGTAATTGCTATCCATTTTGCCAAACAGGAAAAATAATACCATTTCAACGCTGAGACTGGTTTCATCATTCCCACTCTGATTCAAACAGCAAATAAGGGTTACAACGAGGCCAGAGTGCTCCACCTCTTACAAGGTCAAATCAGAGTTTATGGCAATTGTCTCTGTTGGTAGATACATTTGTTTTGCAGAAACACAATACTGTCACTGTATTATATGGTATGGGTAATGGTTCTTTTTATGAACTCAGTTTAAAGCTTCATTAGATACTGTGGGATCCGGGATTATTGAATCCCTTGATAAAGCAAAAAAGACTGTATAAAATAAATGTTTTATGCTTAAAAAAAATACTAATACTAACATTTTATACTAATACAGTTTCTCAGAGAAAGAGATTAAATAAAAACTGAAAAAAGATAGGGATCAAAATGATTGGATCCCCTATTTTCAATGCTTCTGCACCCTCCCCTTGCGAGGACAGACTTTCTCTAAAAGATTTTATGAGATTGGAGAACACATTGGGAGGGATCTTGGACCATTCCCTCCATACATAATCTTTCTTTATCCTTGATATCCTTTGTCTGCTTTTATGGACTGCCCTGTTCAATTAAACCACAGGTTTTCAAATGGGTCCAGAGACTGAGATAGCCATTTCAAAATGTTGATTTTGTGGTCACTTAACCATTTCTTTGTGGAGTTTGATGTGTGTGTTTGTATTATATATGTTTTTATTTTTTTGGAGCATACAATATACAGTAGCTCAGTATTTGTATGTTTTTTCTACAGACTTTTTTGCTCATCTTTTTCAAGGGATCCAAAAATTCCGGACCCCAATGTAGGTCAAATTTATCTATAAAGGATTGTCAAAACCAAGAGAAGGACAGGGACAGGCCATCATGCAGCGCACTAGAAAAAAATGATCAAGGGAAGCCAGTTTGAATTTGGCTTCACACCAATCACATCACATCAAAAGCCAAATGTCCTTGACAGAAAAAAAACTTGAAGTGTTGCATTTCATTGTGTTGCTTTCCTCCGGTATCTAGCTAGCTAAAATTAGCCCTTTCCTAAATTAGCCATGAATGGAGATAGGGCTTTGGACTTGTGGTTTTACTTAATTCTACCTACTGGCCATTTATTATAACAAAGGTTCTGATCCAACTATAAATTCATACATTGTGCCTCTGGCCTGAGAGGATGGAAGTTCATTGTGTATCTAGATGTCAGTGGAGGCTGGTGACTTGAAAAATTAAGGAGCATGGGAGACCAAAAGTATAGGCGCTGGCCACTGAACCCTCATGAAATACATAAGGTTACTAATTTGTTTACCCTGACCAGATGGACAGGGCACATAGGCTGTATGCAGCTGCTATTATTAGTAGCCTACAATTGATCCGACTGAAAAATTGTCTCATTTCCATCCCATAAGGCATGTCAAGTCGCTAATGTTTAGGTGTAGCTTAGGCTGCTGCAACATGTATGTAATGAGTTTTTGCTTGTGTCTGTCAGGAGGGATTATGTGGTATCACCTTTGCTAAATAAATACAGTAGGAAAATGGAAAGCCTACTTGTGTGAACAAAAAAAATTGCTGCATCAACCTCTTGTTTTAATCTAAATTTTAATGGATGGAAGCGATCAAATCATTCTGAATTGATTTTGACATCCCAGAGAGTACAGTACGCTCTGCTAGTAAAGCATCGCAATGTGCAATTACAGTTGAAGTCGGAAGTTTACATACACCTTAGGCAAATGCATTTCTACTCAGTTTTTCACAAATTCTGACATTTAATCCTAGTAAACATTCTCTGTCTTAGGTCAGTTAGGCTCGCCAATTAATTTCAAGAATGTAAAATGTCAGAATAATAGTAGAGAGAATTATTTATTTCAGCTTTTATTTCTTTCATCACATTCCCAGTGGGTCAGAAGTTTACATACACTCAATTAGTATTTGGTAGCATTGCCTTTAAATTGTTTAACTTGGGTCAAACGTTTCGGGGAGCCTTCTTCAAGCTTCCAACAAGAAGTTGGATGAATTTTGGCCCATTCCTCCTGACAGAGCTGGTGTAACTGAGTCGGGTTTGTAGGCCTCCTTGCTCGAACACGCTTTTTCAGTTCTGCCCACAAATGTTCTATAGGATTGAGGTCAGGGCTTTGTGATGGCCACTCGAATACCTTGACTTTATTGAAAGTATGCTTGGGGTCATTGTCCATTTGGAAGACCCATTTGCGACCAAGCTTTGACTTCCTGACAGATGTCTTGAGATGTTGCACATAATTTTCTTTCCTCATGATGCTATCTATTTTGTGAAGTGCACCAGTTCCTCCTGCAGCGAAGCACTCGCACAACATGATGCTGCCACCACCTTGCTTCACGGTTGAGATGGTGCTCTTCGGCTTGCAAGCCTCCCGCTTTTTCCTCCAAACATAACGATGGTCATTATGCCCAAACTGTTCTATTTTTTGTTTCATCAGACTAGAGGACATTTCTCCAAAAAGTTAAATCTTTGTCCCCATGTGCAGTTGTCGATATAGGACTTTTTTTACTGCAGATATCAATACTTTTGTTCCTAATTCCTCCAGCATCTTCACAAGGTCATTTGCTGTTGTTCTGGGATTGATTTGCACTTTTTTTGCGCCAAAGTACGTTCATTTCTAGGAGACAGAACACATTTCCTTCCTGAGCGGTATGACGGCTTTGTGGTCCCATAGTGTTTATATTTGCGTACTATTGTTTGTAGAGATGAACGTCGTACCTTCATGCATTTGGAAATTGCTCCCAATGATGAACCATTGTTCTTGGCTGATTTAATTTTGATTTTCAAATGATGTCAAGCAAAGATGCACTTAGTTTGAAGGTAGGCCTTGAAATACATCCACAGGTACACCTCCAATTAACTCAAATGATGTCAGAAGTTTCTAAAGCCATTACATAATTTTCTGGAATTTTCCAAGCTGTTTAAAGGCACAGCTAACTTAGTGTATGTAAACTTCAGACTCACTGGAATTTTGATACAGTCAATTATAAGTGAATTATTAGTGAAATAATCTGTCTGTAAACAATTGTTGGTAAAATTACTTGTGTCATGCACAAAGTAGATGTCCTAATCGACTTGCCAAAACTGTAGTTTGTTAACAAGAAATTTGTGGAGTGGTTGAAAAACAAGTTTTAATGATTCCAACCTAATTGTATGTTAACTTCCAACTTCAACTGTACCTCAGCAAAGTCTTTGTGGTTGCTCTTGTTAGCTGAACTTTCCCTCTCACCGTGCCGCTAAGTAAAAGCCAACTCTTGCTGATACGCTGCTTGTGAACCTGTTTCTTCTTACCTTCTTATTGTGTTCTTTCATCACATTCCCAGTGGGCCAGAAGTTTACATACACTCCATTAGTTTGAATTCGCAGATCTTCATCCATTAGATGATCTATGTGGCGTTTTCCAAGAAGCTTGAATCTGATGTTGGCAATGAAAGGGGTTCTTCAACAAAAAAAATCCACTACATTGTTGTTAGCATTAGCTAGAGATTCTGGCAGGGAAAACTCTACTCTGGTAGCTAGCTAATTTTAGCACTTGCTACTAACGTTAGCAAGGCAAATTGAAATAAATTCCACTTACTCCACACAAAAATAAAGTTATAAAACCAAGAAAACAATATATAATCTTCTTCCTCCGTCTCCTGTAGTTTGAAGAAACTAAGTTGAATTTAATAATATCCTTAAAATGCTCAACTATCACACTTCACTCTGTCTCTATCCAATATGTCACCAACTCACCAAGCTTTCCAACATATAGAACCTCCATAATGCTCTGTGGCACAACCCCAATATACAACACTAGATTTGTTCTCTGCCCCTAATCCTATGATTGGATGGACAACATGTCAGTTCATTTTGCAAAAGCTTTGACTGGTTGGAGGACGTCCTACAGAAGTGGTCATAATTACCATGTAGGTCTATGGAAGGGGGTAAGGCCTACACACCTCCTAGATTTTGTATTGAAGTCAATGTAGCCAGAGGAGGACAGAGAATAGCTGTCTTCTGGCTACACCACGGTGCTAGCCTAAAGTGTGTTGTTGAGACTACTGTAGACCTTTATTGCAAAACATTGTTTTAATCAGGTATTTGGTGACATGTGGATATATTTAGTATAGTTTTAATTATTCTGAAACTCACTGAGTAGGATGGTCTTCCCCTTCATCCTCTGAGGACCCTCCACTGTTAGATGTAGTAGGCTAGCTGGCTAATCGTTGTCCATGAAAGGAAGTTAGGCTAGCAAGCAATCATTTTAGCCAGGTAGCCTAGGACAACAAAAACTAAAAGTGTGTACTGTATGACAAAGTCTTAGACAGTTTCGGAAACATGGAAGAGAGGAGGATGGCTTTGGCGGTTCTCTACAAGTAGAACGATTCACACACGCAGAAATCAGAAATCATGATATTTAGCTTACGTTAATTGGACGAAATTGTTTTTGTAATCTTTTAGTTGTTATTGTATTAGGCTAAGAATAGGTGATTTGATGATGTGGAAATGTTGAAGTTGAAATGGTGCTGGAATAGTGGAGGCAGCACCTGTTTTCTTTGCTACCTGCGATAACTCTCCAGTGTTCTAAATCAAATTGTTTAGTGGTCCAAAAATGTCGGAAACATTAACTTGATTGGCCATGCTGTAGGTCATGGAGCTGTTTGTTACATGCAATATGCTTTGTGGACTCCACCGGATAGATGTTGCGCTGGTTTTGTGATGAAACAAATGTGTGGTTGAATGCGTTCTGCCACTGTGTCTTCTTATTGTCTTAGCCTTAGGCCTACATATCACAGTGGCAAGGCATATGAACTAACAGGTTATAGAGAAAACAACACAATTATCATAACACATAGGTTGTAATATGTTTTTTTTTTCTCCCCTGGCTTGGCTTCCCCAGTGATTTTAACCACACACTGCAAACATATTACATGTAGCCTAATGGAGCCACAGTCATTTTGAGATACTGTATGCAGCTCAGGCCCACAGTTATCGGAAGAAGGCATGATATGTCATTCAGAAGGGAAGCTGTTTGGAAATGTTGAAAAAATGAAGGATTAGACATTTTGTTCCGCTCTGACTGCTTTCGCCATTTATGGTGTGTCTGTGAAGCAAAGTCTGAAGAGACATAACCCACCAGATTAAAGTTTATTCATAAACTGTCAGAACAAACCCGTTTGGAATATTTGGATTGTTTCACAGATTTCTTCCATAAAGAGGCTTTGGATTTGTGGAGGGGTGAAACGGTTTTACATAACACATTTTGCTCGTCACGGTGAGTTTAGATTTGATCAGGAAGTGCTTGAGTTAGATGTGCGTCAGATGCCAAATCTCTACACTGGTTTATTTTGGGCATTGCTATGATGTAGGAAGTATTACAGGGGTAAATGGAAGGCATTTTATCAAACCGTTGTGTCAAACCGTTTAAAATCTGAGATTATTCAAAAGGTTTAATCGATGTGATGATGTCTATATTTATCCTTTATTCATTTTCACATTTTTAAGCATTTCAGTTTGAATGCAATTCATCAGAGAGCATATTTGAATTGCAGTTTTGTTGGTTGAAATTCTCCAAACACTTAGTTTATAATTTCCCCTTGACACAGTTTCCTCAGAATGTTTACTGCAACAGAAATTCTTATTTGCCTTCTTCGATATATTACATGTGATGGCCTTTTCTTTATTGATATCATGAATGATGTGAGTATACCTGAGGAATGCACAAAATGTCTCATACTGCAGTTTTTCACTAGTTAAAGTTTTATGAGCCTGCCATCTCCCCGTTGATGTTATGTCATGACTCAACAGAAAAAAAATGAATAATCAATCATCTCACAACTATGAAAGAAACCAGCACAGACCCAAGCTGACAGCTTGACACGCACTTGCAAAAACAGAGTGGAGGTTGATGTATTAAGGAGTCCATTTCAATGACTGTTTTGGAAAATATCTCACAATTTGTACATCGGCATTTATGGATATAGCAAGCGGCACTACTCCAAACCTATGGACAGTGAGTGTGATCTGACAGAAAATACAAACTGGCAACCTTAAAACATATATATATATATATATATATATATATATAGCGAATGGATTCCCTCTTCCAAATCAACTGAGAATCACACCCACCAATTATCTCACCTTGTTTTGCGAAACACATCAGGGTTTTGCATTGGACACCTTATCTAGGGGGAACATTTTATTCTCAAAAGCAATTATCTGATTCACCATTCGCCACCCGGGGGAATTCCCCCTGGTGGCATCTGGCATTTCCTGGTTGGCTCGTGCCAGGCAGTAGTGACTCAGAGGTCAGTGCCGAGCAAAGAGGGACTTTTCCAGAGCCTATGGGAAGGCTTGCCAGCGTCATAGAGTTTCCCATTCCCAGGCATGTGTGTTTCCCCAGTGCCAAGGTGTGAGATATCAGGAAACTTCACATTAATGAGGAAGAACAGACTCCGGGTGGTTTATATGATGACGTGGGAGAGTCGCTTAGTCATGTTCCCTTTCAAGACACACCACAAAAGGTTTTCAGAAGACAAAAGCACAGCTTTGGGGGGTTGTCTTTAATCTTTGGTCAACGTAAATGGAAAGTGAAGGGCTCTTCGTTATTTCAAGAGGGACCAGCGAGCGTCCAAGTAATAAAAGAAAGGGACGGTGGTAGGTGGTGATGACTCGAAGAACACTTGACTTGGCTGGGCACCCACTGTTGTCTGGCTTTGTGCGGACAAATTCCAGCGTCGGCGAAGGGTAGTTAATCACCAGCCCGCCATTAGGCTGGTTCCACATTGCCACACCGTCACTCCTTCACAAAGGCGCCTGACCGTTCCTCGCTCGAAGAACGCCACTTTGGCTTTGGTGACAAGCCCATGTGTGGGCTGGATAACCAGCTGCACCCGATGCTTTCTAAAGACATTGACACATTATTGGGGAAGTTGCGCATCAAGTCCTTGTGGTGTCATTCATTAGTCTTTTATTCCAGCTCCAGTCGAGAAATGTGAGCGGTGACAGTCACATTAATGACGGTGCTGCGGCCACATCACTTGGTAGACTGTTTGGCAGGCCTGTCACTGCATTGTGGTCTCCATAAATGTTGAATTATGACTTCAAAGATCACATCCTTGAAACTATAAACTGAAAAAATGACTGTTATTTCTTTCTCCAATCGCCGTGTTGTTTGACACATGGAAATGATCCCTGTTTAGGGCAAACCCTTGACAAATAAAACCCAAGCATAATGACTCCGTAAACGGTCGAGGTGCTTTGCGACCAAGCCGAATCCTCAGGATGTCCATTGCATGTTTGATAATGAGGACCATGTCTCCAGCTGTTTATCTTTGCCCCATCCCGACACTTGCTCTCAACTCCCTGGTATGTACAATATGTTATTGTGTGCACAAGACACAAGCAATCAGGGAGAACTTCTCCCCAGATGATGCCAAAATTAATTCCGATACAAAGATGTCAGCCCTAAATCATAGTAGATGCTTGTTATTATAATGCTGCTTGGCCACAGCTTGTTTGACTAAGGGCTTGAATATTCCATTACGTATCACAGTTGGACCTTGCCACCTCCATCATCTGTTACGTAGAATAAGACAAGTTCAAACGGGCAGCATTCATAATCATTAAAAGGCTATTCTGTATGCCTTTCTGCTCCCCAATAAATGTAGTGGGGACTTGGTAGGCTGGAACCCAGCTTGGATCTGCTAAAATGTGACATGATCAGAAAGTTAAGGGTTGTGCAAGGCAGATGCTGGGACTGAAGGACTAGAGCCCACCATGATTGCATAAGCCTAATCTCCCTGGTAGTTTTATAGGACCCAGCACCTCATCAAGTCCTCCCGTACAGAGATTTGCATGTGAGTCAGATCTCGCTGGCTTGAGATCTGATCATTTGTTCCATGCATTGCAGTAGAAATTTGTGTTTGCCAAAAATTAGGCCTAAGCCAGAGATGGCAGACTGGTTGTGCTATGTGCACATTTTTTTAAATTCAATGATTAATTGTCTATTTGCCTCCAATTATCAAGTCCATAGCTATCAAGTGAGTCAGTAGGTTAGGATTGTTGTGTTAGGAAATTATTATTAGGGAACTGGCAAACAAAATCCATCTTACGACATTGGAAGCTCTTCTTTGGGTATTGGAACGAGGGAAGGACCTGGGACAGCAGTAGAAACCCTATTGGCTGTTCAGAAAAACAGCACAGGCTGTTTCAGGACAAGGAATCTTGGGGATTGAAAGCCATGACAGGTGTGTTTTACACACTATTTTAAATTAGAAGGAGACTCCAGATGTATTGAAGTGGACACTGAGATGGCCCATATGGGAGAACAGCATATTTCTCTCACCTCATAAAACTTGACAGAGTCTTCATTGGGACCAACGCTCACCTTTGAATGGTTCATATCAAATTATCCTCTTGTGCAATTAAGTACTGTTTCCACATGGTCAGGTCCATGCCTGCTCTCAATTCTCAATTTGGAGAAGACTGAGGCCTATGCTAAAAAAGAGATGTGCCTCATTTAACTCTGTGATTTGGTCATTTCCTGACTGAGTCAGGAAGACTGAGTCAGCGAGAGAAGGGTTTGAAATCGGGATATAGCCTTTTGCGGCAGCAATTTTTTTATAAGGTTTAGAAATACTTAATGTAAAATTGGACTTAAATTGGTTAAATCGATGGAACGTTCATCTCAATTGCCTGCTGCATGGAGACCTTTAAAATGGGACCCTCTTGTCTAGCGTAGCAGGAGTTTGGAACTGTTTGGAACTTTTGGAACTGTTTGGAACTTTTGGAACTGTTACATTGAGATTGATTCTCACGTCCTCTGCTTTTGCATGCTGTGAATCTTATGACATTTAATACAATATTCCCATATTTATGCTTGTGCACAGCCTTCTTGCATGAGTTGAAACGAGTAGCTCTTTGAGAAGTATTAACTACCTAAAACCGCCAGGGTTCTCAGAAATAATGGTTAAAATTGCACAATATGACAGTTCCATGCCTCTTTATTGCCAGGGTATATTAATCTTGTTTTTTAATGTACTGTTATGGTGAAACGTAATGGCCACAGAGCAAAATGTAATTTAGAGTGCAAGGTTTGATAAATGCATAGAGAAAGGTGGAAACACAATATTCCAAACATCTCCCTTTGAGTTGACTCCAAATGGAGACAAAATGAGTATGTCTAATGTGACTCAGAGGACACACAACTCGGATCCCACCTCGTAACAGCAAGACGAACACCTACCCTTTCCTAAAACAATAACCAGGAGTATTCAGTTTCATTTACAGTGATTGAGAATAACAGGATATTTTCTTCTCTTCAGCCACTTTGAATGAGTGCTGCTCCTAGCACATAACAACACGGATCATTTCCAGTATTGTTTCCAGTATGGGTCACGGTGACTCATTCCAGGGTCAAGGGTGGGAATATTTGTAATCTCCTTGGCAACAGCTTTCATGTGTCTTATCTGCCAGGCCTGTATTTCTCTACACTCCTCTTATCCCTCCATCCCATCTCCACAGAGAACAGGTTAATCTCTGTGTATGAAGAGAGAGATTTTGATTCTCTCTCTCCCCCTCTCTCTCAGGGTGGATGCTCAATGATTTCCTTTTCTCTGTCGGTAGAACAGGTGGTTATCCTCTTTATATTTGTGGAAGCAGTACTGATCAGTCACCCTGCGAGAGTATTAGTATCATAACCTCCTGCCTTGTTACCAGGATGACCCCAACAACGGTTCCATACCAGCATGGTCTGTTGTCATAGCTGTCATTGCCATGAACAGGAAACCCACTTGCAAGAAAACAGGACATAATAAAGACATTTACATGAAATAAAGCCTTATATCACAGTAACTACAGAGGAATAACACATGTAATTATGACAACACTGTAATAACCTAGAAATTACATATACTGTAGTCACAATAAGTATTCCTCAAGGTATGTATACAAAATGTACTACTGCGTATAAGTGCAGTCAGTGCACATTGTTAAATTGGTGTCGCTTTAACTATTGGTGTCGCTTTAAATTAAGTGCAGCATATAAAGGCTTCATATGCCTTCTTAAAACATTCAGAAACACTACATACCTGTGGTACAAATCATCTCTAACTATATGTCATGCTTTATAAAGGGTTCATAAATGTGGCATAACTGTGTGACATAAATACCAAAAGTAAAATGTGACATAACCCACTATGTCACATGTGACATAAATCTGTGCTTTCTAAAGGGTGGCATAAGCACAGTTTAATAAAGGCCTTATAAATCATGTTCAATTGAGGCTTCACAAAGTATTCACAATGCATCTTGGTAGAGCATTGCAACGCCAGGATAGTGGAGTTTATTTATTTCATTATCAATCTATCCACAATACCCCATAATGACAAAGCGAAAACCGGTTTTTAAGAAATGTTTGCTAATTTACTAAATAATAAAACCCGGAAAAAAGCTTATTTACATAGGTATTCAGACCCCTTGCTATAAGACTCGAACTTGAGCTCCGGTGCATCCCGTTTTCATTGATCATCCTTGAGATGTGTCTACAACTTGACTGGAGTCCACCTGTGATGAATTCAATTCATTGGACATGATTGGGAAAGGCACACACCTATCAATATAAGGTCCCACAGTTGACAGTGCATGTCAGAGCAAAAACCAAAACATGAGGTTGAAGGAATTGTCCGTAGAGCTCCGAGACAGGATTGTGTCGAGGCACAAATCTGGGGAACGGTACCAAAATATGTCTGCAGCATTGAAGGTCCCCAAGAACACAGTAGCCTCCATCATTCTTAAATGGAAGTAGTTTGAAACCACCAGACTCTTCCTAGAGCTGGCCGCCCGGCCAAACTGAGCAATTGGGGGAGAAGGGCCTTGATCAGGGAGGTGACCAAGGACCCGATGGTCATTCTGATAGAGCTCCAGAGTTCCTCTGTGGAGATGGGAGAACCTTCCAGAAGGACAATCATCTCTGAAGGACTCCACCAATCAAGCCTTTATGGTAGCGTGGCCAGACGGAAGCCACTCCTCAGTAAAAGGCACATAACAGCCCACTTGGAGTTTGCCAAAAGCTGTGCAGCGATACTCTCCATCCAACCTGACTGAGCTTAAGAAGATCTGCAGAGAAGAATGTGAGAAAATCCCCCAAATACAGGTGTGCCAAACTTATAGCGTCATACCCAAGAAGACTCGAGGCTGTAATCGCTGCCAAAGTTACTTCAAAAAAGTACTGAGTAAAGGGTCTGAATACTTGTGTAAATGTGATATTTCAGTTTTTTATTTTTAATACATTTGCTAACATTTCGAAAAACCTGTTTTTGCTTAGTCATTCTGGGATATTGTTTATAGATTGATGAGGGAAAACAACAATTTAATCAATTTTAGAATAAGGCTGTAACGTAACAACATTTTTACAAAGTCAAGGGGTCTGAATGCTTTCCGAATGCGCTGTATTTTTCTCTAAAACATTTCTAGGATGGCCCAACCTCTTTTCCTCTCGGGGGCAAAGTCAAAATTGGACCTGACCTCAACTTTTCCCATAAAAATGCTGTGCTGCAGGATGACACACGCTCTAAATTGAAGTCATGCATGGCAAAAAATGTTGGTAGGACCTTTTAAAATCCGTTTACATTTTTTGTATTTTTTGTCTTTTTTTTATTTGTTTGTCCAGTTTTCATATTTCCTCATTTTTTTCTGGGTTTTCAAGTTTTTCACACTTTTTTTATAGAAAAACAACAACATTTGATTTTATGTGTTCACAACAATGCTTAAACCACATCAGGGGATGACATTAAGAGGTCTTCCCTTTAACATTGTTTGGTTAGCGGGTTTTCTGTAGTGCATATGTAGTATATACGTAATGATTATGTATTCCATATACACTGATATCCATATACAGTAAAAGTAATGAAACCATACATTCTACAGATTTACTGAGTATTCCCTACAATTATTTTACTGCGGCACCAAGTATAGTTCTTGCTCTAAGCCAATATGTATTCCATATACAGTGATTCACATTGGGGCATTTATTTGACCTTGGAACATGTTTTAAAACCCACATTTTACACAAATGTCACTTAAATATGAACAAATATGTATCATTGATAATGTTTAGACAATAACTCAATATATCATGAAAAAAATACAGGTTATTGACACTTTTATACTAAAACGTGGGGGACTTTAACTTTTAAAATTTCAGAAATTCCGTGACACGGAATCACTTTTTTAGTGTTGCTGACGAGACACTGATCATGTGATAAGTTTGGAAATCAAATGACCACTTGTGGTGCCACTGGACAGCGAAAATCAAGTAACGTGACCTTTATTTATTGTAATTTAAATTAGTTTGTAGTAGTTGAGTGTTGTGTTAGATTACATACTGTAGCTACCTCAATCATTATTTTAAATAATTTCAGTGACTTCAGAGCAATTGCTATCCATCCGAAATTGTGCTAGCTAGCAAGCTCACCTAAATAAAAATCCACCTAGATACAGCCACATCTCATTGTCACGTCATGAGATTTGTAATTGAAAGAGGAATATAATAATACGAATCAAATGGAGTTTTCCATCTCCCCATTTAGAGTTTCTGGCTCAGAACAGAGATGCCTTATCCAGATGGTGTGACAAAGACATTTCCTCAATGGCCTGCTAACTTTCTTTGTTACTTTTAAGGTTGGAACCAACATGCAGTACCTCCAGCAGGAAGAGAGGCAAGAATCATTTGTCTGCCAACTCAGGGTTTGCCAACTCAAGCTACACTATTCACAGCCCTGTGTAATGTTCAATGTAATTGCACTGCTGGACTTTTTAAAACTTTATATATTTGTATTGTTTTAAAAATGTACAAATAAAAGGAAACGTATGGTTTAAACAAATCTTTAATGTTTATTTGTTTTAGCTGTTAGTGATAATTCCTGAAGTGTTAATAAATTTTTGTTTTACATCATTAGGCCTTTATGTATGTGTTATCAATGACCAAAGATGTCTGACTTTATAGTAAGTACAGCGTCATACGATACAAAGCATTTATGTCTGTTTTATAAATGACAAAGGGGTCTCACTTTAAATTAAGTACAGTGTCTTCATAGATGTATCATGAACAACCAAAAGCGTCTCACTTCACACTATTACAGAATATTACATAACATTTCAATAAATAGGTTATTAACGTTCTGCTGATTTATAAAGGTTATCTTATGATCCACAGGTTGCTGTAGGGTGTTGATGAACCTACAAAGTTTGTGTGTATGTCAGAACCACACCAGGCATTCCTCTTCTCTTCCCATGCTGGAGACCAGGGCTTGATTACAACTTGTTAACAATAGTGACAACATGTTGTGGCTATTCGTTCAGCATGGGAGGGGGTGAATGTATCAAAGACCTGACTGGGCCCAGCAGAGTTCGGATTGGCTCGTTTTCGTTGTGTGCATGTTTGTGTACTGAGGAACATGCAACTTCGTTCCAGAAGAAAGACACTTTCAATTTCTTAAGGTTGGGGGCTTTCATCGAGGTAAGTGTTTCTTGGTGTAACGTCGTCACCAGGCTGTTGCACACACAGCACAAATAAGCCTGGGATATCAACCATTCAAAGTTGGCCTTAGTGAGAGTGACCATAGAAATCTATAGTAGTGACCTGAGTAAATTATTTGTCATCGTCACTAGTTAACACACTCAAAAAGTCTGAATTATGGCTTAACCCTGCCCATTTCCACAATTGATCTTCCTAAAATTAGATTTGAAATCTAACACTAACTAATGAAGGCCAAGTTTGATGCATTGGGCCACCAGACCTTGTGCGCATTAGTGCAGATGTGTCTGGGAATGAGACTAGGTATAATGTGACTAATGTGTCTTCACTTTAGTGCGTATGCCATCCTTGAGCACAACATGTCACCCTTCATAAAGTGGGTTATGTCACACTTGACATTGGTAATTATGTCAAACAGTTATTCCACATTTATGAACCCCTTTATAAAGCATGACATATGGTTATAGATGCTTTAACACATGTATGTAGTGCTTATGAAGGCATTATGAAGGCTTTACGAAGTCTTTATAAGCTGAATTTTAAACTGAGGCCACTTATATTATCCACCATAAATTGTTAAAGGGTTTATGGGCTTATGCTCTGTAGCTCTGTCTCCGTGGTGTAAAAGAATATAGCAATGACTATACATGAAAATGAAAAACTCCAGGTTTAATTCACACCCATTGTACTCCAACTGTCTAGAGCATAATGGGGATTGTGTTGCCTCCATTTGTGGCATAATCCACAAAATGAGATTAGTCAGTGCACAGACCTATCTGCCCTTAGACACAGAAACCCAATATGTTAATGTCTGACTCCAGAAAGAAGAGAACTAAAATAAATAAATAAACGTTTTAAATACTGCTCTACATGTTGGGGCAAAAGGTACTGTAAGTCTAATGACTCAGAGCATGTTTGAGTGTCAAGGTGCATAGGATTCCTGTGTCTCCATTGAGATGAACATAGTATTTGTTCATGAGTAAGGGGGGAACCATTGTGACTTGGATCTTGAGGGTTCACAATAGGGCCTAGACAGATAAGCATGCAGGTCAATCCTTTACTCGACATAGGCAGGGAAGCCTTCCGAGCTGGACTGACAAGATTTTAGAATGTTTCTACATGTAGAATAGGTTTGCGTGCAGTTAGCAAATTACAGCCAGCACTCTGTTCAAACGCTACCAGTGTGTCCGTGCCTTAAAGAGCAACTGAAGGCAAACACATCATTTATCTGGTTGAAAATGGCCTATGTGACATCAATATTAGTCAGAAACCTTTATTCCAGTGGCAAAATTGACTAAAATGTGTAAGTAGGATCACTTTGCCCATCCCAGCTGCCATATTGTAAAATTCAAAACCCTTTCTCAAGCATCTTGTGTCCTACCGTGGCCTGTTTTGTAACATGAGTGACTGTAACGCGAGTGACTCGATTCAGCTAATGTGGCCTGCCTGCTCAAACGTATCTGCTAGCTACTACTAGTTGGCTTCATTGACAAACACAGATATGGAACTTATCTAGCTAGCTAGTGATTTTGGGCACCAATAAACAGTGTGCAATAGCTTGTGCTTTATTTACGAAATTAGTCCTGAGCGCAGCCAGCAGCAGATGATGCAGTCCAATTACCTTTTCTTTTTTTTTTACTTGAGATATACCGCACCAAACACCTTAGCTAGATGTAAAATTGCACAAAGACCTCCTCAGCAAAAACATCCAAATTAACTCCCAAGACCCAAATCTTGTTTTTCTTAATGAGCAGCAGGAAGACATGTGGAATAGGTGAGTTCATCCCCCTTTAATACAGTATTGATAATATACTGTCAGATGTACTTTCACTTAGATAATCTTTTCAAAAATATAAACGCAACAGGTAAAGTGTTTAGTCCCATATTTCATCAGGTGAAATAAAAGATCCCAGAAATGTTTCACATTCATAAAAATCTTGTTTCTTGTTTACATTCCTGTTAGTGACCATTTCTCCTTTGCCAAGAAAATCCATCCACATGACAGGTGTAGCATATCAAGAAGCTGATTGTACAGCATGATCATTACACAGCTGCTCCTTGTAAAATGTGCAGTTTTGTCACACAACACAATGCCACAGATGTCTCAAGTTTTGGGTGAGCCTGCAATTGGCATGCTGACTCCAGGAATGTCCACCAGAGGTGTTTCTCTTCACGGAGGAATGCCGGTTACAACAGTACCGGGCAGATGGCAGACAGCATGTATGGCGTTGTGCGGAAGAGCGGTTTGCTAATGTCAATGTTTTGGAGTGACCCATGGTGGGGTTATGGTATTGGCAGGCATAAGCTACCGACAATGAACACAATTGCATTTTATCGATTGCAATTTGAATGCACAGAGATAGTGTGACAAGATCCTGAGACTCATTGTCGTGCCAGTCATTTACCGCCATCACCTCATATTACAGCAAGATAACGCACGGTCTCATAACGCAAGGAACTGTTCACAATTCCTGGAAACTGAAAATGTCCCCAGTACATCCCAGTTTTTGAGCATGTTTGGGATGCTCTAGATAGATGTGTACAACAGCCTGTTCCAGTTCCCACCAATATCCAGCAACTTCACACAGCCATTGAAAAGGAGTTAGGGAGTGGGGCAACATTCCACAGGTCACAATCAACAGCCTGATCATCTCTATGTGAAGGAGATGTGTCGCACTGCATGAGGCAAATGGTGGTCATACCAGATACTGATTGGTTTTCTGATCCACATCCCTACTTTTCTTTAAGGTATCTGTGATCAACAGATGTATAGCTATATTCCCAGTCATGTGAAATCAATAGATTAGGGCCTAATGAATTTATTTCAATTGACGGATTTCCTTATATGAAATGGAAGTCAGTAATATCTTTGAAATTGTTGCATGTTGCATTTATATTTTTGTTCAGTGTAGTTGAACAAACACACTGATATGCATGTACAAGCAGAACAGTGGCTTTCGTCATGTTCCGTCGACTTTCATGTGTGTTTAATTGTCAAGTGCCTTGGCGGCCACTGCGTCTTGCACGGCCGTTCCAATGAGGCATAACGAAAACGACTGCATCAGTGTGGAAACGGCATCAAACCATTTCACCTCTCCACGCTCAACTGATAACTTGTCTGAACCAGGATCCTAACATTATCAGATGGGAGATTGTAATCCCTCTCTCTCTTTCTGTGCTCTCAGTTTCACATAAACCCTCTTTCCCTCCAGAACGTTGTAGCTGGATGTGTAGAGGCACAACGGGCCAGTGTTTTCACCGAAGTGTCTGATTATCTTCACAGCTTCCTCCCTTTGTCCTCACAAAGCAGTGAAGAGATCTTATCCAGAGCGTGTTTTAGCCTGTGCGTTCTCCCCGAGACGAGTAACAGTGTACCCAACTCAGGGGCCTGTCCAGCTCAATGCCCAATTGTTTATTTTAATTTCTCTCCTGTCCTCCATCTAACCCTGTCATAGATACTTGTCATTAGCTTTTTTTGAAAGGGGTGCCACAAATGAAATGTGTCAGACAATAAATCAAATTAAATTAAATCACATTTTATCTGTTGTAAACAACAAGTGTAGACTAACAGTGAAATGCTTACTTATGGGCCCTTCCCAACAATGCAGAGCGAAAAGTACACAATGAGTAACGATAACCTTGCAATATGCACAGGGTACCAGTACTGAGTCGATGTGCAAGGGTAAGAGGTAATGGAGGTAGATATGTACATATACTGTGGGTAGGGGTAAAGTGACTAGGCAACAGGATAGATAATAAACAGGAGCAGCAGCATATGAGATGAGTCAAAAGAGTTATTGCAAAAAAAGGGTCAAAGCAGATAGTCTGGGTAGCTACAGTATTTAGTGAACTGTTTTGTAGTCTTATGGCTGGAAGGTTGAAGCTGTTTAGTGTCCTGTTAGTACCAGACTTGGTGCATCCAAATATATTTTTGATACTGTTGCAAAGCTAACTAAAAAGCAGTATTCCCCTAAGAGAGGATGGCTTTCACTTAAATTCATGAACTTCTTTGAGGAAAAGATCATGATCATTAGAGAGCAAATTACGGACTCCTCTTTAAATCTGCGTATTCCTCCAAAGCTCAGTTGTCCTGAGTCTGCACAACTCTGCCAGGACCTAGGATCAAGGGAGACACTCAAGGTTTTTAAAACTATATCTCTTGACACATTGATGAAAATAATCATGGCCTCTAAACCTTCAATCTGCATACTGGACCCTATTCCAACTAAACTACTGAAAGAGTTTCTTCCTGTGCTTGGCCCTCCTATGTTGAACATAATAAACGGCTTTCTATCCATCGGATGTGTACCAAACTCACTAAAAGTGGCAGGAATAAAGTCTCTCTTGAAAAAGCAAAAGCTTAACCGAGAAAATATATCAAAAACTATCGGCCTATATCGAATCTCCCATTCCTCTCAGAAATATATGAAATAGCTGTTGTGCAGCAACTCACTGCCTTCCTGAAGACAATGTATACGAAACGCTTCAGTCTGGATTTAGACCCCATCATAGAACTGAGACTGCACTTGGGAAGGTGGTAAATTACCTTTTAATGGCGTCAGACCGAGGCTCTGCATCTGTCCTCGTGCTGCTAGACCTCAGTGCTGCTTTTGATACCATCGATCATCACATTCTTTTGGATAGATTGGAAACCCAAATTGGTCTACACGGACAAGTTCTGGCCTGGTTTAGATCTTATCTGTCGGAAAGATATCAGTTTGTCTCTGCGGATGGTTTGTCCTCTGACAATTCAACTGTAAATGTTGGTGTTCCTCAAGGCTCCGTTTTGAGACTACTATTGATTTCACTATATAGTTTACCTCTTGGTGATGTCATTCGGAAACATAACGTTAACTTTCAATTCTATGCGGACGACATACAGTTGTACATTTCGATGAAACATGGCGAAGCCCCAAAATCCCCGTCCCTGGAAGCCTGTGTTTCAGACATAAGGAAGTGAATGTTCTACTTTTAAACTCGGACAAAACAGAGATGCTAGTTCTAGGTCCCAAGAAACAAAGAGATCTTCTGTTGAATCTGACAATTAATCTTGTTGGTTGTACAGTCCTCTCAAATAAAACTGTGAAGGACCTTGGCGTTACTCTGGACCCTGATCTCTCTTTTGACGAACATATCAAGACTGTTTCAAGGACAGTTTTTTCCATCTACATAACATTGTAAAAATCTGAAACTTTCTGTGCAAAAATTATGTAGAAAAATGTATCCATGCTTTTGTCACTTCTAGGTTAGACTATTGCAATGCTCTACTTTCCGGCTACCCGGATAAAGCACTAAATAAACTTCAGTTAGTGCTAAACATGACTGCTAGAATCTTGACTAGAACCAAAAAATGTGATTATATTACTCCAGTGCGTAGGCTACGGTCACAAGACGCAGGACTCCTTACTGTCCCTAGAATTTCTAAGCGAACAGCTGGAGGCAGGTGAAGGTGAATGGAAAGGCACTGGAGACTTGCTGTCTCTGCCTGGCCGGTTCCCCTCTCTCCACTGGTATTCTCTGCCTCAAACCCTATTACAGGGGCTGAGTCACTGGCTTACTGGTGCTCTTCCATGCCGTCCGTAGGAGGGGTGAGTCACTTGAGTGGGTTAAGTCACTGACGTGATCTTCCTGTCTGAGTTGGTGCCCCTCCTTGGGTTGTGCCATGGGGGAGATCTTTGTGGGGCATACTCTGCCTTGTCTCAGGATGGTAAGTTTGTGGTTGAAGATATCCCTCTAGTGGAGTGGGGGCTGTGCTTTGGCAAAGTGGGTGGGGTTGATGACAGACGTATATTTGCATCACTGAGAAATAAGGTGGTTAGGAATAAAATAAAAAAAAGCAAAAGCAGAGTTCTTTCTCAGAGTGATCAATGAAGCGAAAGGAAATGGCAAAAAAACTAACAGGGAGAGGAGCTGACAAGTCAAAAAAACATCCTTAATTAAAGGTTGATGGGATTCTAATTCAAGACTCCAATTTCATATCCACCAGCATTAAAATGTTTTGTTGTTGACTCTGTCAGGGAGCTGGCTCAAATATTTTCAACCAAGACCACAGTTCTCACTCCCATAGATAATAATACAATTTCAGCGTCAGCAGTGGACAGTATTATTAGCTTCTTCAGGAGCTCTAGAGCAAAATATGTATTTGGTCTTGATACTGCATTCCTGAAGAGACACAAATATTCTCGTATCGCCCCTATTGTACATCTAGTTAATCTGTCTATCAAATATGGGTTATTCCCCAATGTTTGGAAGTCTGCTGCAGTGATACCTGTTTTAAAATATGGTGACCCAACACTGGTTGGGTCACCAGATTCTATCAAAATAGGTTGAAAGATAGGTGGCTGATCATCTGACTGACCACCGTATTGAGGGCAACTCAATACATCAAATGCAATTTGGATTCAGAATGAACCATTCTACCGAAACAGCCAATTGCTATTTTCTGGAGTGCATTGAATCTAAACTGGACATAGGTGGTGAAGTCAGCGCAGTCTTTTTGGAACTTAAAAAAGCCTTTGATACTGTGGATCATGAGGTCCTCCTATCCAAACTATCTTTCCTTAATGTGTCCACTGAAGTCATTAGTTGGATGTTTTCCCATCTGACAAATGGAGTCAAAGGGTTTGTTTGGGGGACACTCAATCGGACTCTCTTTAATATAACATTGGGGTCCCACAAGGGTCAATATTAGGCCCACTTCTGTTTACCAACTATATAAAGGATCTCCCACTTACTTGCCCACAATTTAACATGCAGATGTATGCAGACGATACAGTTCTGTATGTACACTCAAAAAATAGACAATTGGTTGTTAACAAGTTAACTGAAGCTATAATACATGTTTCTAAATGGATGATTACTTTTTGCCTGCATTTAAATATCGACAACACTCTTTGTATGAACTTCTCTTAGAAATCCATTGATTCTTCCCAACGAGCTGTTCTTGTTAATGGGGAGAATCTGAAAGTTGTGTCTAACTTCAGGTATCTTGGTGTCATTTTGGACTCCAACTTGAGATTTATTAAGAAACATGTGAAAAAGGTGGTTAACCTCTTTATCCTACCCCCTCCTTTTTCGAACATTCTGTTAAAAATCGCGCAACTTTTCAGCGTCCTGCTACTCATGCCAGGAATATAGTATATGCATATGATTAGTATGTGTGGATAGAAAACACTCTGAAGTTTCTAAAACTGGTTAAATCACGGCTGTGACTATAACAGAGCGTGTGTTTCATCGAAAAGCGCAAGAAAAACTGCTCACTGAAATCTGAAAAAAGTATCCATGCGCCCCTTTCATGGATTATTTAAAGGAAACCAAATTTAATATGGAGACGGATGCAATTCCTACAACTTCCACACGATGTCGCCATTTTCATTGACAAAAATCCATTGAGACATTACGAATAGATCCTTGATTCCATCCAGCCTGCCTCAATCGATTTTGGAAGATTGAAAAATGGACACTGTTTTCTTTTGTAGCTGCTATTGAATACAGATCGCCCAGTGATCAATTTGATCGCTTATTAACGTTTACAAATACCTAAAGTTGGGTTATAAAAGTAGGTTGAAGTTTTTTGTCAAAGAATATAGGCAACTTATATCATTTTTAAACATGACGTTGCGTGTTGGAAGAGAGCTTTTTTCGTGATGCAGACAGGCCATACAAATGGATATTTTGGGCATTCATGGACGTATTTAATCGGGAAAAATACCAATTTGTGATGTTTATGGGACATATAGGAGTGCCAACAAAGAATATCATCAAAGGTAATGAATGTTTTATATTTTATTTCTGCGTTTTGGGTAGCGCCGGCTACCGCAAAATCTGTTGTTTACGTGTCGTGCTGGTATTTTGGGGGGTGCATGCTATCAGATAATAGCTTCTCATGCTTTCGCCGAAAAGCATTTAAAAAATCTGACTTGTTGGCTAGATTCACAACGAGTGTAGCTTTAATTCAATACCCTACATGTATATTTTAATGAACGTTTGAGTTTTAACGAGTACATTTAGCATTTAGCGTAGCGCATTTGCATTTCCAGGTGCCTACTTGAGACGCAGACGTCTCAAGTAGGAGCAACAAGTTTTAACACGGTTAAGTTTGGATTATCCAACTTTAGGTTTATCAGACCTTTCCTTCCTCTGGAGGCCGCCAAACTATATATACATGCTGTGATCTTCTCACATCTGAGATATTGCCTCCAATGCTGTTCACAAGCAGGAGCTACGATTCTGAAAGCAATTGAATCACTCTACAAACAAACACTTAAGATTTTGAATAACAAACCAAACAGTTACCACCATTGTGATATCATTTAAAAACATAATTTATTTAGTCTGGATAGCTTTAAGCAGTATGTAGATGCAAGCCTTGCCTTTAAGATCCTGCATGGTCTTGCCCCTCCACCCCTATGTCGGCATATCATGCTCAAGGAAAGCACATCCAGGATAACAAGGGCAGTAACTAGAGGGGATTGCGTTGTCCCGTTTCAACACAGTAAAATTGGCCAATCAGCCATCTCTGTTAGAGATACAATATACTGGAAAGCATGTCCTTTTGTGGTGGTTTATTTGCAGCAACATGAAGTCCTGTTTTTTCGACTGCACTTGAAGAAACTTTAAAAGTTCTTGAAATTTTCCGGATTGACTGACCTTCATGTCTTAAAGTAATGATGACCTGTCATTTCCCTCTGCTTATTTGAGCTGTTCTTGCCATAATACGGACTTAGTATTTTACCAAATAGGGCTATCTTCTGTATACCACCGCTACGTTGTCACAACACAACTGATTGGTTCCAATGCCTTAAGAAGGAAAGACATTCCACAAATTAACTTTTAACAAGCACACCTGTGAATTGAAATGCATTCCAGGTGACCTTATGAAGATGGTTGAGAAAATGTCAAGATTGGGCAAAGCCGTCATCAAGGCAAAGGATGGCGCCGATAGAGATGGCCGCCTCACTTCGAGTCCTTAGAAAACGATGCAGTATTTGTTCTTTAATGTATTATTTCTTACATTATTAGCCCAGAAAATCTCAAGTTTTATTACATATAGCAGAGAAGAACTATTGGATATAAGAGCGATGTCAATTTACCAACATTATGACCAGGAATACGACTTTCCCGAAGCACATCTTTTGTTCGGGCCACCACCCAGGACATTTGATCTAATCCCAGAAGCCGACCCAAAACAACGTCGCCGCAGAAGAGGTAGACGGAGCGGTCTCCTGGTCAGACTTCAAAGGCGTGCACACCACCCACCGCTTCCAAGTATATTACTCGCCAAAGTCCCGTCTCTAGACAACAAGGTGGATGAAATTAGGGCAAGGGTTGCCTTCCAACATTCTCTGTTTGATGGAAATATGGGATATGATGTCAGAGTCGGAACAGCCACCGGGTTTATTCATGCGTTGCGCTGACAGAAATAAACATCTATCTGGGAAGAACAAGGGCGGAGGTGTATGCTTCATGATTAACGACTCATGGTGTAATCATAACAAGATACAGGAACTCAAGTCCTTCTGTTCACCTGACCTAGAATTCTTTACAATCAAATGCCGACCATATTATCTCCCAAGAGTTTTCTTATTGGTTATCGTCACAGCTGTGTATATCCCCCCTCAAGCAGATACCACGACGGCCCTCAAGGAACTTCACTGAAAACCATATATCCTGAGGCTGCATTTATTGTAGCTGGGGATTTTAACTGGGAAATGTTCTGGGTAGCCTCAGAGAATAACATTGATTTATACGCTGACTCGGTGAGTGAGTTTATAAGGTAGTGCATTGGAGATGTACACACTGCGACTATTAAAACCTACCCTAACCAGAAACCGTGGCTAGATGGCGGCATTTGCGCAAAACTGAAAGCACGAACTACTGTATTTAGCCATTGAAAGATGACTAGGAATATAGCCGAATATAAACATTGTAGTTATGCCCTCCGTAAGGCAATACAACAAGCAAAATGTCGGTATAGGGACAAAGTGGAGTCGCAATTCAACGGCTCAGACATGAGATGCATGTCGCAGGGTCTACAGGCAATTACGGACTACAAAAAGAAAACCAGCCACGTCACGGACACCGACGTCTTGTTCTCCGTAGCCAACGTGAGTAAGACATTTAAACTTGTTAATCTTCGCAAGGCTGCTGGCCCTGACAGCATCCCTAGCCAAGTCCTCAGAGCAGACCAGCTGGCTGGTGTGTTTACGGACATATTCAATCGCTCCCTATCCCAGTCTGCTGTCCCCACATGCTTCATGATGGACACCATTGTTCCTGTACCCAAGAAGGCAAAGATAACTGAACTAAATGACTATCGCACCATAGCACTCACTTCTGTCATCATGAAGTGCTTTGAGAGACTAGTGTAACCCTCTCACCAGGCTCGAATTTGACTCTCATGATATTAACTTAAGTAGAGTATCTCAACAGCATGGGATGTTAGGTAAGAAGGACATCTTCAATAAGAATCCCTATTGTAAACTATCTAGGTTGATGACAAATAGGGTATTAACTTCAGATGGAATGATTATAGATTTTTGTAATTGTATAATGATATACTTTCCATGCATTAAATTAAATTGAAACAGCAAATGACTCCACCAAGGCAAAATACATGAGGTTCAAAATGTGTATTACATTTTCAAAGCACCACATACAAATAAAAATAATAATAATAAACCCCAATGAGTTGTGCACAACCCATGTCAAAATTATTTCAAGCTTGCTTAACCCTTTGGCACGCGGTGGAACTAAAAAAAAATGACAGCACACATAAAGTCCCGAAGCACCCCACCGTTGTGTTAACTCACTACTCGTAAATATTCCTTTAGCGAAGTATGGCAGTTCCTTGCAGGCTTCCTCACAAGATCCACAGCAAGCACAGCTATCAATGCAGACAGTACTCTTTAGCAGTAACAGATATCCCATGGGAACATGAACTCGTTAATCTTTCCCAAGCAATTCTCTCTCGGTGTCACATGATGCTAGGCTAACCTCAAGGCTGTCTTTCTTAACAAAATTATAACAACTCTCTTTTAACCTGTTGAGTCTATAGGGGTGCTATTTCATTATTGGATAAAAAAACTTGCCCGTTTTAAGCGCAATATTTTGTCACGAAAAGATGCTCGACTATGCATATAATTGACAGCTTTGGAAAGAAAACAGTCTAACGTTTCCAAAATATTATCTGTGAGTGCCACAGAACTCATTCTACAGGCGAAACCAAGATGAAACTTCAAACAGGAAATGAGCAGAAATCCTGAAGCTCTGTTTTCAAATGTCTCCTTATATGGCTGTGAACGCAGCAGGAACGAGCCTGCGCTTTCTGTCGTTTCTTCAAGATGTCTGCAGCATTGTGACGTATTTGTAGGCATATCATTGGAAGATTGGCCATAAGAGACTACATTTTCCAGGGGTCCGCCCGGTGTCCTTTGTCTAAATTCGTGCGTAATCTTCAGTTGCGGTCATTTTCTCCTGGGATTCAGAACAGAAAGCACACTTCCACGAAGGATATATCATCGAAGAGATATGTGAAAAACACCTTGAGGATTGGTTCTAAACAACATTTGCCATGTTTCAGTCGATATTATGGAGTTAATTTGGAAAAAAGTTCGGCATATTGATGACTGGATTTTCGTTTTTTTTTTGGTAGCCAAACGTGACGCACCAAACGGAGCGATTTCTCCTAAACAAATAATCTTTCAGGAAAAACTGAACATTTGCTATCTAACAGAGTCTCCTCATTGAAAACATCTGAAGTTCTTCAAAGGTAAATTATTTTATTTGAATGCTTTTCTGGTTTTTGTGAAAATGTTGCCTGCTAAATGCTAACGCTAATGCTAACGCTAAATGCTACGCTAGCTAGCTACTGTTACACAAATTATTGTTTTCCTATGGTTGAGAAGCATATTTTGAAAATCTGAGATGACAGTGTTGTTAACAAAGGGCTAAGCTTGAGAGCTAGCATATTTATTTCATTTCATTTGCAATTTTCATGAATAGTTAACGTTGCGTTATGCTAATGAGCTTGCAGGGATAAATACACTCCTGGATACAGGTTTTTTTGGTAGCCAAACGTGATGTACAAAACGGAGCGATTTCTAATACACAAAGAATCTTTTTGGAAAAACTGAACATTTGCTATCTAACAGAGTCTCCTCATTGAAAACATCTGAAGTTCTTCAAAGGTAAATGATTTTATTTGAAGGCTTTTCTTGTTTTTGTGAAAATGTTGCATGCTGAATGCTACGCTAAATGCTACGCTAGGTATCAATACTCTTACACAAATGCTTGTTTTGCTATGGTTGAAAAGCATATTTTGAAAATCTGAGATGACAGTGTTGTTAACAAAAGGCTAAGCTTGAGAGCTAGCATATTTATTTCATTTCATTTGCGATTTTCATGAATAGTTAACGTTGCGTTATTGTAATGAGCTTAGGTCTATAAATAGGATCCCGGATCCGGGTTTGCTCGCCGCAACCGCAAAAATCGTTATTTCCTTTCAAAACTCGGTAATTATGGGTTTTGTTCTATAGTTATTGTCTTCTTTTATAATTTTTCTTCACCATAATCTAATGTCCATCCTTTTTTCAACTTCTCTCTCCCTTTTTTTCCCCAGGCCTCCCGTTAACCAGGTCAACTCTCCCATTGACCAGAGCTTAACAAGCAACCTTAATGGTCAAAACTTAAACTTAAAAGTAAACCAACCTATTCACTTATACATTAAATAAATATTTATTCAAAAGAAATGCATTAACAACATTACAATGGCCATTAATTATAACAAATAAACGGAATACTTGGTTCTAACAAGAATATTACACTAGTCAAGGATCATATCACCTCCACAGCACCTGCCATCCAGGACCCACTTCAGTTTTTATACCAACCCAACACGTCCACAGATGACGCAATCGGCATCACACTGCACACTGTCCTATCCCATCTGGACAAGAGGAATACCTATGTAAGAATACTGTTCATCGACTACAGCTCAGCATTCAACACCATAGTACCCTCCAAGCTCATCATTAAGCTGGAGGCCCTGTGTCTCAACCCCGCCCTGTGCAACTGGGTCCTGGACTTTCTGATGGGCTGCCCCATCTCCACCCCGCTGATCCTCAACACTGGGCCCCACAAGGGTGCGTGCTCAGCCCCCCATGTACTCCCTGCTCACCCATGACTGTGTGGCCAGGCACACTTCCAACTCTATCATCAAGTTTGCAGACAACACAACAGTAGTGAGCTTGATTACCAACAACAACGAGACAGCCTACAGGGAGGAGGTGAGGGCACTTCGATTGTGGTGTCAGGAAAATAACCTCTCACTCAACGTCAACAAAACAAAGGAGATGATTGTGGACTTCAGGAAACAGCAGAGGGAGCAACCCCCATATCCACATAGATGCAACTGTAGTGGAGAAGGTGGAAAGTTCCTTGGCGTACACATCACAGAAAAACTGAAATGGTCCACCCACACAGACAGTGTGGTGAAGAAGGTGCGACAGCGCCTCTTCAACCTTAGGAGGCTGAAGAAATTTGGCTTGTCAACTAAAACCCTCACCCTCACTGCAACTGCACCGCCCTCAACCTGAAAGCTTCCCCAGAGGGTGGTGCAGTCGGCACAACACATCACTGGGGGCAAACTACCTGCCCTCCTAGACACCTACACCACCCGATGTCACAGGAAGGCCAAAAAGATAATCAAGGACAACAACCACCTGAGCCACTACCTGTTCACTACTCTACCATCCAGGTGGTGAAGTCAGTACAGGTGCATCAAAGCTGGGACCAAGAGACTGAAACAGCTTCTATCTCAAGGCCACCAGACTGTTGAACAGCCATCACTAACACAGAGAGGCTGCTGCCTACATACAGACTCAAATCATTGGCCACTTTAATAAATCGATCACTACTCACTTTAAATAATGCCACTTTATTAATGTTTTCATATCTTACATTACTCATCTCATATGTATATACTATATTATACCATCTATTGCATCTTGTCTATGCCGCTCGGTCATTGCTCATCCATATATTTATGTACAAATGTACAAATTCTTATTCCATCCCTTTAGATTTGTGTGTATTAGGTAGTTGTTGTGGAATTGTTAGATTACTTATTAGATATCAGTGCACTGTCAGAACTACAAGCACAAGCATGGCGCTGCACCGCACAGACACTGCTAACCATGTGTATGTGACCAACAAAATTTGATTTGGTTTTGATTTGACTTTGAATAATCTCAAATATTAAAATATATGTTGATTTGTTTAACACTTTTTTGGTTACTACATGATTCCATATGTGTTATTTAATAGTTTTGATGTCTTCACTATTATTCTGCAATGTAAAAAATAGTAATAAAAAAATAAAATACTTTAATTAAGTAGGTGTGTCCAAAATGTCGTACTGTATATATAGACATACTCTACTGGTAAATATTATGGTCTGCAGTTTATCATTAGGCATTCTAATTTAGGCGAGCAAAATCCTCGAGCCTTGCTTAACATTAGAGATTTTGCACCAACTGTAGGTAACAAGGAAACACCCCTCCCCCTCTCATCTTACTTGAGGATGCCTGGAAAAGCCAGCGAGGTATATATTATCCATGTCCTTGTTCAGCCACGACTCTGAGAAATATAGGGTATTACATTTTTTCAGGTCCCGTTGATAGGGTAGTCTCGAACGGAGCTCGTCCAGTTTGTACTCCAGTGATTGTAGGTTCGCAAACAAAACATAGGAAAATGGCAGTCTAGATGCACGCCGACGTAGTCTAATCATGACACCGCCTCGTTTACCTTTCTTTCTTCTCCCTCTTTCAAGTCCCTGGGATCAGGGCCTGGTACCGGGAAAGCATAACATCTAGAGCTGCCAACTCGTTGAAGTAGAAATCTTCATCCAAATTTTGTTTAGTGACCGCTGTTTTGATGCCCATAAGCTGTTTATCAATCGTAGGAAATTATGGCAAAAAAGTTGAGAACACGGGGAAAAAATACAAAATATCAGAATAGGTCAGAGCCCATAAGATGGCAGCTAACCACTGCAGCGCCATCTCTGACACACAAATAGGGAACTTAAACACCAGGCTCCTGTGGTAGTGGGGAATCGTTTGAGGACTACACGTGCCGGCTGATGTGAGAAGATTCCCTGGCCAGATGGGGGAAGATGTAGTGTCCGTTTCTAGGGAGAATAGGAGGACATTGCAATAAGACAGAACATTGGAGGGGTTGGAAAAGCTTTGCAACATCTCAAATTACACATCACAGCATGATCAAATGAGTAAATGAGAATATAGGCGTCAGAAAGGAACTACTCAAAGGCATTGGTTTTACGATGCATCCTTCATTATTTGCAAAGAAAAAATACAATAAATCACACATTTTCTCATGTGTTTTTGGAATGATTATTATTTTTTATATGATCTAGACCAGAGGGAAAATGAATCAGATTCTTTGTGAGGACTCTCTGTAAGTGTCATTAATGTGTCATCTGGTTATGTTTCACCCACATAGCATCATCACAGCTAATCGTATTAGCATCCACTGTGCCATTACCTCACAGTACCTGCGCATCCCTTCGCACTGTATAGCCAAGCTCTGGCCAAGTGAGTGGAATATATGTGAACCGTTTCAGGAAACTAGGCATATGTCACAAGTCATAACTTCACAGGAGAGTCATTTGAATGTTTTTGGTAGAAATGTCTTCTGGAACATGTGAACTTGCATGTGTCTCAATAACAAACTTCTATGCCATCTGTAAATATGAATAACATTGTTAATTACGAGCCGTGTTGATTAAGCCACAGGAAAAGAGAGCAACCTTCCCACTAGCCATGATTGGCTGAGATAATGAGTAGGCTGGACATGCCAAGAGAGGATTGGTCTGCCATATAGAAGACTTCTGTCTATTTGAGGTAGTCAGTCTGTGTCTGTGTTGGTTTCCTTTTAAGCTAAAGTGTACTGTTAGCTAGCTAGCTAACGTTAGCTGGCTGGCTCCCTAGCTAATGTTACGTGTATGACGTTATTATTCGCATCCCAGAACCATTTGTTTTGCTAGGTAGAGACTAATGTTAGCTAGCTAACATTGAACCTGGTTGGTTAGCTCCCAGCAGATTCATGCAGGGTAGTAACGACATGATTTGGCACAACATTGTTGTTTAACTAGCTAACGTTAGCTGGCTGGCTTGTTAGCTAACGTTACATAACGTGTGTGATCTTACACATTGTTTACCTGGCTAGGTTCATTGTTTACCTAGCTAGCTAGTTACATGTCTTCAGCTAAAGTGTACAACACCCGTTGAATATGGCCGGTGTCAGTAAACTTCGGCAAAAAAGCGCAACGAAATTGTTTGCTGCAGAGCTGGTTAGGCTGTTTTCATCTTATCCAAAGGTAAACAAATCATTGACCAGAGCAATGATTGAGCTGAGAGCGAAACGAGATGGGTAGGGATAAAGCTTAAGAGAGTGTGAACGATGCTGAATGGGTGTAGACAAGAAGAGTTCTTCACTACATACCAAAACATTCAAAGGCCATTTTCTCAAAAGTGAGTTTACAAGTTTATCAATTTTGAAAGCAGAATTACTTTTCCATTGTTCCTCAAAAATGCAGTGTATGATATATCATTTTGTAGTTCTGAGTCTATACTTTTATCCAATGTAAAAAACACAATTTCAGATGTTGCTACATAAGAACAAATCCAGGAAAACAACTGCCGATTGAAAGGGACAGTGTACAAAGGATTATGATATTGATATCAGTAATAACACACACACACACAGAGACACACACACACACACACCCAGCGAGTAGTAATTGGATTGGGCATACACACCCACTGTGACATCATTGACAGTGACCCTTCTCTACTGCTTATTGATCATATCCATTCACACTGTAAATGTGGAGAATGAATGTCTCACATATTTCTCATCCACACACACACATCTACCCACCCATGCATTACATGCACGCTCACACGCATGCAAACACACAAACACACACACACACACAAAGTAATGTACATGCATTTACCTTTTAACTTGCGTACATTTTTTAAGCACATGCAGTACCAGTCAAAAGTTTGGACACACCTACTCATTCAAGGGTTTTTCTTTATTTTGATATGTTCTACATTGTGGAATAATAGTGAAGACATCAAAACCTTCATGTCTTGAAGTAATGATGGACTTCCGTTCCTCTTTACTTATTTGAGCTGTTCTTGCCATAATATGGACTGGGTCTTATACCAAATAGGGCTATATTCTGTATACTACCCCTACCTTTTCACAACACAACAGATTTTATGAAAGAAATTCCACAAATTAACTTTTAACAAACTGTTAATTGAAATGCATTCGAGGTGAGCTGGTTGAGAGAATGCCAAGAGTGTGCCAAGCTGACATCAAGGCAAAGGGTGGCTACTTTGAAGAATCTCAAATATAAAGTATATTTTGATTTGTTTAACACTTTTTTGGTTACTACATGATTCCATATGTGTTATTTCACAGTTTTGATGTCTTCAATATTATTTTACAATGTAGAAAATAGTAAAAAATAAAGAAATGAGTAGGTGTGTCCAAACTTTTGACTGGTACTGTATGTTTCTTCCACGTCTTCACCAACCATTCAGCCATCCCTCCACAACCACGACCGCCAGTTCAAAAAGGAACATATCTTCTCTGATCGATCCAAAACCCCAAATTTATGACTGCTCGAGGAACAATAAAAAAAAGCACACTTAAAAAAATGACATGAAAACTCTAGGGCAGAGTTTAACAGTTTTGCTGACTCATTTTATAGGCCAAGTGACTCTGGCCCCTTTTCTACTGGAGACGAGAGCAGAAAGTGAGCGTGTCAGCACTATTTTGCTGTGACTCAACGTCTTGTTGCTGCCTGTCTACCATCGATGCAACGCCTGAGGATAGAGAGACGCCTGTCACGTCACGCCTTTCCACTGTGCCTGGATCAGCAGAAAATAGATTGGCACGACAGGGGCCAATTACTGTACATATCACGCAGCACACTGACTGGTGAAACTGGATATGCCTTGCGTGAAGTCTGCAGGGTCTTTTTCTCGTTTTGATTAGACAAGATGAGTGTTTATTGCAATGTAAATAGTATGACTCTCCATGCCGTATTGTGTGTGTGTGTGTGTGTGTGTGTGTGTGTGTGTGTGTGTGTGTTTGTGTGTGCAGGTGTGCAAGCGAGCGTGCATGTGATATCCTTAAAGAGCTAAAATGTGTCAGACACAAAACAAGTCAGACACAAAACACTCACATTAAATGAAATCAGAAATGGGGTTGCCGTAGGGTCTTGATCTTTACTAAGACTTTTCATTTCTGAAAAAAATGTGATATTTTGCTTGACCTTTAAAATATGCAATGATATCCAGCTTATTGATAATCAAAACAAGTTTGTGATGAGACCACAACTGGTGAAAGCATTTCAATTACAGCTAGTCTTATTCAGACCATGTGCTCAAAATGCTTGTCTAAATGTTTGAAACTACAGAGAAGAACTCCAAGCTTTAGCCTTAGGCTGTTATGATCATTTTTAAATCTGGAAATAAAACATATGGGATATATCAAAATAGGCCTCCATAAAGTCATTTCATAGACTGGGTTAAACATCATTCTCAAAATAGTAAATGCAGCATGTTGGTATCGATAAAACAACAACATATTAAACATACTGTTTTACCACGTTACTCAACATATAAATAACCCCTTCATTATACAGTATATCAAACATTGCATACTAGATTAGAGGTACTGTAAAATCATTGTGACCATTCCCTGTACCACAGCCATGTCCCTCTCCCTATAAACAGCAGCAGATGTTCCACAGGTTGCCCTCCTCTGAAAGGGCCCTTTGTCTGGTCTGAAGACTGAACAAGTGTCTGTCTGGGGTCAAAGGTCAGGGTAGACAAAAGGCATAAGGTCTCCCCGGTGTCCTGACCTGTCCCGACCTTTTAAATGAGTGCAAAGTGATACGCACTAGGGGTCAGTGCTCACATGTTGAAACCAAGCCTGTGTGTTGTCTAATGTCCATCGACATCCCCCCGGCGATGGCGTGAGGGGAACACAGGCTCTCATGGGACACATAGAGGCTCGTGGGTGATTAGGAGAGCCAATCAAGCGAGCAGCTCGGCTGCTGGAATGACCTGCTAGACTGTACATTTTCTTTAGACAGGCTTAATTTCAGCCAGACCCATGGAGGATGTCTCACACTCATAAAAGCCTGGGTTTTATAGGAGTGTTGATATAGGATCAATTTGGCCTTTTTGATAATAATAAATAAGATTATATGGACATGGGGGACCTGATTATAGATCAGCACTCCCACTCTTAGACACTTTTTAAGTACAGATCCTGCTATTCAAGTAATAATTTATACTTATTTAACACAGCCCCTGGATATGTGCTAGACACCGCTCAGTAGATGATTGACGACAGAACTCCACTTCTCCAAGGCTATAAATCTACATGAACTGCAGAAAATAACTTCCTAAATAACACCTCTGTAATGTGATTAGCATTGGCAGACATGATCTACTGATGTGTGCAACCTCCTCTCCTCTGTTTAGCAACGTATTAATAACCACATGATCTTTTAACAATGTCTTCTCTCAATTATCCCTCATTAGAGATTTATTTGGCCTTGAGTTTATAAAAAAATATGTTGTAATACTTGGATGGAGAATTGAGCTCATTGGCATCCGTCCTAATTTTTATGGTTACTTAGCTGTGGACAAATCTATTATCTTAGCATATCTGCAGTGACGTGATGTGTAACCACTAATTGAGGAGCTCCATGGCAACCGATCACAAGCTTAGCGAATGTCCGGTCTGTGACATAAATCTTTCACAATGGTTCAAGACTGAGGGAGAACAGACGAAACTGTAAACACGCAAAGACTCAATAATGTCAACACCAGATTGCTGCACTGTTTATTTGCTGGAACAGTTGACTTGCACCTACTCAAATTGATTGTCTGTCTGAAAGTCTGAAATGTGCCGGACGAGTCTTACACAGTAGAAGGACATGTCATTGTCATTTTTTGGGGTGGTGGGGTATAATATATGTTACCCCCTTGTTACCCCATTGGCTGTATTTTATAGTTACAGCAAATAAAGCAGTGAATTGCCATACCAAATATTTTATTTATAAATTCCCACTATATCAATGACCATGGCTCATGTGTCTGACGTGATTTTGTGTAGGGCAGCAAAACCATATCAAATAAAGAATATCCTCCATTTGGGGTTAGGAATGATGAATCCAACAAAGTATTCCCCTCAAGACTCCTTTTCAACATTTCCAGTTGTGTCCATAAAGTATGCCCAAAATCCCAAGTAAATAATCCTAATACAATTTGAGGATTATGAAAGTAATTTAAGTACCGTCAGTCAAAACTAATAGGGTCGTTTTGTAAGTCTGGATAGTATTTTTATTATGGCTCTCTTCCTCTGCCTAATGAACACCTTACGAAAGCTGCCTCTTAAAAAGTCATGAAAATGGGGATCATTTTTCTCTCTTTCCACAGAGAAAGCGAGGCCTTTACCATTAACGTCTAGTTTCGTTTATGGCCAGCGTTCTATCAAAGTCACATTTGAGTAGGACTGAGGTAGAGAGAACAGGATCATGGGGAATAGGTAAATAGATCCTCAGAGATCATACTCCGTATACTGTAAATTACAGCGTTAATACAACTAATGAGCTATATGCATACTGTATACATTACATATAGTTTTGAAGAAACTATATATCTGCATACAACTCAAATCAAATGTTGCATTTTAACCTTGAGTCTATATTACAAAAGTTTATTTTGACACAGAGCTGAAGTTAAGATCTCAGCATAAATTGAATGGCCTATATACATATAGGAAAATCCCATGCGAAATCATGTGAAAACACATTATAATATTTCACATGAAGTTTCACATGTGGATTTTCCCATGATCCCATAACATTTCACATGTGACATCATGTGAAACCATATGGTTTTGGAACATTATATTTCACATGGAGTTTCACAGCTGATGCCCTGCAAACAAAAATGTGTTGTTAGGATGTCCCCAGAACATCACGCAGTCTTTCAATGTACATATTTGACAAACATGATTATGTTGTATATGTTTATTTATACAGTAATTGTTATTCAACGTGTATTCACCTGGGATTTTAACTCAACAACTCTTGGTTCACAGCATTATGATCTTAAATCAAATCAAATTGTATTTGTCACATACACATGGTTAGCAGATGTTAATGCGAGTGTAGCGAAATGCTTATGCTTCTAGTTCCGACAATGCAGCAATAACCAACGAGTAATCTAACCTAACAATTCCACAACTACTACCTTATGCACACAAGTGTAAAGGGATAAAGAATATGTACATAAAGATATATGAATGAGTGATGGTACAGAACGGCGTAGGCAAGATGCAGTAGATGGTATCGAGTACAGTATATATATATATATATATGAGATGAATAATGTAGGGTATGTAAACATAAAAGTGGCATAGTTTAAAGTGGCTAGTGATACATGTATTACATAAAGATGGCAAGATACAGTAGATGGTATAGAGTACAGTATATACATATGAGATGAGTAATGTAGGGTATGTAAACATTATATTAAGTGGCATTGTTTAAAGTGGCTAGTGATATATTTTTTACATCAATTTCCATTATTAAAGCGGCTGGAGTTGAGTCAGTATGTTGGCAGCAGCCACTCAATGTTAGTGGTGGCTGTTTAACAGTCTGATGGCCTTGAGATAGAAGCTGTTTTTCATTCTCTCAGTCCCTGCTTTGATGCACCTGTACTGACCTCGCCTTCTGGATGATAGCAGGGTGAACAGGCAGTGGCTCGGGTGGTTGTTGTCCTTGATGATCTTTATGGCCTTCCTGTGACATCGGGTGGTGTAGGTGTCCTGGAGGGCAGGTAGTTTGCCCCTGGTGATGCGTTGTGCAGACCTCACTACCCTCTGGAGAGCCTTACGGTTGTGGGCGGAGCAGTTGCCGTACCTGTCGGTGATACAGCCCAACAGGATGCTCTCGATTGTGCATCTGTAAAAGTTTGTGAGTGCGTTTGGTGACAAGCCAAATTTCTGCGCCTTCTTCACAACGCTGTCTGTGTGGGTGGACCAATTCAGTTTGTCCGTGATGTGTACGCCGAGGAACTTAAAACTTACTACCCTTTCCACTACTGTCCCATCGATGTGGATAGGGGGGTGTTCACTCTGCTGTTTCCTGAAGTCCACAATCATCTTCTTTGTTTTGTTGACGTTGAGTGTGAGGTTATTTTCCAGACACCACACTCCGAGTGCCATCACCTCCTCCCTGTAGTCCGTCTCATCGTTGTTGGTAATCAAGCCTACCACTGTAGTGTCGTCCGCAAACTTGATGATTGAGTTGGAGGCGTGCATGGCCACGCAGTCGTGGGTGAACAGGGAGTACAGGAGAGGGCTCAGAATGCACCATTGTGGGGCCCCTTGTTGAGGATCAGTGGGGTGGAGATGTTGTTACCTACCCTCACAACCTTGGGCCGGTCCCTCAGGAAGTCCAGTACCCTGTTGCACAGGGCGGGGTCGAGAGTTTGGAGGGTACTATGGTGTTAAATGCTGAGCTGTAGTCGATGAACAGCATTCTCACATAGGTATTCCTCTTGTCCAGATGGGTTAGGGCAGTGTGCAGTGTGGTTGCGATTGCATCGTCTGTGGACCTATTGGGGCGGTAATCAAATTGGAGTGGGTCTAGGGTGTCAGGTAGGGTGGAGGTGATATGGTCCTTGACTAGTCTCTCAAAGCACTTCATGATGACGGAAGTGAGTGCTAGTCGTTTAGCTCAGTTACCTTAGCTTTCTTGGGAACAGGAACAATGTTTGCCCTCTTGAAGCATGTGGGGACAGCAGACTGGGATAAGGATTGATTGAATATGTCCGTAAACACACCAGCCAGCTGGTTTGAGGACGTGGCTGGGGATGCCATCTGGGCCTGCAGCCTTGCGAGGGTTAACACGTTTAAATGATTTACTCACATCGGCTGCAGTGAAGGAGATTCCGCAGTTTTTGGTAGCGGGCCGTGTCAGTGGCACTTTATTGTCCTCAAAGCGAGCAAAGAAGTTATTTAGTCTGTCGGGGAGCAAGACATCCTGGTCCGCGACTGGGCTGGTTTTCTTTTTGTAATCCGTGATTGACTGTAGACCCTGCCACATACCTCTTGTGTCTGAGCCGTTGAATTGTGACTCTACTTTGTCTCGATACTGACGCTTAGCTTGTTTGATATCCTTGTGGCGGGCTTGCGGCGGGAATAGCTACACTGTTTGTATTCGGTCATGATTCCGGTCACCTTGCCCTGGTTAAAAGCAGTGGTTTGCGCTTTCAGTTTTGCTTGAATGCTGCCCTCATTCCACCGTTTCATTCTGCCCTCATTCACCGAATGTTTTAATAGTTGCTGTGGGTAAGACATCGCCGATGCTCTTTCTAATGAACTCGCTCACCGAATCAGCATATTCGTCAATGTTGTTTTTGGACGCAATGCGGAACATATCCCAATCCACGTGATCGAAGCAGTCTTCCTGCTATGCCACCATATCTGAGTTTATAACTGATTTCACTTGTTTTCCAACACTTTGCACTTCAAATTAAACCTCAGGTTTTTTATAAATATAGAAAAAAAAACGATTATATTCATCATTGTGATTCAGGAGTAACATTTAAACAGAATAATATGCCCCACCAACATTAGACAAGTATACAGAAAACCCTCAAATTGCTGAAATATGTAAATTAAATCAATGATGAGAAAATAGTCAGATTAACTGCTTACTAAAATAGAAGTGCAGATGGCACTCTTTTCCTAAGTGCAGAGATGTATTCTAGGTATTTCATCTGTAGGGGACTTCTGAGAAAGCTACAGATGATGTGGAGCAGCAGAAAGATCAGTTCAAATCCCAGGTGCGGTCATATTGAAACGTCAGCACCAAGTGCAGAATGTGAATTACACCATGATATTCAGGGGAGTCTCTCTGTTGGGTGCACAAACCTAGTAATAAAGATGTAATTTAACTGTAAAAATGTATCACTATTTAATGTGGCATGAACACAACCAGTCATGATGCTTTCATCTGGTTGTCAAACAAATCACTTCAAAAAGTAGGCTACCTGTGCATGTTCGCCCAGTCCAAAATCATCCAAACAGTGCAATGACTGAAAATATCTGTTTACAAAAGTGTGCCTAATGACATTCAGCGATTGCCGTTGATTAGGCCTACATTCTTTGATGCATTTTGCTGACAAATTTACCTTTTATGTAGGGCTGAAACCATACCGGGAACAATGGGATGGTCACCCTAACACACAAATACATTTACTAGACTAGGCTACATTGTGTAGGCCTATTGCCATGAAGTTCAAATAGGCCTTCCGGTAGCCAGTGATAAAAAATAAATAGGTGGGTAAACTTTGATTGCCTGTCGCAGTGAAAAAAGTATAGTTTTTCCCTACAACACTGCCGGTAGGCTACGCTCTCAGCCGAGGTAATTTTGCACATGTGAACACATGCAGAACAGCATTCAATATAATACATAAGTTGAATCAAAACATGTTTTTAATCACATTTTATTTGTCACATGCGCCGAATACAACACCTTACCGTGAAATGCTTACTACAAAGCACTTAACCAACAATTTAATTTGAAGAAAATAGAGTTAAGATAACATTTACTAAATTAACAAAAGTAAAAAATACAATATTGAGGTTATATAGAGGGGGTATTGGTAAAGATTTATAAATTGTCCATAATTCATGAGTTGAATTCTTGGAGTCTTCACAGATCGTGTAACATAAAACACTACCTTTCTTTCCTTACATTAATTACATTTATGACAGGGTTATTTGTAATTATTAAGCATTTAACAATTGAATTAGAACATTGAACTTCAACTCTGCATGATTCCTGGATCTTCGAGTTCTCGGGAAATGCACTGTAAGTGTAACTATGCCTACATAACATTTCTTTATGTTTAGCCATGAAAACAGTTCTCATGGGCACACAAATCCAAAAGAATGTAGGCCTATGCCATTGCGAAATCTAATGCTACTTACCGAAAGAGTCAACTATAGGCCTATGGCATTAATGTTGGATGGATTGGATGTGCATTCGTGTCTAGCTGTTGGCTAGTTGTCTAGTGATATTGGTGACCATCATCAGCTGATCCAGGAAAGTAAACAAATATTGGCTGAGGCCAAATTCATCATTACTGAGTGGACAGCGCAGTGGACAGGGAGAGGGTTTGTGCAGGCACATACAGTGCCTTGCAAAAGTATTCGGCCCCTTTGAACTTTGCGACCTTTTGCCACATTTCAGGCTTCAAACATAAAGATATAAAACTGTATTTTTTTGTGAAGAATCAACAACAAGTGGGACACAATCATGAAGTGGAACGACATTTATTGGATATTTCAAACTTTTTTAACAAATCAAAAACTGAAAAATTCGGCGTGCAAAATTATTCAGCCCCTTTACTTTCAGTGCAGCGAACTCTCTCCAGAAGTTCAGTGAGGATCTCTGAATGATGCAATGTTGACCTAAATGACTAATGATGATAAATACAATCCACCTGTGTGTAATCAAGTCTCCGTATAAATGCACCTGCACTGTGATAGTCTCAGAGGTCCGTTAAAAGCGCAGAGAGCATCATGAAGAACAAGGAACACACCAGGCAGGTCCGAGATACTGTTGTGAAGAAGTTTAAAGCCGGATTTGGATACAAAAAGATTTCCCAAGCTTTAAACATCCCAAGGAGCACTGTGCAAGCGATAATATTGAAATGGAAGGAGTATCAGACCACTGCAAATCTACCAAGACCTGGCCGTCCCTCTAAACTTTCAGCTCATACAAGGAGAAGACTGATCAGAGATGCAGCCAAGAGGCCCATGATCACTCTGGATGAACTGCAGAGATCTACAGCTGAGGTGGGAGACTCTGTCCATAGGACAAAAATCAGTCGTATATTGCACAAATCTGGCCTTTATGGAAGAGTGGCAAGAAGAAAGCCATTTCTTAAAGATATCCATAAAAAGTGTTGTTTAAAGTTTGCCACAAGCCACCTGGGAGACACACCAAACATGTGGAAGAAGGTGCTCTGGTCAGATGAAACCAAAATTGAACTTTTTGGAAACAATGCAAAACGTTATGTTTGGCGTAAAAGCAACACAGCTGAACACACCATCCCCACTGTCAAACATGGTGGTGGCAGCATCATGGTTTGGGCCTGCTTTTCTTCAGCAGGGACAGGGAAGATGGTTAAAATTGATGGGAAGATGGATGGAGCCAAATACAGGACCATTCTGGAAGAAAACCTGATGGAGTCTGCAAAAGACCTGAGACTGGGACGGAGATTTGTCTTCCAACAAGACAATGATCCAAAACATAAAGCAAAATCTACAATGGAATGGTTCAAAAATAAACATATCCAGGTGTTAGAATGGCCAAGTCAAAGTCCAGACCTGAATCCAATCGAGAATCTGTGGAAAGAACTGAAAACTGCTGTTCACAAATGCTCTCCATCCAACCTCACTGAGCTCGAGCTGTTTTGCAAGGAGGAATGGGAAAAAATGTCAGTCTCTCGATGTGCAAAACTGATAGAGACATACCCCAAGCGACTTACAGCTGTAATTGCAGCAAAAGGTGGCGCTACAAAGTATTAACTTAAGGGGGCTGAATAATTTTGCACGCCGAATTTTTCAGTTTTTGATTTGTTAAAAAAGTTTGAAATATCCAATAAATGTCGTTCCACTTCATGATTGTGTCCCACTTGTTGTTGATTCTTCACAAAAAATACAGTTTTATATCTTTATGTTTGAAGCCTGAAATGTGGCAAAAGGTCGCAAAGTTCAAGGGGGCCGAATACTTTCGCAAGGCACTGTATATAAATAAATGGTTTAAACAATGACAGAACGGTGGGCATGATCTATTCATTTGGAAGCTTTTATTTTCATATTTACCACTGCATTTTAAACGAATAGGAGAATGGTTACATTAGCGTTATTTAGAATCCCCCCCAAAGTTTGACTTGTGTTGCATTCATGGGAGCCTTTACATGTCGCCATATGTTATCACATTATCTTCACATAAGATCACGTGATCATATGTGAAATGCATGTAGTTTTTCCAAAAGGGTGGTTGGGGAAGTCACACTCAGGGCAAAATCAATTATGGATCAAGGCAACACAATGCTTTTTAACAACAATGGGCAACCATGGCACAATGCATTGACCAGCCATGAGCGACCATGGGCGAAGGCTATAGGGAAAAGGGAAGCTGGCATAGAAATATGCCCAGCTATGGCAGCCATAGAGTAACAGGCAACCTGATCATCTGATGTGTGCTGTAAACATTACGGTTGGCAACGTGGGGCGCCAACTGGACAGTGCTTGCCAGTGCTTGCCATCAAATTCAAGCTTTAAACAAAAGCCTGGAAATCCACTTTCACCACCGCAATGACAACACTACTGCCATAGACATAAAGAACTAGATGTTTTTGTGCAGCGTTGGATGGGCTTGAAACATGTCACGCTGACAGTTTGAAACATTTTAAATAATCATCAATGTCCCCGTGGTAACAAAACCTGTCCCCATAGATACTGCTAATGTTAATGTGAAAACGTGCCAAAATTCATTGGCACTCCAATAAAGTGGTCCAGCAAACATTTGTGACCATGACTACCGTGAATGAGTGCAAAAATTCCCCCTTACCCCCCCTTCCTGGGGCCACTGTGGAGCAGGCTGTGCCCCTTCTAAATAGGGCCTGAATGCAGCTTGCTTCCCAAAGCTTACAAGTTCCCCCCACTGGGTAGAAAGCATGCACAAACAAAAAGGCATTTTCTGGACAGCCAAAAAGCGTGATGGCTTCTCCATTTTCTCAATTTGCCAGGGTCCAATTCCAGTAAATGAAGCCTAAACTTCAAGCTTTCACTCAGAGGTTTCAGATTGAGGACTTCTGGGGAGCAGTTTGAGGTTGCACCTCTCTGTTTTTATCATCACTGTTTTTTATGTATTTCTGCTCTCTCTCTGGGGGGTCTCTAAGTGTGGGTCTTACATCTCAAAGTAGGAGAGCTTGAAACCACTGTCAAAGACCATCACTAAGTAAATCCTATTGACGACGTTGTTAGCTTGAGTTTGCTCATCTCTCATCTAGAATTGAGGAGAGTTATTCAGCGGCACGTAATGCAAACCATGGTTACCGGTTTTCTGGTCACTTTTTTTATAGGGTGAGGCACCATTGACACTGATAGACACATGCATGTGCACATACATGCACACGCACCCACACACACACACACACACACACACACACACACACACACACACTTTCAGGAACTACCCTTTTTTTTAAATGCTAAGGTGTGGAAGCTATAAGAATCCTGAATGTATGCAGAGTTAATATGGGTCTTTTCAATTCAACCATTTTTAAACTAAGTCTATTTTTTATTTAACTTGGCAAGTCAGTTAAGAACAATTTCTTATTTACAATGACCACCTACCGGGGAACAACGGGTTTACTGTCTTGTTCAGGGGCAGAACGGCAGAATTTTACCTTGTCAGATTGGGGATTCAATTCAGCAACCTTTCGGTTACTGGCCCAACGCTCCAACCACTGGGCTACCTGAATTTCTGTGTCTAACTAAGCACACAGGTTGGCTCCTGTAACATATTATCTCTATCATAGCTAAACCATCAAGCTCTCTTCATAGCTATTATTTTTGTCTCAGTCTCCCTTTTCCTCTTTCTCACACTCATTTCTTTCTTTCTTTTTCTGTCTATCCTTTTATCCCTTCATCTGTCTCTTTCAGTTCCTCTGACTAGAATTGTATCGCCAAACTCCCCTCAACTGATTAGAAAAAGATCTGTAGAGTGTTTGCTTGGTTGAAACCTTGAGAGTGGGGATGATGAGCTGGATATACTGCTTGGGCTGCAAAAATAACAAACAACTTTGACAGTAGCACTGAGACACCCTGTCTGTTCGGCTGATGCTGGTGCCAAGATGTTTCAAGATGCTGTTTTGATACTCTGCATAAATTACTGCCTCTTCTTGTTTTCAACAACTGTGTTGCTAATATCAGTGTCTTATTGACTGTCAAGAATAAACCCATATTAAAAACAAAATATGAAAAATAACCTGTATAGTCTTTGTCCACGGAGCACCATTACGTAAATCCATTATTTAAAAATGGAAAGAATATGGCCCGACAACAAACCTGCTAAGAGAGGGCCGCCCACCAAAACTCTCAGACCAGGCAAGGAGGGCGTTAATCAGAGAGGCAACAAAGAGATCAAACATAATCCTGAAGGAGCTGCAAAGCTCCACAGAGATTGGAGTATCTGTCCATAGGACCACTTTAAGCCGTACACTCCACAATGACCCTAAACATACTGCTAAAGCAACACCTGTGAAATCTTATGTGAAATGTAACCACGTGTCCTAATTCACATGATTTAAATGTGAAAGGTCACATGATCTTATGTGAAAATCCACATGTGAAACTTCATGTGAAATATTATAACGTGAAGTATTTCACATGTGAAATACATTTTTACATGGGCAAAACATGAGGAAATTTCCAAATGTGAAATCATGTGGTTTTTCTGTTAAAGTGCTTTTTTGTTTTGGTTGGGAGCCTCCGGGTCCATTTGGGAGTCTCTGTAGTATTATAGACGAATCGAAATTCAAACAAACCCTCTAATCAAAAACTGGAAAACACACATCCAGAGGCAAAGTTTTATGTCTGCAGTTCACTAAATACCCTTACACCAACAGTCGGGGTGTAATTTGTGATTTGCAGTTTGGTCAAAAGTTTTCATTCGATCCATGGTAAATGAGCGCTGTGCTGAAGGAACTCTATTGTGACTGGTGAAGAGAAGTCCCATAATTATATTTGTCTGGTTTTGCTGAGAAAATCCTAAACGAGCTGTAGCAAAGTCCCAATTGTGGTGTATGGGAACTTGGGAAGTCACAGTACCTTAGATAAGTAGGTGAAAATAGGACACCAACAATATGACCATTGTTGTACAGGTCTCTGCATATTTTCTACAGAGCACTGTAGACAGATAATTGGGTGAGGAGAAACATATTTTGGTGAAATAGTAACTAGACTGAGAGTGGCAGCTTGGCATGTCCAACATGTGTCAGGTCTGAATGAAGAATAACACAGATCAAAAAGTCAATGACCAGGTATGAGACACTACGGTACCACTTTATTTGGTCAACAACATTTCAACTTACTATCCACTAACCCTATCCCTAACCATAACCCTTACCCTAACCCATATTCTAAACTTAACCCTCAAACCATGAACTTAGTAAGCAGTTGCATATCAACAGATAGTTTGTTAATAGTATCACCATCTGTAGAATATAGTGGACTATCCAAATAAAGTGTGACCAAAGCAACAACAACAAAAAAGTCTTAGCTGTCATTTCAGAAAGACAAAGAATGAGAGATACAGGCATGCAGGCACACAGACAGACTACTGACAAACAGACAACACAGACAGTTCAGTTCAATTCAGAAATTCAAGAGCTATGGTCCATATCACTGTCCAATGAGTTGTCTAGACTGTATGACAACCAAAGCTTTGGAAAGAAAAAGAGCCACAATAGGAAAAGTCTGAACAGGTGCAAATACTTAGTAAATCTCCCCCAAAAGGTATGCGCAGGCAGGCAGGCAGGCAGGCAGGCAGGCAGGCAGGCAGGCAGGCAGGCAGGCAGGCAGGCAGGCAGGCAGACAGACAGACAGACAGACAGACAGACAGACAGACAGACAGACAGACAGACAGACAGACAGACAGACAGACAGACACGCATATCTCTGTCTTGGCTTTCATTGCTACGGTAATGCGTCTGATCTGCCTTCCAGTGGAGCCCCACGTTCTGGAACACATGCCAGGCAGCAGATGGGGTGTCTTGCTGGCCAAGAACGCGGTCCAAAACGCCAGTCATGGTCTAAAGGTAGGACATACCTGAGATGCCCAGTATCAAGGCTCTGCTTGCCACTGTTACTGTAATGTACAGCAAGCTGGCGTTGACATAGAGATGGGCACATCAACATAACTTAGATGGAGGGTACCACAGGGCATCAGATTGTATTAAATCCACCCCAAGTAGTTACAGGAAAGGGAGTTCTTACAACACTGTACTGTGTGTTCTGTGTAGAGGCAGTATATAATCACGTTAATTATCCTCTGCTTTTTTTTTTATAGATATGTTGATTCAACATTCCAATCAAGAAGAGGGTTGTCATTTACCACAAGTTTAAATTGTAAAATGTTCAAACATTCTAGGGCAACATTTTCATGGTGCAAAGGAGCACAGATCTGTGCAAAAAAAACTGTATGGCGCTATATTGCCTTTTCATAATGAAGTTGTGTAGGCAGTGAATAGTATATATTACTATTGTTGTGACATTAGTCTGGCAAGCCTGTCAGATGGCTATATCTACAATCAGAATAATTTAAGTAAAAAATTCCATGAGAATACATTATATGGAGAACATAACAATCCATCTGCCTTCTCCACAATGCCGAATTGGGAGACCTTGTGAATTATGAGTGCTGATGGAAATATGGAGAAACAGGATACAGATTCAGAATTCAACCTACATAACGATGCCTCAGGTAAGTCTTCTTGGAGCTGAAGCTTAGGAAATTAGAACACTCAAATATATCACCTTTTAACAGAGCCAAACGTTAGTCTTTTCAAACTAAGGGACTGGCTAAGGATCAGACCTCAGAGTAAGATCACCTTACCACACACACACACACACACACACACACACACACACACACACACACACACACACACACACACACACAGGGAAATTATCACTTCAACATACATTTAACACACACAAGTGCTTTGTGGCAAACAACTTTGCAAAAAGTGCAAATAAATTAACTGACAAAAAAATGTTTACAAAAATATGGATTCAAAGTTTCAATTATCATTCAGGCTGACTCTAATGTTCATGCACACAACATATGTACAGTACCAGTCAAAAGTTTGGACACATCTACTCATTGAAGAGTTTTTCTTTATTTTTGTGTTATTTATGTGTTATTTCATCAAAACTATGAAATTACACATATGGAATCATGTAGTAACCAAAAAAGTGTTAAATAATTCAAAATATTTTTTATATTTTATTATGCAATATAGCCACTCTTTGCCTTGATGACAGCTTTGCACACTCTTGGCATTCTCTCAACAAGTTTCACCTGGAATGCTTTTCCAACAGTCTTGAAGGAGTTCTTACATATGTGACTGACCGGCTTGATTCCATCTCAAGTATCAACATTTGAAATGGTGTTTTTTTTACTTTGGATAAAAGCAGAGACACAGAGCGACAGAATGGTATTGCATACACTGCATTTGAGGAACAACGGAAAAGTAATTCTGCTTTGAATGTTGATAAACTTGTAACCTCACGTTTGAGAATATTACATTTGTAAGTGTTGCTACCAACTGGAGAGCTCTTCTTTGTCTACACCCATTCAACATCGTTCACACCCTCTTAAAACCTGTTGTGACTAGGGGGCAGTATTTTCATTTTTGGGAAAAAAATGTTCCCGTAGTAAACAGGATATTTTGTCAGGACAAGATGCTAGTATATGCATAATTGACAACTTGGGATAGAAAACACTCTAAAGTTTCCAAAACTGTAAAAATATTGTCTGTGAGTATAACAGAACTGATGTTGCAGGCGAAAGCCTGAGAAAAATCCAATCCGGAAGTGCCTCCTGTTTTGAAAGCGCTGCGTTCCAATGAGTCCCTATTGAGCAGTGAATGGGCTATCAACCATATTCCCGTATTCCCGAAGGTGTCTACAGCATTGTGACGTAGTTTTACGCATTTATGTTGAAGAATACCCGTAAGCGGCTACATTTCGCAAGTGGTCACCTGATGCTCCCAGAGAGATTCTCGCCTAAAATACAGAGGTAGCCATTACTCCAATTGGTCCTACTGAAAAACTAATTGTCCCGATGGATATATTATCGAATAGATAATTGAGGATTGATTATAAACAACGTTTGCCATGTTTCTGTCGATATTATGGAGCTAATTTGGAATATTTTTTGCCGTTTTCATGACTGCAATTTCCAGGCGATTTCTCAGACAAACGTGAAGAACAAACGGAGCTATTTCACCTACAAAAATAATATTTTGGGAAAAAAGGAACATTTGCTATCTAACTGGGAGTCTCGTGAGTGAAAACATCTGAAGCTCATCAAAGGTAAACGATTTAATTTGATTGCTTTTCTGATTTCCGTGACCAAGTTACCTGCTGCTAGCTGGACAAAATGCTATGCTAGGCTATCGATAAACTTACACAAATGCTTGTCTAGCTTTGGCTGTAAAGCATATTTTGAAAATCTGAGATGACAGGGTGATTAACAAAAGGTAAGCTGTGTCTCAATATATTTCATTTGTGATTTTCATAAATATGAATATTTTCTAGGGATATTTATGTCTGTTGCGTTATGCTAATTCGTGTCAGGCGATGATTATGCTCCCGCATGCGGGATGGGGAGTCACTAGAGGTTAAGCTTTAGCCCGACCCATCTCTAACAACCGCAGTCAAGCACCCAAGCTAACTGGCTAACTTGCTGGCTAATTCCAGACACAAATGAGAGAATAGCTCACTGAACATTACTCGCCCTAGCAGAGCTGGTTAGGCTGTTTTCATGTTATCCAGAGCGTTGGTGACTGTAACTGTGCTGCTGGCAACAATTTAATTATGCTTTTTTGCTGACATTTACTGACACCAGCCATATTCAACGGGTGTTGAGCATTCGTAAATTCATAAGTTATTCTATGCTCTGGCATACTCAGATGAGAGTGCGCTGAAATTGGAGTTGATGGCCAGGCTAACCAGGTAGCTAACCAACCAGATTCAATGTTAGCTAGCTAAAATTAGGCTATGACTAGCCAAGGAAATTGCTCTGAGATACGAATAATAAGACATAACTTTAGCTAGCGAGCCAGCCAGCTAACTTTAGCTAGCTAGCTAACAGTACATATTAACTTGAAATGAAAACGACTTTGTCAAAATTAGAAATGTGTAATATCTGAAATGTAGCTAGCTAGACTATCTTAACTCTATACATCATGGTTGGTCACGGATGCCATGGTTGCCCTTAGTTTGAAGATGTAATCCAGAGACAGGTGTTTTCTCCATCTCCTTAGCTATCATACTCTATTTCCACTGATTTCAAAACTCGGTCCTCCAGAAAGTGGAGAGCAACACTTATGCAGTTCTACTAAGCAATATATATTTTTTATATATAATTTAGACAGGATTACCTACACATACTAACCAGCTCAAATCGACAAAAGCGTGCTATATGGCAGACCATACCGAACTCATCTCTTGGCATGTCCACCCCACTCATTATCTCAGCCAACAATGGCTAGCAGGAACGTTGCTGACTTTTTCTGTGACTAAACCAACTAGACTTGTAATTTAACAATTGTATTCGTATTTACAGATACAGGCATACAAGTTTGTTATTAAGACACATGAAAATTCACATGTTTCAGAAGGCCCCAAAAAAAACACATTTTGATGAAATGAAAATAAAAAATACTTTCAAATGGCTCTCGTGTGAAGTAGTGAACTGCGACATACACCAGGTTTCCTGAAACGGTTCACATATGATGAACACTTGTTGGCTGCTTTTCCTTCACTATGCAGTCCAACTCATCCCAAATCATCTCAGTTGAGCTGAGGTCGGGTGATTGTAGAGGCCAGATTATCTAATGCAGCACTCCATCACTCTCCTTGGTCAAATAGCCCTTACACATCCTAGAGGTGTGTTTTGGGTCATTGTCATGTTGAAAAACAAATAATAGTCCCACTAAGCACAAACCAGATGGGATGGTGTATCGCTGCAGAATGCTGTGGTAGCCATGCTGGTTAAGTGTGCCTTGAATTCTAAATAAATCATAAACAGTGTAACCAGCAAAGCACCACCACAACATCACACCTCCACCTACATGCTTCACGGTGGAAACTACTCATGCGGAGATCACCCGTTCACCTACTCTGTGTCTCACAAAGGCACGGCGGTTGGAACCAAAAATGTCTAATTTGGACTCATCAGACCAAAGGACAGATTTACACCGGTCTAATGTCCATTGCTTGTGTTTTTTTGTCCCAAGCAAGTATCTTCTTCTTATTGGTGTCCTTTAGTAGTGGTTTCTTTGCAGCAATTTGACCATGAATGCCTGATTCACGCAGTCTCCTCTGAACAGTTGATGTTGAGATGTGTCTGTTTCTTGAACTCCGTGAAGCATTTATTTGGGCTGCAAATTCTGAGGCTGGTATCTCTGTTGAAAATATCCTCTGCAACAGAGGTAACTTTAGGTCTTCCTTTTCTCTGGTGGTCCTCATGAAAGCCAGTATCATCATAGTGCTTGATGGTTTTTGCCACTGCATTTGAAGAAACTTTCAAAGTTATTTCAATTTTCCAGTTTGAAAGAGCTTTGCTTATTTGAGCTGTTCTTGCCAACATATGGATTTGGTTTTACCAAATAGTGATATCTTCTGTATACCTGTCACGTCCTGACCTTAGTTCCCTTTTTATGTCTCTGTTTTAGCTTGGCCAGGGCGTGAGTTGGGGTGGGCATTCAATGTTTTTGTTCTATGTTTGGTATTTCTGCCTTTGGCCTGGTATGGTTCCCAATCAGAGGCAGCTGTCAATCGTTGTCTCTGATTGAGAACCATACTTAGGTAGCCTGTGTTCCCACTATGATTTGTGGGTAGTTGTTTTCTGTCTCTGTGTCTGCACCAGACAGAACTGTTTCATTTTTGTTCTTTCTCTTGTTATTTTGTTTTGTGTTCAGTTTAAATAAATATTAACATGGACACGTACCACGCTGCATATTGGTCTGATCCTTCCTACTCCTCCTCTGAAGAGGAGGAAAACCGTTACAATACCACCCTTACCTTGTCACAAAACAACAGATTAGCTCAAACGTATTAAGACGTATTAAGAATAAATTCCACAAATTAACTTTTAACAAGGCACCCCTAGGCTAATGACTTCTCAAAAAGCTAATTGGAGTCAGAAGTCAGCTAACCTGGAGTCCAATCAATGACACGAGATTGGGGATGTTGGTTAGAGCTGCCCTGCCATATAAAAAAACACTCACAAAATTTGAGTTTGCTATTCACAAGAAGCATTGCCTGATGTGAACCATGCCTCGAACAAAAGAGATCTCAGAAGACCTAAGATTAAGAATTGTTGACTTGCATAAAGCTGGAATGGGTTACAAAAGTATCTCTAAAAGCCTTGCTGTCCACGGTAAGACAAATTGTCTATAAATGGAGAAAGTTCAGCCTTGTTGCTACTCTACCTAGGAATGGCAGTCCTGCAAAGATGACTGCAAGAGCACAGCACAGAATGCTCAGTGAGTTTAAGAAGAATCCTAGAGTGTCAGCTAAAGACTTACAGAAATCTCTGGAACATGCTAACATTTCTGTTGACGATTCTACGATACGTAAAACACGAAACAATAATGGTGTTCATGGGAGGACACCACAAAAGAAGCCACTGCTGTCCAAAAAGAAACATTGCTGCACGTCTGAAGTTCGCAAAAGAGCACCTGGATGTTCCACAGCGCTTCTGGCAAGATTAAACTAAAGTTGAGTTGTTTGGAAGGAACACACAACACTATGTGTGGAGAAAAAAGGCACATCACGCTAACATCAAAAACTCATCCCAACTGTAAAGTATAGTGGAGGGAGCATCTTGTTTTGGGGCTGCTTTGCTGCCTCATAGCCTGGATAGCTTTATATCATCGACGGAAAAATGAATTCCCAAGTTTATCAAGACAATTTGCAGGATAATGTAAGGCTATCTGTCCGCCAATTGAAGCTCAATAGAAGTTGTGTGATGCAACAAAACAACAACCCAAAACACAGAAGTAAATTAACAACAGAATGGCTTCAACAGAAGAAAATACACCTTATGAAGTGGCCCAGTCAGAGTCCTGACCTCAACCCGATTGAAATGCTGTGGCATGACCTTGGGAGCGGTTCACACCAGACATCCTAAGTATATTGCTAAACTGAAAGAGTTTTGTGAAGATGAATGGTCCAAAATTCCTCCTGACCGTTGTGCAGGTCTGATCTGCAACTACAGAAAAGGTTTGGTTGAGTTTTTTGCTGCCCGAAAGGAGGGTCAAAGGGTTCACATTCTTGTTCTTGCCACTGTAGGGCTATGTGTAAATCTAGAACAGGATTATCTATTTTGGATGAAATTTAAATGGAGTTGATTGAGAGAGAGAGAGAGAGAGAGAGAGAGAGAGTGAGAGAGAGAGAAAGAGAGTGAGAGAGTGAAAGAGAGAGAGAGAGAGAGAGAGAGAGAGAGGCTGTGAGTGCTCGCTTGTGCACTGCTTTAAAGCAACAATATTCCAGTGCTAACTCTGCAGCTGCAACTAAAAATAGTATCTTTCCAATGAAAAAAACAAGTGACCCCCGAATGCCAGTATGGATATGGGTAAATTAGACGTGCATTTTGGTCTTTATATTACTGTAGCATAGGCTACCTGTCACTAGATAAAAAAGTCCCATGATAAGATGATACGTAAGTCTACATGCATAGTGAACTGCGCTCCATACTGAGATGGGCTGTCTGTCCCCACCCTGAGCGTTGATTCATCATGCAGAGGCAGTAGAGAGGCCAGATTTAGACATCACATATAACTTAACGCCATTTCACAACATGCTGTTCACACAAATCATTTTTGTTCGAATTTACCGGTTTCTCGCAATTATTTATCCCGGGAAAGGGAGTGGTTTTGGGGGTGGTAAATCCTGGAAAATCTCTGTAACTGGTTTCCCACCATTCAACCCTCATGTGAGTGTTTGTGCACAGTATGTATTTGTGTATGTTTATGAATCATGTGTATGTAAATGAGTATCTGATGAAGTAGGACAGGAAAGCATTAAAGGCTCAGCTCTGTCTTTCCTCTCCATCTGTTGGGGCGAGGTATCACAGGACACACACACACACAGACAGCTTAAGCATACACACACTCATCTCATGCACGGCACCCACACAACCAAACTCCATGCATACAGCTCAGACACGTACATTTACGGCACACACATGACAGAGAGAGAGAGCTAAGTGTCACCATGAGATCAAGCCCGGATTAATATGATCTAGTCATTAGGTGAGCCAATTTCGTAAACAATGCAAGGGCCACAATTGTTGATATTTATTTGGATTAAATAAGACACAGATGTACCATTAACATTTAAAGACACCCACATATTTAGACACTCACATGACCCCATTGCCCCACGACATGAAATTACCAACAAAATACAGCAAAATACCCAAGAAATCTTAGAACACTCATCCACAGCTGACTAATGGGGAAAATCAGTTTCACCCACTTATATCCCACAATCTCATTCCCTATTAAAACGGGTTGGAAAAATATGTGTTTCTCTTCTTTGTTTTGGTTGAAAATAAGTCATCTATTTAGTATGTGGGTGACTGTATACACAGAGAAATGAAAGAGAAGTAAATATTTTCTAACTGACAAAACACCACCCCCGTGCAGCACTACACTAGAATGATTCAAATGTGGACCCAGTTGCAATGTTTCACACCTAAATATGGTAAGAGCAGTTTTGGTACTGAGGTTGTCCATATATTACTGTATGTTCAAGGTGAAAGACTTGTGGTTTATGAAAGTAATTCACATTGACCCAGGTGCTGAAGGAGCACCATTAAAGGGTCATAAAATGGGGATCAAATGTTAAATCTTGAAAGGTTAAAAAGTCTGCTCCAAATAGCATTCAGTCCTAAGGCATTTTCTCTATCCTGTACTTTATTAAACAGTGGTTTCAACAATCTACGCCGGCAGGCTCTTGCCAGGTTTAAATCTGCTCAATAGGTATCAAATAATTTCTTTAGATGGAAATGGCTTAATATTAGAAATCTACGGAATGTGTCAGTGTTCCTCAACTCTCTGTTCTCAGACCACTACTCTTCCCCCATGACGTAGGGGCAGTTTGATGCCATATCAGACTTGCATGTTGCGGTGAGTAGACACCACTCCTGGGGGGGGGGGGGGGGAAATCACCATGGCAGCAGCACTGCACACCACAGAGCCGGCCTCAAGTCATTTGCGACAGTTTATCTCCTCATTAGTAACTGGATGACATTTCCAGCGTCTTTTCAACGACTTCTGTACTAGGGGGAAATTTCTGGCAGGTTTCAGTTTCTTTCCAGTGTAAAAAAAAATCAAGCAAGGCAGACCAGGAGCAATCCGACACCTTATACGATGGGAATGGAAGCCAAGTTCAGACAGCAGTAACTGTGGTTTCTGGTTAACGCAGAGGAGGAAGACATGGGGGGAAAAAAAGGAGAAATGGGAAGGAAAGGAAAGGAAAGGAAAGGAGGCAAGAGCCATGCATGGGAAACCTGTGCCCAGACACAGAAACAGACTGGGCAGTGCCAGTGGGCACACCACTATGTTCAAGATCCTTTAATGAATGGATCAGAACATTCATGAAGGCTTCAAAGGAATAGACACTATATTATGCGAAATGTGTTGTAATCAGTTTGATAAAATGACATGGCAGACATGTTCTCAAGTGGTTTTGACACATCTCTGCACTAAAGATACACGGACAAAATTACAATCGTATAATGATGAATAGTAAAGCATGTGTGTGGTGCTTGTACAGAATGTTCAAAATAATCAAGAAAAATTATATTAGTAGTTCTGCATAGTCATTGTACTGTAGGTAGCCTAGTGGTTAGAGTGTTGGGCCAGTAACTGAAAGGTTCCTGGTTCAAATACCTGAGCCAACAAGGTGAAAAAGCTGTCATTTTTTTCCCCCTTGAGCAAGGCACTTAACCCTAATTTGACCAGGGGTGCCATACTACTATGGCTGACCCTGTAAAACAACATACTTAACTGCATCTATCCGGGGTACGTGACAATATGTCTGTTCCTTTTTTCATATTAATGTATCACACTAAACTATGTAGTTCAATAGGTCATATAAGAGCTAAGATATGGAACATAACATTTATGTATATCTGTCTCCCCTTTTTTCAGATTGAGTTACATTAAAGTATACACCGCATACAGAAGCCAACATTCAAGGAACAGCCTGTGGCTACCTTCATATTCCCTAGCAAGCCATTTTATTGTCAGCCTTGCACACAGTGGTCGTGAACCTTCAACGATGAAGTTGATGGTTGATTATTTGTGGGAACTCCCATAGTGAGCTCTTGTCATTGGTAACAGCTCCTTCTAGTGGTCAACTGTCAAACTGTCAGAGGTAAATCAGGGCTGCAGCAAGAATCTCCCACTAACTGGAGATGAACAACTGAATGAGATAGAATGTTTTTAAATTCAGAAAAAGATAGCAGTCTTCACTTAGCCAGACTGTGTGAAAGGAGAACAACAAATGATGGTCTCATGTTGAATTGAAGATGTCAGGCTATTACACATCAGGGTCTGAGCCACTATATTCTACTCCCTCTGAGAGAGTAACACGCAGACAAACCGCGCGCACACCCACACACACCCACACACCCACACACACACACACACACACTGAGAGGCATGCATGTATTTAAATCAGTCAGTTGGCTACCTTTGTATCAGAAATGGTGTCCAATGGAGAGAACAGGTGCAGGCTTTAAAGTATGCCTATTTTTAGAGTGAAATAGGCATCCACAGCCAGCGTTATCTAAATACAAAACAGAGAGCATCTTAGACAGAGTCTTCAAGCATTGCCTGATTGTTGCCATATATTCGTCAAGCTCTACTGGGTCTAAGCATACATCTTTTTTTTTTTTACAACAGCATGATTTGACTGTGATTTAACACATTTATACAACCTATTTGGGAAATGTAATGTTGATTAGCTATGACAATAAACACTGATTTCATTACCCCTCCACTCTCTATACCAAGTTCGATATTGTGCCTGATAATGCTTACAGTAGCCTACAAAAAAATACAGTGCATGTACTTTCATTATAGTAAAGGCCTATTCACATGCTTCGTTTATGCAGAATGTAGCATTCTTTTTTATATATATATGTTGTATTTAACCCTTATTTAACCCGGAAAATGACCCATTGTGACACTTCATCTCTTTTGCAAGGGAGACCTGGCCAAGAGAGAAGCTGCGGTCAATACACCGTTACAGAATGTAAAACATACAGTACAAACAGCACAACATGTCACCAAGAGCTGATCCGGACTAGAAGCATCAACCACCGAGCAGAGTTTGGAGCCAGACTGACATTGATGGGTATGTGTCAGCTCATACTGGTTCTCACCCCAGACAGATTGTAGCCAAAGTACTGTAGTTGATGCAGCACAGTGTGCTTGCTATTCTGTCATGATCATGCATTTTACTCATTCCGTCTGTAATGCAACTATGATTTAAGAGAACTGGTTTTCCTTTCGTTTTGCTCGTAGCTTCATGCGTAAGCTTATTTTCTTTAAGTCAATCGATGTGCACCGCTTGAGACTGGGTGGAAAACATTTAGGGGTAAGAAAGAAGTGTGTGCTCGATTAGCAAAAGCACGTATTCAGTAATCGTGGATTCCAATTATGCTTCCAGATGAAGTGTTTAAAAATATATATGTTTTGATTAAGGTTGCGTTTGTTTCTTGTGTTGCTCCTCGCACTTGGCATCACTTCAGCCTTCAGCGTGAAAGACTGATCCTATTGCTGTAAAAAGGTTGGCCACTTGCCAAGACCTGGAACAAGTGCGCCTCCCTTCCCTGCTGTTAGGCGTATTCATAGTTAGGGGTTTGGCTGATTTTAAAAAGGCAAGCCTGGCCTGAAGTTGATCAGTCTGCTCAAGAAACTTCTCTGGAGGGGAAAGTATTGGAATCGGTTTCAAAGGGGGAAAGGTCCAGGTTTTGTACAAAGAATTGCATTGCACGGAGAGAGGACATCAGTTCTGTCAATTAAGATAAACATTGCAACCAAGTGTAGTCTTTTCATGATATTTGACTTGTTCTGTGAATACTTTTTATTTGTAAACTCAAACAGTCTTTTTTTCAGTTTATTTAAACTGGAGTGCTGAAAACACTATACATTTGGATGCGGACAATTTTTTTGCTTTATTTATCGGATAATTTAACCCACGGGCATTGTCGGTCAATTCGTTCCACATTTGAGGTTTAACAATCGCGAGACGAATATGTTTCTCAGTTTTTGTCTACTGGTGACATTTATCCTGGGGCTATCTGGGTGCTTGGGCTCATATGTGCCCTGCGAGCCGTGCGACCAGAAGGCGCTCTCTATGTGCCCCCCAGTCCCCGTCGGTTGTCAACTCGTGAAGGAGCCGGGCTGCGGTTGCTGCCTAACCTGCGCCTTATCGGAAGGTCAGGCGTGCGGCGTTTACACCGGAACATGCACCCATGGCTTGCGCTGCTTGCCGCGAAATGGAGAAGAGAAGCCACTTCACGCGCTTCTCCATGGCAGAGGAGTGTGCACAAACGAGAAAGGATACAAACCCCTCCATCCACCCATAGGTAAGACGGCGCAATGAATGCGTGTGCTTAGGGGATCCAAGGGAACTGTGTAAAATACAACATCATGATTATTGTGGCAAAGTTTAAATTCAGTTCCAGCTATACCGGCCCCGGTAAACTGCATCATAGACGTTTTGGTTCGTTTTTAAATGAAAAGTGCTTCCATGACCCCGCGCTAAAAACCTCGCAAACGAGCTTGCATGATGTTTCAGTTTTGTAAAGTAATGCTATTGTAAGCAATTCCATTAGCACACTGACGTTTTGGAATCCAAATTTGAAATAACTGCATAGCATGCATGAGTAGCTCCTATGAGCAAACGGTCCGATTTGTACGAGATTGCGGCAGGCTTAATTGTGAATCTGGGTCGTTATTAAATTGCACACAGTCGGATTCATCACATGCCACAATAACAGCACATGCACAGAATACATGTGCTATAGCATACAGATGTAGGATCTTACTTTGATCACCCTGTTGCAGGAGAACTGTCCTGCATTGCAGGAAATGTAAAGCTTGTAGTGTTTTTGAGGTTTAAAACGGCTTCTGAAGTTTGTAATTTCGTCTTTGAAATTTCAGAATTGATTTTCCCTGACGAAAAATGTAGCAACCCCTACAAAAATGTCCATTCATTTGAATCCACATAATAATTCACATGTCCTGTTGCTGCAGGATTATTTACTTTGGGAAACCCTGAGTTAGAGAGCAGCACAGCCTTGACAGAGTTTGGGAATCCCTGCTCTAATTTGCAGTCGCTGTATGGTAGACTGTATGGTACAGTATGGTAGACTGACTTAAAGCATTCCTCTGCATGCTTATCTACAGGGCTGTGTCCCTCCCTTGTCGCAATGCCTGCCTGGACATCCATGCTTGTGCTCTCTTTCTCACGTGATAACATATTGTATGTGGTAATACTAATTGCTGCTGTTCTTTTTTTCCACTGGAAATTAGTTATATCACTTTTCACTGTGTCAGACACTTGCATTTCTCACAAACACAATTGCCACCCATGAAGAAAATATATATTTTCCAACATATAATATCCGGTTCTTCTTATTGTAGCCTAATTGACTGAAGAGGGCTTTTGCTCTTGAGGCTACAGATCTTTTGAAAGCTGAATTTAGGTCTAGTCCCTGTGGCTGGTGTTGAGAGTCGGATTACTGCTCAAATATTGCATCTGATGATGTGTGTGTGTGTATTTTTTTTGTTCGCGCCTGTGTGTGTGTGTGTGTGCGTAGTCTGTGCGCACTTCTAATTCTTAAATGTGTGTGTGCACGGGCAAGAGAAGTTAGGTATAAATGAACCACACATCAACATTTAGAGGTCAGAGATAGACACATGTTATTAGATGATTCAAGATTTAGGCTACATACAAGTTTTGGTGACAAGCTAAATTTGATGAATGCTATTGGTTTATTCTTCGGTTGGCCAGGTGGAAAGACTCAGGCTATTTGGGCTTTGGATACACCCTGCATGTAACTCCCTGGGAGCACATACATCAAACAACATTAGAATGGAATTCAGCCCATTCAAGAGGTCACCATTGTCTGTAGTAATGGCAGCAAGGCTATACATAACATCCAACGAATACTTGCAGCTCTAACTGAAATAAACCCTAGTACTTTTGTATAGCTATAAGTGTCACTCTGATCTAGGAGATTGAATTCCAACACGCACTCTGTGTCAAGCCTGTGGGTGGGTGGGTGTGTGTGTGTGTGTGTGTGCAGGCGTTTGTGTGTGCATTTGTGTGTGTGTGTGTGTGAACACTGACTTCTCCTTTGGCACTGGGTGGTAACCGGAGTGCGTCCGTTTTCCTGCCCCTGGTTAGGCAGTGTGGGTGCTCAAGCACAGCACAGTGATTCAGCAGAATGCCTCCGGCTGCTCTTCTCTGAAGGGCTGTCTGTCAAGGGCTACGATTGGAATTAGACACAAGCCTTTGGTTTCCTGCTGGGTAGGGTTTCAACCTGCTCTGACCAGCTGAGCAAGGCAGACAGAAAGAGGGCAGGTCAAGTGTCCAAAGACAGATCCTCAGGGGACCCAATAGCTTCAATCTCTCGGCTGCATTCATGCAATTCTACAGCATCCTAGCAAGAAAAGTGGACCCACTTTTAACAATCCACATATTACAAAGGCTATATATAGCACATGTAAGGTCTTCATACGTTGTAGTTTGTTTAAAGTGGGACTGCCAGATCAGGATATGTTTCTTGAAGAGAGAGAATGACATTGAATCATCTATGTATTTCTCTCTAACAAATGTATTGACATGATATGGGTATAACATTGTAATACAATGTTGCCAAACTACACACGACTCTGTTGTCTCTTTCTCATCTCTGCATAAGTCTGGTGTCACCCTCTTTTGTTGACTGTTGAGTTGTGTTCCAAGGAAATGGTGCTTAGCTCTGATGGCTGGGCATAGGAGGCTGGTTTGTGTTGCTGGCCTCTCAGTGCACTGTGCTAGCCCAGAAGAATAGGATCCTGGAACGCCTGCCAACAGATATGACTCCATGGCAGAAGGCCCCTTGCTCTCTGAGCTTGTGAAAGAGCCTTATGTTTGAACAGATTGCTCTTTGCCAAGAAACAAGAAGATGATTAAAGAGAGCGTACAAATCTAGAAAGCTTGACTTGCACATGAACAAGCACGTTGTGCTTTATAAGCACAGCATCAACACAAATGCAGCTTCTGCCAAAGCCCAAAAGAACAGAACATGTTGAGTTTGGGGTTTGTGTTTGTGCTCCAAGATTTTTTGGTTGGCTTGGTGGTACATTTACACGTTTTAGTTCAATCACAAGCCAATGCGAAGAAGCCAGTTGTTGGTCACCTGTCCTTGTTAAGACAATTTACAATGACTATCGCACTAAACAAATGCTCGTACCCCAACTGTGGTGTTAGGGTAGGATCGAAATTCACACAACGGTTACCTGGAGGAAAATGGGGGAGGGTCATGGTTTTAACATTTCTGTCACGGGGAGGTTTTAGCTTTTTTTCAATCTAGTCCAAGGGAGGGTCATGTCATTTGTAATGGATGAAATGTAAATATTTCTCAGTGTTTTAGAAGTAGTTGTTTATTAGGCTATATATCGTTGTGTGTCCAAATTCCGGACCTCATCTCTGATTCTCCGCTGGGCGCGCAATATCAAGTGTGCCTATAGGATATTTAGTGTAGTCTCAATCAAATGTTCCATAGCCTATAGGCTATAAGCTACGAAGTGCATGCTCGGAGAAGCACAGAGCAAAGTTATATGTCGAAGATAGCCGTACGGTGTAAATTAAACTAGGGTGCGTGACACACTGCAGTGGATAGTCCAACCCTGAGCCCCAGCCTGCTCTGCTCTGGCTGATCAAATACGTTTTTGTGTGCTACCTAATATATGGCTGTGCTGTGTAGGCCTATGTGGCAGTTCAGAAGGAGAGTCAAAAGCTTCCTCAGATTATACTTTTTTTTTTATTAGGCCTACTCTAAAAAATGCACTATGTTCGGTTCAGTTTGAGAAGGAGAGCACGAAGGTGCGGAGGACCGGAGTGCAACTTTGATAGCTTGCTACTACTATAATAGATTTTAATAACAACAACGTGTTTGTTGCCATGATGTATTTATCAGAGGTATTGACCTCACAATAAGCCAGATTCTAGTAATACATATTGTGGTGCTGAAACTCGAAACATCAGCTGTGACACAATCAATCGGAAATGGACAGCTCATGGTGCTGAAAGTAGGCACATTAGAGTAGGCATAATTCAGTTAAACGGTCTTCATTTTAATTAGACTACTAACAATAAGAGGGCTTTGTGTTGGAGCCTATTTCTTACAATTTTAGAAAATGTTGCTATAGGCTGCTATATCCATAGATTTGTTGGTCAATTCCTCTGACCACCATGCACTCTTTAAATAGCCTATGTCCGTGTCAGTGAAGGACTGTCAAGTTAAAACCAAAAATTGAATTAAGGGGGTATGAGAGTGTATGCCATAGTTCTACCTTTAATTAAAGAAAATGGCAAAAGGCAAAGGCCCTTGTTAGCTTACGATTCTGAAGAAAATAAAACAGATTCGATTATATAACGTGATCTATAACAGCGCTTTGGTCCTTTATCCTTTATGCTAGAAACAAGCTGTAAAATCTGTGGGAAAGAGGTGACTCTCATTGTTTTGTTGCTTTGACATTCAGAGGCTGAGCTACAACCTTTCATGGCCGAAGAGACAATAAATATAGTTTGCTTGGGAAGTCATCTAATTCTGTCACTATCAATTGATTAAGCTATTCACTTTCTGTATAATAGAAGATGTTTAAACCCAGACAGCTTTTAAGGAAACACTTGTTAAGCCCCGGGAAGAATAGTAGCCAGCAGTTGGTAGGCCTACTCTGTCTGGGGTGTAAAGCTAGGCTTACTCTGTCTGGGGTGTAAAGCTAGGCCTACTCTGTCTGGGGTGTAAAGGTAGGCCTACTCTGTCTGGGGTGTAAAGCTAGGCCTACGCTGTCTGGGGTGGAAAGGTAGGCCTACTCTGTCTGGGGTGTAAAGCTAGGCCTACGCTGTCTGGGGTGTAAAGCTAGGCCTACTCTGTCTGGGGTGGAAAGGTAGGCCTACTCTGTCTGGGGTGTAAAGGTAGGCCTACTCTGTCTGGGGTGTAAAGCTAGGCCTACGCTGTCTGGGGTGGAAAGGTAGGCCTACTCTGTCTGGGGTGTAAAGCTAGGCCTACTCTGTCTGGGGTGTAATGCTAGGCCTAACTTTTGAAAGTACCATGCTCAGATTCCTAATAATGTCTAAGATTGCAAACAAGACACACTGATGGCATGGGAGTAATATGATTAGATGGGCCCATCTCTCTGTATATTCTTAGCCTGTCGTTTCTGTAATTTGTGTGGTATTCTGCTAATATGTAAAATTATGTAGAATTGCATGACATTTTGATGAAATGCTATTTTTTCTCGGACCTGCAAATAAGATCATAGATTCATGCATTGCTTTGTTATAAAGGAGATCTTTCCACCCCTACTCTTGTCCAGGTTAAACGGTAGACATGTTCTCTGCTATTTTAATTATTCTTTTGGGTATAGGGGAGGGTTACCGGATTTTTTTGTTCAAGTGTTAAGGGAGGGTTTAAGTCAAATATATTTTGCTCAAGGGAGGGTAATCCATTTTCATTTCAGAGAAGTCCCATTTTAACCATGTAACCTTTATTATAAATAAAATGTACTCCCTTAGCTTGACAACTTAATCCATGTGTCAAGTGATTTGTGGCTCTGTTGTTTAAAGGCTAGAACTAGGGGGACGATTCAATTTTCTTTATCCCTTTTACAGATAAAATACAGCCCCAGCCATGTAAAGAAAATATTTTACGGTAGCAGGGTCAACTTCATGTATTTCCACACCAATTCTCCTCGTCTGAACTGATCAGACAGACCAGCAGAATGCCAGTATGGGCTAGTTGACGTTGCACATCCCTACTGCCTTGTTATATTCCCTAATCGAGAAAACATTCTTTCATTTTTTATTTTACATCAGACAAGCCAGTCTCCTTCAACAGAGTCCACTGACAATACACATTTGTGTTAGGCATCTTGGTTGGCCTATCTACTATAAATGGTCTACTTGAACACGTACTGTAGTGTAGACATTGCACACAAATGGCTCTATCCGTTGTGGACAGTTCAGTTGACTCAGAGATGGCCCTAACTGTTTCATTGTTACATTGCTAGGTCATAGGGAGAAAACCATTGCTGACAGGGATTTTACAACTCACTCACCATGAACCCCCTCCTCACAGAACTGGATGTTGTTGAATGCTAAATATAACCAACCTCATCAGATTTGAAACAGTTTATCAATGACATGCCGCCCTCGGCGTACAATATGTAGTCTTCTTTGGTGTAGGTTCTGGTTTTCTAGAATGCTGTGCCATCGCAAGTGTTAATCATGGGAAACCAATTGCTAATGTAAGGTCTCCAAAAGAACACTGCAAACATGCTCTACGGTCAAGCTATGGCATTGTTCCCATGCACAGTATTGAAGCTAGAGAACCTACTTTGGGATTTGGCACGCTTGAATGAGTTCTTCCAATAAAGTTTTATAGCAATCAGTCTAGCATTTGTCACTTACACCTGGAAGGCTAGTGGGTAACAGCTGTGGAGAGAATCAGCTCACGCAGTAGTCTCCTCTATCAGAAACATGTGACTCCAAAGGTAGTGACATCCACATGCTGGCTTTAAAACCTGCGTGATCTGACCTAAACTGCGTAGGCACCAACGCTGCCACCATTTACCGCTCCAACCCCAGGGTCGTGCTCAGTAGGGAACACCAAAAGATTTGCAACAAAAAAAGAAAATTATTGTTTAGTACTTTTCTTTTCACTCTGTTTCAATACATTTTCTCCCTACTGGACACAATACCAGGACAGCATAAGGATGTTATTGGGCTCAAAATCAACTAATCACTTCCCACAGAAGAACCTAACTTGTTGAAAGTCACTGTAATGAGCTCAACAAAGAAGCCTGCCTCAAGTTTCTTTGCAGAACGGGAACAATAGAGGTCCTTATCTTTTGTCTGCAACTTTGGTGCCAGTTTCAGCTCCAAAATGTGGATCTTGTCATTTTCATCTTCGTCTCTGGCCTCAGTGTCTGAAGTTGAGCTTTGGACAGTGGACAGAGAACGTTCATGGCGAGCCAAAATAGTGGCCTCTGCCCCCAGGGATTATGTCACACCCAGCAATTGTGTGGTGGTGAAGGTTGACCCAGAAAAAGGCAGCGTCTGTCCATGTGGCTTGTCAAAAAATCAAAACTCAGATGTGTAATGAGACCTCAGACCAAAATTAGGCTTGCACAGGAGAGCAGCTGCATGTAGCATCGCGGTAGTGTGCTTTCAACTGCTGTCGAACATTTATTTTACCTCAAAGGAGAAATGTCTTTGGTGCAGCAGTTGCGAGAGGGGGAGTGGGGTCAGTATACCTATGCCCTACTTGGAAGGGACTCTCATCCCTACTGAACAAGTGTTCCTTTAATTTTCAATCCCTGAATTGTTCCTGCTGCTATTTGCTGCTATTTTAAACTCTTTTTTTTTTTTTTGCACTATACATATTTGTTGCACATTGTACCTTAGAAAAAGTTATTTCCTGTAAGTTGCTGATTGAGTTTGAATTCAGTAACAGAGGAGACTGCAATTGTACGGCCCAGATACAAGGTTCAAAACAGGAACCAACAATACATACTGAACAAAGCAGTAGCATGGTCTCCTTGTCCAACCAAAGTTGTCATTTATCAGTACAAAAGGGTGTATTAATAATGATACCACCTGAATATGATTACACTTTTTATAATGAGGTCCAGCATTTTTATTTAAAGCAGAAAGAAAAGCACCCTGCTAAATTTCCCCTCTGAATCCTTTGTTTTGAAGATGTAATGAAGACATCTCCTATTAATGGTGGAATCAAAATCTGCTTTGACTGGTAGTAGCCATCTAAATGTGTCAATAAAGTGAAATAATGTCATTCTAGATACGTTGTACATGACTATGATTTGACTATCCACCAACACTTACACAGTGCATTCGGAAACTATTCAGACCCCTTGACTTTCTCTGCATTTTGTTACGTTACAGCCTTATTCTAAAATGGAAATCAATCTTCACACAATAGATATGTTTGCAAATGTAAAAAAATATATAAAATAAGTATTCAGACCCTTTACTCAGTACTTGGTTGAAGCAGCATTGGCAGCGATTACAGCATCAAGTCTTCTTGGATATGACGCTACAAGTTCGGCACACCTGTATTTGGGGAGTTTCTCCCATTCTTCTCTGCAGATCCTCTCAAGCTCTGTCATGTTGGGTGGGGAGCGTCACTGCACAGCTATTTTCAGGCCTCTCCAGAGATGTTTGATCGGGTTCAAGTCCGGGCTCTGGCTGGGCCATTCCAGGACTTTCAGAGACTTGTCCCGAAGCCACTCCTGTGTTGTCTTGACTGTGTGCTTAGGGTTGTTGTCCTGTTGGAAGGTAACTTTCACCCCAGTCTGAGGTCCTGAGCGTTCTGGGGCAGGTTTTCATCAAGGATCTCTCTGTACTTTGCGCCGTTCATCTTTTCCTCAATCCTGAATAGTCTTCCAGTCCCTGCTGCTGAAAAACATACCCACAGCATGATGCTGCCTCCAACATGCTTCACTGTAGGGATGGTGCCAGGATTCCTCCAGACGTGATGCTTGGCATTCAGGCCAAAGAGTTCTATCTTGGTTTCATCAGACCAGATAATCTTGTCTCTCATGGTCTAAAAGTCCTTTAGGTGCCTTTTGGTAAACTCCAAGCGGGCTATCGTGTGCCTTTTACTGAGAAGAGGCTTGCGTCTGGTCACTCTACCATAATGTCCTGATTGGTGGAGTGCTGCAGAGATGGTTGTCCTTCTGGAAGGTTCTCACATCTCCACAGAGGAACTCTGGAGCTCTGTCAGAGTGACCTTTGGGTTCTTGGTCACCTCCCTGATCAAGGCTTTTCTCCCCCGATTGCTCAGTTTGTCCGGGTGGCCAGCTCTAGGAAGAGTCTTGGTGGTTCCAAACTTCTTCCATTTAAGAATGATGGAGGCCACTGTGTTCTTGGGGACCTTCAATGCTGCAGAAATGTTTTGTTACTGTACCCCGACACAGTCCTGTCTCGGAGCTCTACGGACAATTCCTTCGACCTCATGACTTGGTTTTTGCTCTAACATGCACTGTGGGACCTTATATAGACAGATGTGTGCCTTTCCAAATCATGTCCAATCAATTGAATTTATCACAGGTGGACTCCAGTTAAGTTGTAGAAACATCTCAAGGATGATCAATGGAGACAGGATGCACCTGATCTCAATATCAAGTCTCACAGCAAAGGGTCTAAAAACCTGTTTTCACTTTGTCATTAGGGGGTATTGTGTGTAGATTGATGAGGATTAACATTTATTTGATCAATTTTAGAATAAGGCTGTAACGTAACAAAATGTGGAAAGTGGGAAGTGGTCTGAATACTTTCTGAATGCGCTGTATAGTGGCACTATCTCCACATACATTTTAGTTGAGGTTGTTACTGTACTACTGATAACAAATCAACATGTTCTTCTTACACTGCATTGCCCTCCAGCTGTGTTGGAGGGCAATTCAGTGTTTGAGTTGTGCCCCAATGTGCAAGCATTTTGTAAGGCCAGTCGATGTGGAATTCAATGTGCTCCAATGACTGTACATTTTGTTTAGATCTCTACAGGCTCTTGGTCTGGATCATGTATTCCTACCTGTAATATAATTACTCAAGTGCAATGTTCCATTTATTTTATTTGTATTTTATTTACCCTTTATTTTACCAGCATCAGACCCATGGTTGGCCAGTATCATGGCTAAAAGATGACAGAGGACTTCCTGCTCCGTTATCACTATGCTATCGCATACCCCCTGACCCCCGGATTAGCAGCACCTTTACTCAACACCTAGGATCTTGTAAAGGTGTAATTTCAGAGGGTGTTCTGTGCTAATTCATGGACTGTGAGCCAATGAGAATTTGAGCAGCTCATTGTTCTGGTGCATTTTCCACCCCAAGTTGCATGACTGTAAACTCAAAAAGACCAGCCGAGAGAGAGAAAAAGAACTGAAAGAAGAGTGGCTTATCGTTCACGCTTAGGCTTCCTGGCTATAAGAAACTTCCCACTGGGCACAGACGTCAATTCAATGTCAATTCAACATCTATTCCACGTTGTTTCAATGTAATTTAATTGAAATGATGTGGAAACAATGTTGATTCAACCCGTGTGTGCCCAGTGGGTTGGGATATCCATGAAGCATAATTGCCCCGCACACATGTACATTTTTAAACAGAGGCGTATCGGTTGCACCTCCTTTGCCTGTTCCGTTCCTCTTGTCTTAATGAAAACTTTAGTGAGAACAAGGGGAGAGATACCAATACCTTGTCAGCCTGGGCTTAATGGAGGGGGCTGCATGTGACCGTGCTGTCTTGGCTGGAGGCCAGCGTCCTGGCAGTGTTTCAGTACTTAAACACAGGCCTACTAAGCCTCCTTTACAAGCTGGGGACCCTAAGCATGGAAAAACTGAGTTTTTGCCGCTGCAGTGAAGAGCCCACTTCAGAAAGTACAAATTTGGTGGTTTAGAAACAGAGAGGGCGAGAGAGAAAAAGAGAGCGGGAGAGAGAGAGACTCCATTGTCTGCAAACAGGCTACACTCTGGGTATTGTTGGCTAAAGATGGGTACATTCTGTCTCCATGTCTTTGAATTGCAGGGACAGCTTGTGAATTGGAAGCACAACAGCACTTCATTTACTCTGGGCAAGGAGTATGATGTACTAAAATAAACACTACATTTTGTTATAATAATAATATACATTTAAACGGTTGATGGATTTTCATTTTCGCCATCAAATATGAAGCAAACGTCTGCCATCCCATAGTTCAATAGAACATCCAATGTAACGTCCAATATTTCCTCACAAGCTTATACACACAAGTAACACCAAACTCTCATCCCTCACTTGAGCTAATGAGCCTGTTCACAAATCCTACTGCTAATGTAATTGGAGTGCAATGATGTCAGTGTGCTGACATTTCTCAATCTAATATTTCTCCACCCAAATCATATTAGGCTGAATGTGAATACATGTCATGGATCATGAGACATAGCAGTCTTTCTGGAAGATACTCAAATGTTTTGGATCTCACATGTAAAGTAGGTCATTGATGTAGTGTGTGTTGCATTTGTAAAATGGAATGGGGATTACATTCTCCGGTTTGTTTGTAACCCTGAAAATGGCTTGCAAAATCACAGAATCATTCATGAAGGCTTGAAACACACATGCAGCATTGTCATCAGTGGTACTTTGAATAGTGATCAAATGAAGGATTCTTCCCACAGCATCCAGGCATCGAGCACGTAGGAAAGCTCATTTGACATACTTATTTATAGCGTTTTATAGCCCTGGCGGTCTGAGCAGGGAGAGTCGAGGACGTATCCAAACACAGAGACGCCTGCCAAGTCATGAGTTGTGAGATTACTTTCAAAGCGAGGACGGCAGTTCAGAAGCCAGGGTCCCAATTCCGGTAATCACCCTCCTCCCTTCATCCCCCAACTCACCTCCTCCCAGACATCCCTGCTGTGTCCCGACTCTTCAGACATCAATTCTCTGGAATATACCGCTCAGTGGTCACATACCTCTATTTTTTCCCCCAAGGTGGCCATGTACAAAGTCTAGACCACTAGCCTATACTTAATTAAGATAACATGAAAACATGGTTATGTTTCAATTCTTTTTTTATGGTCCCACTCTTCAAATGTCTGTCGATATATTGCGGTTGTCTCTCCCCAACAATACTATGCACATTCAACCACTACTCCGGTTGGGCCAGCCCTCCTCATTGCCACCGCTGCAATGACCTGTGGGTTTCTTTGCTAGATAAATATATCCCCGGTCATCTACTGGCCAGTTGGGGCCTGGCAAAGTCCCATAACAGTGCCTTGTGTGCTTACGATAGACTAAGCAAAGACAGGAGAGGAGCAGTCATCTCTTTGGCCTCAGAGAGCCTCATGCAGGCTAGGGCTCTTGGCTTATGGGGGCTGAGCCAATAGGAGGGACTGGAGGAGAGGGGATAAGGGATCAGGACCCCAAATCGCTAGCCTGGTGGGAACTTCAAATGTACCTCTAGGACTGTAGTGCCCCCTGGGGAGTGGGATGGGGTAGGGTAGGGGGAGAGCACTGGTCTGTCTGCCTGGCTTCAGGCTATTTTGCATTATTATGTTATGTTTCTTAATATGAAGTTATACTTTACATTCAGCCTACGATGTGTCCACCTCTGCCATAGGTTTCAGTTGCCATGGCTCCTCAGTTACCATGACATCAACATCTGATCTGTGAGAGATGTGAAAGTCTGCAAGAATTCCCAGAGAAGTATTTTATTGCCAAAATGGCTTATGATCAACCAAATAAGCCATTGTTTCGCCCAAAATGCCACACACTTTGTTGTAGAGATGTCTTAGAGACAAGGTCAAGAATGTAGCCAGCATGATACAGAAGTGACTGAGATAAGCTTTTTTGGTCAGCGTTCACACATGTTTACTTTCTTTCCTTTGACCTCCATTAGTTGATGATGGCTGTTTGTATGGTGGAGAAGGGGTGAGGTGGTGGAGGAGGTACAGTAGTTTATCAGCTGTTGATCCTTGATCCTGACCCCTCCTTTGTAAACAATGCAAAAGCAGCATTTCTGGGAACAAACTCTGGGAAAAGCATCTGGGAGTACATATCTTCCTTTGTGCAGGAAAAGCTTTTAGGTGGGGGTAATGTGACAAGTATGCACTGTTTTAGTTAATGTTGATGACACACCCATTGATACAAATATTTTTTCCATGTGTAGATCATGAGTCTCGGGAACACGAGGACACCCTGACAACCGAAATAATGGAAGACCAACTGCACCCTGCTAAAGTGCCGCTCCTCCCCAAGCAGGACGTCATCAACAGCAAGAAGATCCAGGCCATGCGCAAGGACAAGGACCGCAAGCGGGCGCAGGCCAAACTGCGCTCCATTGGGCCCATGGACTACTCCTCACTCCCCATTGACAAGCATGAGCCAGAGTTTGTAAGTATAAGAGTGGAGAGTAGGAAAGATGGGGTCTAACGCTAATATTGTGCTAATGCTGATGCTTGCTAGTGTGCATTTTCAACTCTGGTCCTAGGAGAGAGAACTGACTGTGCAAGAATTTGTTCCACCCATGGCGCTAACACTGGGAACTAATGTTAGTTGTATCGTTCCTCCACAGGGTCCTTGCAGGAGGAAGCTGGATGGGATCATCCAGGGAATGAAGGACACATCCCGTGTCATGGCCCTGTCCTTGTACCTCCCCAACTGTGACAGAAAGGGCTTCTTCAAACGCAAACAGGTGAGAACTATCCCTCCGTCATCATCCTTATTCATGGTTTAACATAGACCAGTTGTATACTGATGTGCCTCTTCAGATCCACATTGGCTCCAAAATAATATTTGTTCTTGTTCTTTCTTTCTTTCTCTCGCTCATTCTCTCTTTCCCTCCCTTGTGTTGCTGCACATTGATCGCTCCCACAGTGCAAACCCTCTCGCGGCAGGAAGCGGGGCATCTGCTGGTGCGTGGACAAGTACGGCGTGCAGCTGCCCGGTACAGACTACAGCGGGGGAGACATCCAATGCAAGGACCTAGAGAGCAGCAGCAACAACGAGTGAATAGGCTGCTCCAACCCCGTCCCGATCACCTGACCCAGGGCCCTGCCTCCTCCTTTCCCTCCTGCCTGTCTGCTCCGCCCTCCAGTCACTTTTTGAGATTTTCAAAACAAACAAAAAATATAAACATCAAATGAACGAAAGGACAGGCTTGAAAAAAGGACACCTGAAATCTCTTTTTTTTTGTGTGACTGTGTGCTCATCTCTTAGTAGACGGAACCCAGGAGGTTTTAAGCCCTTGTTTGACCCTCGGGCCCCTCCCCCACTAAGAGCTGGGAACCACACTAATGATTCATGAAAATATATACTTGTGTTGATATATTTTTATAGAAGCTGGGGTGTAAGCACCAAACTTTGTATCATGTAAAGCTAACATAAAAGCGATGAAAAAACGAAAATAAGGCATGCTGATTATAAACGGGACTGTTTTGATCTTTCACATCTATTGCTATTGAGGTGTCAGAGGAGATAGCTGGACCTTCTATTGGCAGAGGTATTTGTTTTTTTGTTTGGTTGCTTTCCAAAAAAGAAAAAAGAAGCATGTGATAGGGTCTTTCTGAGACAGTTGACTCTATTTGGGTATTTGGTTCTGTCACAGCACTTATGAATAGGGGAACCTGCTTGGATATGTGTAACTTCACTAAGTTTGTGTGGGCGTGCATGTATGTGTGTTTGAGTGTGTGTGTGTGTGAGAGAGAGAGAGAGAGAGAGGGAGTGAGCCTTTAACACAAGAATGTCATTTTTCTTTCTCTTTTCGTCTTGTCACAACAACATAACAAGCATTATTGCTGGTGCTTGAAGTAGTCTTGAGGATGGATTTCTCCCACTATTCTATGAAACCTATATATCTGGGAAAATGGAGAGTGTTTGACATAATAAGCAGCTTATTACAGACAAACCTATGTAAGTGACTCTTTGACTCTGTAGCTAGCCTGATATGCCAACTGTGCCTATTGTTAACAGACACTGCCATGCAGGGTAACACAGAACTTAATGGAGAACACTGCCCCTACTGGTGAAGGGAATACTGCCTCAAAGTGCCCATTCTCTCATCCGATCAGAGCTGTGCTCAGCAAGACTCCATTGGTCCCAACTACCTGGACTTAAAGAATATTGAATGTGGCTGAACAATCATGCAGTCCCCCCCAATAACTAACAGCAGTAATGCATTTTATTGCTAAAGTCTGGACAAAAATTGGGAGAACGAGGGGGAAAAAGCATGCTGTAGACTTGCATTCACCAGTGAGGCTAGATGTTTACTCTTTGTGTCTCAGTTGCTCGAGGGTGTAGTCTTGTATGGTTTTGTTTGTGCTGTTTTCTTTGCCTTCAGTGAAGTAACAACCGCCCACTTTTGAGCCATGTTCCTTAACCAAGTGGTCCCCTAACAATGCTACGGTGTAACCTTGGTGTATTACTTTGACCTACAGATTAATGAATGTTCTTTTTTTTTTTTAAACAAACAACTACAATGTACTGGTGCTTGGAAAAGGACGTGTGTATTTTAGCCTGTAAACAATTTGAATAGTTCCATGACATCATCCTTATTTGAATATGAGACAGTCAAAAAAAAGCTATACCCCATCTATATCCTTCCCTCTTTGCTTGCATGCCGCACCCCAAAATTGTTCCCTCTTTCTCGACAACTTGTTTTTCAGCACAACACAACATTACTTGCATCGGAAATGGTGAGCAGTTTTCCTTCCGCTGAAGGGAGGCATCATTGAACACTACCTACAGGGTCAGTTGAAAGAGTAGTTTATGTCCGTCTGTGTGCAAGTCGCAGTGCCTTCCTACATGCAAATCCACATTTGAATAGTGATGCAAATACAACGTGGTAGCTGTCTAAGTTACAGAGACCCTGCTCATGCTGAGAGGCCCCAGAGTAGTTGTTCTTGGTGTAGTCCAGACAAAGGGTAACTCTATAGGATGTGACATAGCCCTTGTAATCGTGTCACAGTCACATTATGAATCCGTTGCTAATCCCTCTCTGTGGGAAAGGCGGACCAGAATACCCCTTCTGTCTCTTATTTTCAAACACACTGATAAGCTAGAACATTGCTTTCAAAGTTGACTGCCAATGTATTCGATTGCCAGAAAATATAAGCCAAGTGATATTACAATTCCGAGTTAGCACTAGCAAACTGCTGCTGCTTCTCTCTCCCAGTAGTCAGAGAAGAGATGTACAAGGCATTACTAGCCATCAGATCCTATTCCACAGCGTAAGTGGTCATAGTTACTCTAGCCACGGAGTGGGAGGCAGGGGGAAAGGCCATCAGCAGACAACAAATTAAAGAGCTTTTACTCCAGCCTCAGTTGAGTCTGTGAACCAACCATTACGTAATATTATCCGTTTGGACATACAGATGTGATGGATAGGATACTCTTGATTTTTATGGCTCATAATGGCAACGAGATGCTGTAACACTAACAATGGGGTCAATGCGTTCAGGCCTATAGCTTTATACCCTAATTTACTATGAGACAGAATTAGTGGGGAAAAAGTCACTATACCCTGCTACCCTTCACATCCAAAATGCCTTCTTATATGGAGGTGAACTATTCAGCCCCTGTGGCAAATCACTAGATCCTCCTATACCCAATGCAGCTTGGCACCCTTCCCCACCTCCACCCCAGTCCACTTTGAAAGAAAGCAGCTTGCACTTACTGTATAGAAGTTAAAACAACTACAATATTAATACCGACAGACAATGTCCTGTAATAGTGTTGCTTGTGTATAAAAACAAACAAGCTAAACATTTACTGTGATTCAGAATCAGGCCTCTGCAAGGACTTCTGGGTAATCGTTGACAGGGGCTTATATGGCCCATGCCTGGGACCTCCATCACCAACGTCCAATAAGGAAAAGGAGATCATAACACACAGTACCATACATTAGCAACCACACAACTGTCCCGCTTTGATCTAACTGTTCTCATGGACTCTAGCACACAGAGAGTGAGAGAGAAAGAATGACAGAGTGAGAGAGCGAAAGCAAGAGACAGAGCACCATGGACAGGGGTCATGTTCAGGGCCTAGCCACACACCACCCCATCACGGAGGGGTCACCAATCGCATGAGAGTAGATACAGTTAGGAACAGACACAAGGAGATCTGGGAATCTGAGGAACAGGAATGCAGCTAGCGACTGATGTTTAGATGTTGACTCCCTCTCCAGCTTCAATGTTCACCTTCCATTTTAAGAGCAGTCCATCAGAAGCCTATTGAACTTGGCCATCCATAATGATGCAGTCTAACTGGCCATTTTCCAAATTAAGATTTGCCAAGGCTATCTTGGTTCAAAGAAAATGTGGATAAGGGCATTAAATAATTTGAGGTCTAATCAACAAATTGACACAATTCAACCAAGCTGCGAATTGTGAAAATTCTCAATACGCCATACCACAAAGAAAATCTTTGTGGTATGGCGTTAGATTGAGGTGTTGGAGAGGTTGAGTTTTAAAGTGTCTTCAGATTCCTAGTCTTCAACCTGGTTATAGACTCATACAGTTCATACTACAATAGTAACTACAGCTTTTTTTTCTGAATGCATAACGTTTTTATGGATGAAACGAGACTAAATCAATTGGTTATCTTAATAACATATGGTGTTAACTGGCTTGTGAAAAAAGACCCATTGGTGCCGGAGGATTGTTACAAGAAATGGTCAGCATTTGGAACTCTTCATGAAACAAATATCAAAAAAGACAAAAAATCTCAAATTATTAAAGTGAATATCACTGTGTAATATTTATTCAACATGTAATTTATGTACTCTTTTAACCTTTGTCTTTTTTGTTATGATAAAGCATTTATTTAAATAAAGTTATGTATTCATTTAAAGACTTAGTAGTGATGTGTTTTTTTGATGTGCAGTGTGGCCTCAAGACCTCAAAACCTACTTCTAAAAATGGTTTATCTCAAAAATATGTTCATGCTATTCCAAGGCACTAACATATAGTCATATACCAAAAATACAGTACAGCCATACAAGGGGGATATATAGGGAGTATACTGTATGTGGGTTAGTGGAGGTTTGAAAAACCTGACCACAACAACTTAGGTTCTCAGAGTAATCCTAGCTATTCAAATGAGCCCATACAAATAGTTCACTCCTTGTGCCGACGCCCCCAGATTAAGCCGGCTAGAACCAATGAAAATACTTCCATGTTGTTACCAGGAGCAGTGTGAATGGGGCCTAAGGGTGTGGTGATCAGATATGACATGATGAGGACATGCTGTATCTACAGACACTGGCCGTGATATCAGCTGCACGATTGTGGTCTTGCTTTTGTATACTGCAATGGAGATATCACTTTTGACTGAGGACTGATCACACTTGCCCTGGTCATGGAAATGACTCAAAGCACAATACCCCATCCCATAACATACATATACCCAATGTTGATGAATATAATCTATATTTAAAGGGGAAATCCACAGTTGAAACAATAAGAAAAAGTTATCCCCACCAATGTTTTGATAAAAAGCTGAGGGATGGAGAAATTTATAGAAAGAGCTACAGTACGGATGCAAGGACTGACCATCCACGACATGAAATAGCTTTTACCATGTTTTGAGGCTTTACAGTATAGGTTTACAAATATGTTGTTGACAAACATTGGAATAAAACAAGCTTATATTTTGGATTCTGATGGGATTTGACAGTTATAAGCTCTGCTTATATTTTTCAAGAATCAAAGGTTATGTATCATTAAGTCCAACAAAGGATGTAGCATCTGAAGATTTCTGCTTTAAGGCCTGGAAATAATACAGGGTTTGTAAAGACTAAATTACTGGTTACCCATAATATAAACGGTACAAGTTAATACTGGCTGACTGAATAAATCCATCCAGTCGATGCAAGTTTAATCAGATGCCATAAACTTAACTGTATACAAACTATTAAAATCCAATGTAAAGACTTGGGAGATGATTCTAGACCCGAATTAAGCGAGTGTAAACTTTTCACACTTTTCCCTCTGTGTATTCTGACCTTGATTACATTTTTTTAGAATTCCACAAATTTTACGAGTGAGGAAACGCTTGAATAAGGTCTGGCGCAGGGTTTCCAGTACTCAGTCTGATTCCGTTGATTCAAATCATCAAAACTCAGTCTGATTCAGTTGATTCAAATCATCAAAGCTTGATGATGAATTGGTTATTTGAATCACCTGTGTAGTGCTAGGGCAAAAACCAAAACCGAGATTGGGAAACCGTAGTCTAGTGAGCCTACCGATTCCAAGTGGATTTTTTTTGTTTGTTGTTGATATAACACCATTCTCCATCATTTAAATTGTATAGCCTTTTAGGGAAACGGGATACCTAGTCAGATGCACAACTGAATGCATTCAACTGAAATGTGTGTTCCACATTTAACCTAAACCCTCGGAATCAGAGAGCTGCAGGGGTTGCCTTAATCAGTGCATGGGAAGCAGTTGTTGGGGTGTTAATTGCCTTGCTCAAGGAAAGAACAGCAGATTTTTCCAACTTGCCAGTTCAAATATTCAAACCAGCAACCTTTCAATTACTAACCCAATGCTCTTAATCAATAGGGTACCTGCCACCCTTTTAACTTGCAAGGGCACTCTTGAATGTCTTAATTATAACATGCCCCTACTTTCTCAGTTTTCTATTTCTATCATGTTAAATATTAGCCACTATGAGTATCGACCGTCAGTAGCCCTAATAACCACACATATTCAACTGCCATTTTACTGTTCCCTTCAGTTGGTATAGCTTACATTATCATTCAATTTAATTACATTGCTTAGTTTACCTTACTTCCTCTGTAAAAGCTGTCACGGCTGTGTGGTTGTTGCTGAGGATCATTTGTTTTATTTTATTTTTTATTTATTCTTTATTTTCCATTTACAAAGAACAAAAACAACAACATAGTGACAACAAACATCCAAACATGACAATAAACAATAGATGGGGGAGGTCGAGGGTAGGTAGCCTGGGTCCAACCAGGAAACACAGGATACCCAGCGAGCCCTACCACAGCAAGCCAGGCATCCTGTGTGACCTGGCATTAGTCAAATGTCCATGCTGAAGCACTGCGGTTTACACTCTTTCCGATTCATATGTATTGTTTGTTTGACTGATAGGAAGGCCAGTGCAATTATGTGTTGCATGGTTCTAGGTTGGATATTGTCCACCCTACTTCCTAGCAAGCACACTACAGGACATATTGGGATATATAGATTCAAAATTCCAGACAACTTATCAACTACCTCAGTCCAAAATCTTTTGACGGCTGGACATTTCCAGAACATACTCATTAGTGTACCAACCTCTCACCACAGCCACGCCAAGACAAATCTGAAAGACTTTGATCCCTTTTTTTCAACCTGTGCTGTAATATAAGCCATATGTAATATAATATATAATATAAGCCCTATGTAAGATCTTCATTTGATTAATTTTATACCTTACACAATTGGACATTGCTGTTGTGTTTTTCCATAATGCATTCCACGGTAGTGCGGTGAGACAAATCCTGTTCCCAACGTAACTGAGTAGAGATGTTGCTGTTTGGGGAGGAGAAGAGAACAAGCTTATAAGGCGAAAACCATTCTTTTCCCATTTGCAGCACTCCTCAATTTGTTGTCCATCACACTTTTAGATCTCACATCAATACCAGTTGAGGAAATACATTTTATTATTGATGAGGATCATTAGTAACAAGTAGGCTAATTAAATTGTTATGGAGCAGAGCACAGACCAAGCCATAACAGTTTGAACCCGACGCATGGTTCATTACTTGACTGTGTCATCACACAATTCCATGGTTAGTGCAGGCAATAGACGAGTGTATAGTCCACTATTGTACACTATACGCCCTATTGTAATTCTATGTACACACATTTTCCATCATTACCATGGTTTGAACAACAGCTCAGGCTTTGGGCTCCTGAGTGGTGCAGGGGTCTAAGGCACTGCATCTCAGTGCTAGAGGGTTCACTACAGACACCGTGGTTCGAAATCAGGCTGTATCCCAACCGGCTGGGATTGGGAGTCCTATAGGGGGGCGCAGAATTGGCCGGTGTAGGCCGTCATCGTAAATAAGAATTTGGTCTTAAATGACTTGGCTAATTATATAAAAAAACTGAATGTGGCATTTTTCTGAAATAATCACAACACTGTTTCCTTTCTTACATGCGTAAAGTCTCTCCAAACTTGTTTTTTATGATTCATGACTACTTTCCTAAACCTAAATAATCTGTCAAATCAGAGTATTTTACAATCTACCAATTGGTGCTGAAACAGAGATGAAAATGCAAATATTTAAATGGCTTTCATTCACTGATCCCTAATATTCTGAACCCGTTCTCTCAATATATTCAATATAGTCTGTTGACAAAATCCTAACTAAAGGGTACACCTTATTTACAGGGATGACTTAACCCAATGAGTCCTACTCTAACACTGGGACTCATCTTACCCCTTTTAAACATTGTGTGTTTGAACTACATACTTCTGGGTTGCACCATTGATTAATGGGGGCTGAGCTAGAGTGGTGTTTGTGAGACAAGGACGGATCCCGAAGAGGCCTGAGGGAGGGTCTTTTATACAAAAATTCATGTGGAGTCTGAATGGTTTGAGCTACAACCTATTAAAAGCTATCTATGAAAAGGTGAGCAGGGTTTTAGATATTTTTACAACTGTATAAAGTACATTTTTGCTATGAGACTTAAAATTGAGCTCAGGTGCATCCTGTTTCCATTGATCATCCTTAAGATGTTTCTACAACTTGATTGGAATCCATCTGTGGTAAATTCAATTGATTGGACATGATTTGGAAGGGCACCTGTCTAAGGTCCCATTGCAAGTCAGAGCAAAAACCAAGCCAAGAGGTCGAAGGAATTGTCCGTAGAGCTCCGAGACAGGATTGTATCGAGGCACAGATCTGAGGAATGGTACTAAAAACTGTTTGCAACATTGAATGTCCCCAAGAACACAGTGGCCTCCATCATTCTTAAATGGAAGAAGTTTGGAACTACCAAGACTCTTCCTAGAGCTGGCCGGCCGGCCCAACGTGGGCAATCATGGAAGAAGGGCATTGGTCAGGGAGGTGACCAAGAACCAGATTGTCACTCTGACAGAGCTCCTGAAGGACAAACAACTCTGCAGCAGTCCACCAATCAGGCATTTATGGTAGAGGGGCCAGATGGAAGCCACTCCTCAGTAAAAGGCAAATGACAACCTGCTTGGAGTTTGCCAAAAGGCACCTAAAGGAGAAACAAAATTCTCTGCTCTGATGAAATTCAGATTGAACGCTTTGGCCTGACTGCCAAACGTCACACCCGGAGGAATCCTGGCGCCATCCTTACGGTGAAGCATGGTGATAAAAGCATCATCCTAAAGAGATGTTTTTCAGCAGCAGGGACTGGGAGACTAGTCAGGATCGAGGGAAAGATGAACAGAGCAAAGTACAGAGAGATCATTGAATGAAAACCTGCTCAGGACCTCAGACTAGGGTGAAGGTTCACTCTCCAACAGGACATCGACCCTAAGCACACAGCGAAGACAACACAGGAGTGGCTTCGGGACAAGTCTGAATTTCCTTGAGTGGCCCAGCCAGAGCCCGGACTTGAACACAATCAAAAGTCTCTGGAGAGACCTGAAAATAGCTGTGCAGTGACGCTCCTCCTCCAACCTGACAGAGTTTGAGAGGATCTGCAGAGAAAAATGACAGAAACTCCCCAAATACAGGTCTGCCAAACTTGTAGCGTCATACCCAAGAATAACCAAGGCTCTAATCACTGCCAAAGGTGCTTCAACAAACTACTGAGAAAAGGGTCTGAAAACTTATGTAAATGTAATATTTCCAATATTTTTTCATAACTTTGCTAAAATGTCTAAAAAGCAGTCTTTCCTTTAACATTTTGGCGTATTGAGTGTAGATTGATGAGGGGAAAAAACGATTTAATACATTTTAGAATAAGGCTGTAAAGTAACAAAATGTGGAAAAAGTAAAAGAGTCTGAGTACTTTGCAAATGCACTCTATAAATGAAAAGACCATTTTTGCTGGAATCTCCGGACTGATGGGGTTATTAAGATAGATGTACTGAAAACCCTATTCTATGAAAACTCTGAAACCCTATTCACGAGAAAATCTGTTGGCCAGTGATTTAATTACAGTGGCTTGCGAAAGTATTCAAAAATCCCCCTTGGGATTTTCCCTATTTTGTTGCCTTACAACCTAGAATTAAAATGGCTTTTGGGGGGTTTGTATCATTTGATTTACACAACATGCCTACCACTTTGAAGATGCTAAATCTTTTTTATTGTGAAACAAACATGAAATAAGAACAACAAAAATTAAAACTTGAGTGTGCATAACTTTTCATCCCCCCCAAAGTCAATACTTTGTAAAGCCAACTTTTGCAGCAGTTACAGCTGCAAGTCTCTTGGGGTATGTCTCTATAAGCTTAGCACATCTAGCCACTGGAATTTTTGCCCATTATTCAAGGCAAAACTGCTCCAGCTCCTTTAAGTTGGATGGGTTCCGCTGGTGTCCCATCAATATTTAAGTCATACCACAGATTCTCAATTGGATTGATGAGAGGTGTTGGGTTTGCACCAAACATAGCGTTTTCCTTGATGGCCAAAAAGCTCAATTTTAGTCTCATCTGACCAGAGTACCTTCTTCCATATGTCTGAGGAGTCTCCCACATGCCTTTTGGTGAAAATCAAACGTGTTTGATAAAGCCAAGCTCTGTGGAGTGTACGGCTTGAATTGGTCCTATGGACAGATACTCCAATCTCCGCTGTGGGGCATTGCAGCTCTTTCAGGGTTATCTTTGTCTCTTTGTTGCCTCTCTGATTAATGCCTCCTTGACTGGTCTGTGAGCTTTGGTGGGCTGTGTCACGTTCTGACCTCTATTTCCGTTGTTTTGTATTTATTTAGTATGGTCAGGGCGTGAGTTGGGTGGGCAGTCTATGTTTGTTTTTCTATGTTTTGGGGCATTTCTATGTTTTCGGCCTAGTATGGTTCTCAATCAGAGGCAGCTGTCAATCGTTGTCTCTGATTGAGAATCATACTTAGGTAGCCTGGGTTTCACTTTGGTTTTGTGGGTGATTGTTCCTGTCACTGTGTTTGTTGTCACAGGATAGGCTGTATAGGTTTTCACGGTCCGTTTGTTGTTTTGTAGATTTGAGTTATTTCATGTATCGTTCAGTTTTCCATTAAAGAACATGAATAACCACCACGCTGCTTTTTGGTCCGCTTCTCCTCCACAGACGATTACAGTCGTTACAGGCTGCCCTGTCTTGGCAGGTTAACATGTTCAGACCTTAAGGGCAGTTTAATTTGAAATGTTTCGCCCAGACGGAGATAATCCAATATGCGTTCTATAGTCACATCGTAGGGTAAGATAACCAAAAGTGGACACACTCTAATCAGTTTCTAGAGCTCAATTTCCCAGATTTTGTAGATTATTGTAATATTGCTTAAAAACTTAATCTTTATCAAATTATCCATTTAAGATATCAACTCAAAACCTACGTACGTCTACGAATGGGTGGTTTAAATTGTATCTAATCATTTTCAGCATTACTTTATACACACATACCATTTATCATAATTTCAAATAATTCACAGAATCCATATAAAACTTAAGAAATCTTAGTTACTCACACAGAACTTTCAGGATCATCCACACAGGATTGGTCAGATTTTTCACATAGAACTTTCCTGACGTCCACACAGAACATCAAAAGGTTTGCCCACACAGAGTAAACCCTACCCCGCTCACACAGAACGGTCCGACTCACACAGAGTAACCCTACCCCGCTCACACAGAACGGTCCGACTCACACAGAGTAAACCTACCCCGCTCACACAGAACGGTCCGACTCACACAGAGTAACCCTAGGGCATACCTGGCTAGCACATTTAAAATAATTGGAATTCACCACATCTGAGGGTCACTTAGACAAATCACACAGACGCACAGAATGAGGTCCTTCTTCCAATAGGGCTTCACCAAGTGCTGTGTTTCACCTAGAACACACAGACCCCCTGGCCCCTCACCCCGACAGACCTCACCAAATCCCCACTGTGATCAATTCAGTGTCAGGAGGGCTCTTGGTCACTGTTCGTTCAGCTTTGTCTCCTTTCCCAAACCATAAACCAATCCTCCAAATCAACAGGCATATATCAAATTGTCATTTAGATACAACCCACTCAAAATACAACCTCCTGGACAAACTCACGGAGAGGAGGGTGAGGCTATAGGTTAAGATAGAAACAACATAAGAGGGAGCATAGAATGATTCCAGACACTGCCACCCTTCCTTTCCCCACTATGGGAAAGGTAGAGAGTGAAAGATATGTTTACACATGATGACACTTTGACCTCTCCCCTCTCAGCGGCCATGCAACTTAGTCTTGACATAGAACAGATACTGCAACCCTCACCACAGAATAACACAAAAATACCATTCTGATGAGAATTAACTTACACACATTTGATGAATATAAAACATCTTACATATGTTACCAACAAATTCTGAATCTTCCCTAACCTTCTCCTCATACAGACGATTACAGTCGTTACAGGCTGCCCTGTCTTGGCAGGTTTGTTGTGGTGCCATATTCTTTTCATTTTTTAATAATGGATTTAATGGTGCTCCGTGGGATGTTCAAAGTTCCTGATATTTTTTTATAAACCAAACCTGATCTGTACTTCTCCACAAATTTGTCCCTGACCTGTTTGGAGAGCTCCTTGGTCTTCATGGTGCTGCTTGCTTGGTGGTGCCCCCTGCTTAGTGGTGTTGCAGACTCTGGGGCCTTTCAGAACAGGTGTATATATACTGAGATCATGTGACACTTAGAATGCACACTGGTGTACTTTATTTAACTAATTATGTTACTTCTGAAGGTAATTGGTTGCACCAGATCTCATGTGGGGGCTTCATAGCAAACTGGGTGAATACTTATACACTCATCATTTTTAAATTTTTTGAATTTTTTGAAACAAGTAATTTTTTTCATTTCACTTCACCAATTTGGACTATTTTGTGTATGTCCATTACATGAAATCCAAATAAAAATCTATTTAAATTACAGGTTGTAATGCAACCAAATAGGAAAAATGCCAAGGGGGATTGTAACGGTTGCCGTCTTCCTCTTCTGAGGAGGAGTAGGAAATATCGGACCAATATGCAGCGTAGTAAGTGTTCGTCATGTTTATTACGGTGAACACAGAAAACAAACGAACAAGAGAATAAAGGAAAACCGAAACAGTCCCGTATGGTGAAAACACTGAAACTGAAAATAACCACCCACAAACAAAAGTGGGAAACCAGGCTACCTAAGTATGGTTCTCAATCAGAGACAACGATTGACAGCTGCCTCTGATTGGGAACCATACCAGGCCAAACACATAGAAATATAAACACAAGAAAAAAACAGAATGCCCACCCCAACTCACGGCCTGACCAACCTAAAATAGAGACATACAAAAGGAACTAAGGTCAGGACGTGACAGGGATGAATTATTTTGCAAGGCATTGTAAATGTATTCAGCGCGCGCAAGGTCGCCACACCTGCAGAGCTTGTTACATGACTGAATAAGGTAAATCTGAATAACAAATACTGAGAAGTGTGTAGGAAGGTTGTGTGTAACAAAATACATACATTCCTAAATCTGAATCGGCCCCTTGAAGTATACCAGTAGTAAAAGAAAGGTGGATTATTTAGGATGATAGCATTTGGTCTTGAACAAAAATTATTGGTTGGACCAATATGATCAGCGTGTTACTAATAAAGCTTGCAGACTAAGATGAAGACGAGGTCCCACAGGATGAGAATAGAATACAGGATATTACTTTATTAAAGGCCTGCCCGGGGGTGAGTCACCTGGTTTTCAACACAAATCAAAGAGATTGCCCAGGAACTAGGAAGTCATTTAACATGGGGTTTGAACTAACTTCAAGGGGGCAGAACTCTGGCGGCACTAACTTTGCTATTCAAATGGGGAAAGGGTAGCCTAAGGAGCCCCATCATGTTTTGGAAAATTAACCTTTATATGACTCGCAGACACACACACACACACACACACACACACACACACACACACACACACACACACACACACACACACACACTGAAACGAAGGTCCACACACATGGGCGCAAACACAGACGCCCACGACAAATAATGTGAATGTTTGTTATTTAGCAGATGCGCTTATCCAGAGCGACCTACAGTAAGTGCATTCATCTGAAGATAGCTAGGTGAGACATCACAGTCATAAACCAGGTGTTATGAAATTTGGTGGTATTCTTCTGGGACCAGGACCGACTTTGGGAAACCCTTAGTCACAGCCCCCATAGAAATTGAGGGGATGTTTGAGTGGCAGAGCTTGTTAAGGGGTAAACAGTATTGAGGTTGTCCTTAGGTATGTACAGTCAGTGCATTCAGGGTTGATAAATCAGAGATACTAAACGTTTTCTGTAACCGTTACGGAAAATGTTGTTGTAGTTCGGTATGCATTGGTTTTCAAAACAACTTATTTTATGATAACACTACCAGTTAAAAGTTTGGACACTTCTACTCATTCAAGGGTTTTTCTTTATTTTTACTATTTTCTACACTGTAGAATAATAGGGAAGACATCAAAACGATGAAATAGTACATATGGAATCATGTAGTAACCAAAAAATGGTTAAACAAATCAAAATATATTTGAGATTCTTCAAAGTAGCCACCCTTTGTCTTGATAACAGCTTTGCACACTCTTGGCATTCTCTCAACCAGCTTCATGAGGTAGTCACCTGGAATGCATTTCATTTAACAGGTGTGCCTTGTTAAAAGTTCATTTGTGGAATTTCTTTCATTCTTAATGCATTTGAGCCAATCAGTGATGTTGTGACAAGGTAGGGCTGGTAAACAGAAGATAGCCCTATTTGGTAAAAGACCAAGTCCATATTATGGCAAGAATTACTTTAAGACATGAAGGTCAGTCAACTTTGAAGACATCAAAACGATGAAAGTTTGAAAGTTTCTTCAAGTGCAGTCACAAAAACCATCAAGAGCTATGATGAAACTGGCTGTCATGAGGACCACCACAGGAAAGGTTACCTCTGCTGCAGATGATAAGATCATTAGAGTTAACTTGATATGGTATAGGGGACGCTTGCGTCCCACTTGGCCAAAAGCCAGGGAAAATGCAGCGTGGCAAATTCAAATAAAATTATATAAAAATCAAAATTTCATTAAATCACACATGTAAGATACTAAATTAAAGCTACACTCGTTGTGAATCCAGCCAACATGTCAGATTTTAAAAAGGCTTTTCGGCGAAAGCATAAGAAGCTATTATCTGATGATAGCACAACAGTAAACAAAGAGAGTAGCATATTTCAACCCTGCAGGCGCTAAACAAAACGTAGAAATAAAATCTAAAACATGCCTTAAATTTGACGAGCTTCTTTTGTTGGCACTCCAATATGTCCCATAAACATCACAATTGGTCCTTTTTTTCAATTAATTCCGTCCATATATATCCAAAATGTCAATTTATTTGGCGCGTTTGATCCAGAAAAAAACAGCTTCTAAATTGTGCAACGTCACTACGAAATATCTCAAAAGTTGCCTGTAAACTTTGCCAAAACATTTCATACTACTTTTGTAATACAACTTCAGGTATTTTTAAACCTTAATAATCGATCAAATTGAAGACGGGTCTATCTGTGTTCAATACAGGAAGACAAAAAACCAACGCTACTTTTCAAGTCTTGCACAACTCTCAACAGTGTTACCTACCTGGCCGTACTTCTTCATTGCACAAAGGAATAACCTCAACCAAATTCCAAAGACAGGTGACATCCAGTGGAAGCGGTAGGAACTGAAAACAAGTGCCTAAGAAATGAGAACTCACTGAACAGACAGAGACCTAAAAAAAAAATTGGTTAGTCCTCGGGGTTTTGCCTGCTACATAAGTTTTGTTATACTCACATACATGATTCAAACAGTTTTATAAACTTCAGAGTGTTTTCTATCCACATCTACTAATAATATGCATATCTTATATTCTTGGCATCAGTAGCAGGAAGTTGAAATTGGGCACGCTATTTATCCAAAAGTGAAAATGCTGCCCCCTATACCTTAAGAAGTTAACTGCAACTCAGATTCCAGCCCAGTTAAATGATTCACAGTGGCGTGTCTTTGGCTATGCCGGATTCAGTGATATGCCATGCTATTCTATAAAATAATTTATCCGTAATTAATATTACCTGATTGAGCTAATCATGTAAATGTAATTAACTAGAGAGTCGGGCACCACAAAATTATATTTATAGAACTGTTATCTTTCCGAAAAAACTCTTAAAGACCTAGTAATATTTTACATCTGTAACGCTCAATGAGTGAATGGGTGTGGAGTCAGGCGCAGAGAGTAAAGGATGCAGGAAAAACACGCTTTAATGTCCAAAATCAAAAATAACAAAATAGTTATACCCAACAGGCGTAACTATTACTACAATAAGTACCCTTAGGTAAAAATGCCAGGACAGCGAGAAAACCCAACAAAACACTAACGCCTCTCACAAATACAGAAGAACAAGCACGCACAAACAGAAGCGGGCTAAACGAACTTAACAAACAATGAACAGGTGAAAACAATTAGACAAAACCAAACGAACACGGAACAAAGGATCGGTGGCAGCTAGTAGACCGGCGACGACGACCACCGTGTGCCACCCGAACAAGAAGGGGAGCCACCTTCGGTAATATTCGTGACAACATCAATAGCAGTCAATATTAATCGTCATCTTAATTCAGTCTCATCTGAAAGTTGTAAATTCTTAGTTATCTGCACGAACCCTGGCTAACAAGTTGAATCAGCGACACAAAATTGGGTTTAATTATTTATTTACTAAATACCTAACTAATCACACAGAATTACACATACACATAATTAAATCATAACTTGATTACAAATGACGTCATAAAGGAAAACGTCCCTAGTGGGCGGAACAGATATGACAGCTTGTAAACAAAAGAAAAGGGGCTGGGTGAAAGTGAAAGAGCGGGTTGGCTGAGGAACAAAGGGCAAAGCTGTGCTATCGTAAATACAGTATCTTGTGCATTCTAAATTACCGCCCGTTTGGAAAAGGAAAATGCAATAAATATTTACTCTTGAGCTGCGCTTCTGTAGGTTGGTGGTAGATGGAAGGCCGTGTTGCCCAACCGAGTCCTGTGTCCTTTGAAGATTGTCTCTGCTGGTAAATTGAATACGTTGTAGTAACGTCGTTGTGTGGTAGACGGGATACTCTGTCTGTTCCTTCCTAACCCTCAGTTGCAGCGGCTGTTGCTAACTCAACGGCTAGGAGGTATCACTTTTGTAGTCAATAAGAGTTCAAAGTTCATACCATTCGCAACCAAAGCTCACGCTGATGTTGGCTTTGTTCTGTAGTTATTATCTGAACCATTCTGACATCGGACTGTGGTCCTCACGTCCTCGGAACAGGAGGTTACATTGTCGTCAAGGGCTTATATAGGAAGGGAGAGGAGGGTGTGTTTGACAAGTTTTATAGCCCATGTCCCATCACAGGGGCGGGCCACTGATTGAGCAGAGCCCTATCTTATGAAAACCCAAATCTCACATTTTAGAAGCTAAAATCACATTTCATTTCATCCCATCACAAATCATTTCATATTCAAACATTTAAATTGAACAACAATTCCATGTGAATCCGATAACTCTGATGTGTAGACTTTCCACTGTAGAGTTTATGTCATCTTATCATTGATGAGAATGTCTCAGATGACAACCGAACTGACATCATATTCATTAAGTACCACCGCATATGTTCCATTGGTCGGATTACCAGAATATAGTTAATTTCATGACAACAGAGTTCAAGTAACAGACACATCTCAACATTAATGAACAAGAGACTCTATCCCACTGACAACTTTTCCCCAAAATGCACTATGGAAATTACAGAAAGATCTTAGTTTGCTGTAAAACAAATGAACAGTATTTTACTGTGCATTCTACGGTAATCTACTCTATTCAGTTTATACAGTATCATAGTGTTGATTAAAATGGTAAATTACTGATTAAATATAAACGGCTAACAGCATATGGAAGAAATGGCAGTTATGCCAAGTCAAAGTTTTCGAAGGACAAAGTTATTGAGCAGTGTTATAAGTTGCTCTCTGTCTCTCTCGCTCTCTCACACAGAGAGAGAGAGAGAGAGAGAGAGAGAGAGAGAGAGAGAGAGAGAGAGAGAGAGAGAGAGAGAGAGAGAGAGAGAGAGAGAGAGAACGAGAACATTTTTGGGCTCAATAACGAAAAAGAGGAGGGTACTATCAGCTCATCTATCACACACCTTCCTCTGAAGGTAGTCTGGCTTTTTGGGTTTTGGGGGAGAAGGAGAGGGTGTAAGGGGAATTGTTTGCCGACGACTTCCAGGAAACTACATGACGAGACAGGGATGTTGGGGACACGAGGACTTGACCAACTTCAGATGTGTGTGATTGACGCAGCGTCGGCACACAGACACTGAGGGAGGAGGACTTGGTAACTTTGTTCCCCTGTGTAGTCGGATCAAGGCATCTGTAATGTAAGAGGGAAGCCGGGTAGACTCTGTGGAGAAGGAACATGTGTAGAGGATTTGATTTGTGAGATAGTGAACATGACAATTACTATTGCCTTCAAAGAAACTGACAAGTGCACTTAGGGCTTCAAAGCATTCATGCCCCTTTTATTACAGTATTAGGCCAACAATTATGGATGGCTACATATAATCGCAACAAGGGCCTCGCTACACCAAACCTGTCCTAGAACAAGGTGATTCATGCCAAGTATTTGAGGTTTCAAAGGTTTATCGGCCTACAAAGTCGCACAGGGGGTTTTGTAAAACGTATATAATGTCGGTCTGCTAAAATGTGCTGAGCAATATTGAATAACGTTCTAATAACTGATGGAATTAATAAACAGATTTCATCTTAATTCCTCAGTACTACTCAATCCGAAACCAGCCTCAATTTCGGAGAGCTTCCCAAGTTCAGGATATCGTGATATGCGTAGATAAGAGAGTCAAAAACATAATTAATAACGGCAAGACAAATGAAACACAGACCTTGGAGGTAATATGCTTTTAATCACCCCGATATTTTACTACAAGACCTACAAATACCAAATGACTGCTTGTGTTCTCCTACATGTACTACTCTCTCCATCTCTCAAAAGGTAATAGGAGTTCTTCTCCATTTGGAATAAAGATGAAAGGCGATTTGAGGAATGCGCAGCATGGGAGTTTTCTTTTTTACAACCAAATCTCGATTGTTGAGGTAAATTACATGTTATAGAAGGGTCCAGACCCTTTTTTTGCGATTTTACTTGTTTTTGAGAATCTTACCACAACCAGCGATTAACTTCCTTATCCTTCTTGTGCAGTATGTGGGCTCCAAAAAAAAACATTAACAAATGCCCCAAAAACACATGAATTTGTGCCATTCAGAACTTTATATGCAACGCGATATTTCATTTTGTGCGACTCGAGACAGTCGATGTGTAACCCGCTGCTAGAATGGACAGAGTGGTATCGCTCCAGTCGCAACAAAATGCAAAATACAACGTTGCAGATAAAGTTCTGAATTACACAATTTCAAGACCTGCATCACTATACTGAGAGTTTGGGCTCATTTGGGCTTTTCTAGAGCCTGTGTTCATGTTTTCGGAGCCCCCGTACTGTACAACGAGGATGAGGAAATAAATTGTTGGTTGGGGAAATTTTCTCTAACACAAGTGAAATTGCAAAAAAGTGCCTGGACCCTTCTATAACACCCCATTTGCATAAAAAAATAGATTTAGTTAAAAAAAGCAAAACACTCCTTTAAAGCGCTCTATCCCCCAAAGCTGGTCCTGTATAACTAACATCTGTGAATCCCAGAACATCTGATCAAATCTCATCCTAGAGTAAAACAGTCAGAGTTGGGTTAATGTTTTGTTGTGAGATGTTACAGTGAAAATGTTAACAAACCCCCCCCCCCAAAAAAAATGTAACCATTTTTCGTGGTATCCAAATGGTAGTTACAGTCTTGTCCCATCGCTGCAACTCCCATTAGGACTTGGGAGAGGCCAAGGTTGATAGCTGTACATCCTCCGCCGAGCCGCACTGCCTGCTTACGCCGGAAGCCAGCCGCACCAATGTTTTGGAAGAAACACTGTACACTTGCCGACCATGTCAGCGTGCATGCGCCCCGCCTGCCACAGGAGTCGCTAGAGCGCGGTGGGACAAGGACATGCCAACCGGCCAAACCCTCCCCTAACCCGGATGATGCTGGGCCAATTGTGCGCCGCAGACCGCTGCGCCACTCGGGTGGCCAACCAAAATTAATTTTGACACATTCAGTGAAGCATGATGTTCCACATCTTTCAATATTCCACATCAACAGTTTATAAAATACTGCATATATACTGAACAAAAATATAAACGTAACATGTAAAGTGTTAGTTCCATGTTTCATGAGCTGAAATAAAAGGTCCCAGACATTTTCCATACGCACAAAAAAATGTATTTCTATCAAATTTCGTGCACAAATTTGTTTACATCCCTGTTAGTGAGCAATTCTCATTTGCCAAGATAATCCATACACCTGACAGGTGTGACATATCAAGAATGATTAAATGGCATGATCATTACACAGGTGCACCTTGTGCTGGGGACAATAAAAGGGCACTCTTAAATGTTCCGTTTTGTCATACAAGACAATGCTAGATATGTCTCAAGTTTTAAGGGAGCGTAGAATTGGCATGCTGACTGCAGGTATTTCCACCAGAGCCGTTGCCAGAGAACTGAATGTTAATTTGTCTACCATAAGCCGCCTCCAATGTCGTTTTAGAGAATATGGCAGTACGTCCAAACGGCCTCACAACCACAGACTACGTGTGACCGTACCAGCCCAGGACCTCCACATCCGTCTTCTTCTCCTGCAACATTGTCTGAGAACAGCCACCCGGACAGCTGATGAAACTGTGGAGCGATTTCTGTCTGCAACAAAGACTTTTTGTCAGGGAAAACTCATCTGATTGTCTGGGCCTGGCTCCTAAGTGGGTGGGCCTATGCTCTCCCAGGCGTACCTATGGCTGGTATCCCAGTCATGTGAAATCCGTAGAATAAGGCCTAGTGAATGTATTTCAAATGACTGATTTCCTTATATGAAATTAGTTCATGTTGCGTTTCTATTTTTGTTCAGTATATCTTATGCAAATCAGAAAGAATGCTAGAAGGTGCTACCTTAAAATTAAACATGAAGTAAAAACAAGGAAGGAGAACACCCGGTGAATGTTCTTGGCAGTGCACATGGTGCTTTGCTTTGCTTCAGAGAATTCCCTCTGTCACCCAGAGTGAGCTTCTCCAAACCCAAGGACCTGCTCTGCAGCATATGGTAAACACTCACTCCACTCTGTGCTAAACTACTCCGGAACGCATACATATGCACACTCTTAGCCAAACCTACCCCTTCTTCACACACCGGCACACACACTCCATCAACACACACACCACCCACTTTAGCCCACTCTGACAAATCAATATACCCAAAAACCACAGGGATTGGTTTCTCTTTGTTTTCAAAGTAGGCCAGCCTCAAACTACCGTTAAATTTAGTGCACTACCAGAGGGCACAGAGGGATCTATACAGGAAACGAACTGCCAACATCCTCAAAGCACTGAAATCATACTAAGCACAACTAATTTACTCCAAGAAAACAGTAACAAAAAGGAAATATGAAAATACTAGCTCCAGTTCCACATGGAGAGTGCCATGGTTGATGATGCATTGTGACTGGATTAGCACCTTGCTGGCAGACTGGTAACACATAAGGTCATAAGGTCAAAGCCCAGTCACATGTGGGCTTACAGAAAAAACACATGACTTCACATGTGGAAATGTATTTTTGGAACACTTCACATGTGATCACATGTTTTCACATGTAGTTTCATGTTATCACATGTTGCTTTACATGTCACATGTTATCACATTTACTTTAAATAAGATCATGTGGTCATATGAAAACGTGTTTTTTGATTTCAAGTGATCACCCCCCAAAAAATGTTCTTCCATAACGACAGTCTCACACATTAGTTTGTCCTTTCTTTTAATGTTTTAGTTGTAAATCTTTGATACGTTGATATGGTATGACATGCTTGCATGTTTGTATTCATATCTTCATTCGGTCAGTGGGCCATCTAAGACAGTCAGTGTTTGGCTCTCAGCATTGTGGAAAGAGCCCAAAGAAAAGTATGGGAAATCCAGATCCAGGGTTGGATAGGACACACAAGTGCAAGACCCTCGTCCTCCTCGTCCTCCTCCTCCCACCAACCCTCACCTCCCTTCTCTCTGTTCGCCCTCTGCCTAGCAGTGTGTGGACTGGAGGTGTAGCAGCCAGGCCTCAGCGTTGGCATAGCGGACATACATTTGGGAACCTATGTTTATTTATAGACACTTTAACCCACTTAGTATCACATTTGTCAATGTCAGCCCTGGGTTCTAATCTCTCACCACTGTCAACACTTCATTAGTAACCCACAACACCCCCCCCCCCCCCCCCCCCCACACACCCTCTTTTTCAAACCACCCGCCGACCCGACCCCCATTCACCCTTTCCTCCAACACCCCCCCCCCTCTACAAACCACCACCGATCCCCATATACCTTTCCCTTTGACCACCCACACCACCCTTTGCCAGGGGCATCACCACATGGGCAGGATGCATGACAGTACCAGAGGGCAAAGAGACACACACAAACCACCACACCAATTCCACTGCAGACTGGTGTCATCATGGAACAACATTGGTAGAGAGGTGGGAGGAGTGGACGAAGAGAGTGCAGAAGATGGATAGATTGGAGAAAGGGAGAGAGGAGGGGGTCAGAATTCTGGAGGATCAACAAGAGGGAGAGGACACATGAGGTGAAGGATAAAGAAGAAGGCAGAGTAGAAAATAGTAGAAGAGAGAGAGAGAGAGAGAGAGAGAGAGAGAGCTTGGTTGGGTACATTTTATTCAGACATTTTATTCAACAAGAGATGTACCTACATTTGATGAACTAATCAAGGAATACTCAAAAGATTAAAGTTAATTGAACATAAATGACTTAACCTTGTTGATGTGAGGGACCAACAGGATACATTCATGCACAGGCTATTTCTCGGAATATCTTTAAAGGACAGAGCTATATCACTAACAAAAACATGAGACTGTTTATCAGAACGAGGAGAGGACAGAAGAATGTGTATTGAAGAAGACAAATCATTAACATTACAGTTACCCTGCAGAAAAATCTGGAACACTTCGATTAACACGAAACAATTTGGTAGCAGAGTACCTTAAGTTGCTTCTGTAGCCTACCTATGTAACTACACAGTAGTAACTGTAGTAACAACATTGTAGTTACATAGGAACTGTTGTGTAATAGCGTTGGTAATAGAGTGTGGCGGTACAGGTTATTAAGGTAAAGTGTTTCCAACCATTCAAACTAGCATTAGCATGTAAGTACATCATCATCATTGGAATGATGCACTAACAACAGATTAGTGTGCATTGTATGTAGACACCAAAATGAAGTGTCACCCATGGTTCGTTAGGATCTTCTATATGTCAAGGGCTTAATGTGAGGCTTTGTTAGTCCACCACACATATTGACTAGTGTGATGAGAGAAAGGTTGAATAAATAGATATGGAACGTGGCATGGAAGGCAAGCAGCTGCATAAATGGGAGGTTATATGCCGCCTGATACACCAATTGAACCAGATGCAGTGACAGCCCCGTGATTAGCATAGTGTTAGCTCCGGCATCCATGCTACTCGCAGCACCTAGCCCTATGAATAGCAGGGGACACAGCCAGTCAAACACACAAACACATATACAGACACACGCACGCACGCACACGAGCAATCAAGCAGGCAGGCACACACGCACGTACAGTGCGTATGCCCACACAGTAAATACATATTCATGAAACCTGCTTTGAATTGTAGCATGGATAATATCCTTGCCTTGCTCTCACACCCCTTTTATCAAACATCTTGATTTGCGCAAATCTTTTCCACACGGGAGACCTGTCCTAAGACAAGGGAAGTACTCGTTATCTGTCCCTCTCACGCACACATAAACATATAAAGACAACACCCCCCCCCCCCTCTCTATACACACACTGAAACAAAAACATGTAAGCTACATAGAAAGAAACCCATGACAACAATATCAGCTGTCAGTCAAGTTGGACCTTTCCACCGTTGGGGATATCTGGATGTGGGTGAAGTTCTGCTATGTCTCTGCCATATGGAGGACAACAGTGGGCAGTGTCCCAGTCGCCATCTCCTGCTCCTCCACATACTGGCTGCATTTGGGGTCCCCCCGCACCTTCGTGGACTGGGTGATCTGGACACCCGTGAAGGGGTTAACGCACCAGCACTCGCCCCGCTGACCGTGGGTGGACATGTGGCACTGGAACACAAGAGGGGGAAATGAGAGAGAAGGGTGGGGGGTGAGGGGGGAGAGGTGGGGGTTTAATGAGGCACTGGATACAGTCAGAGATGGGGCGTTTGGGGGGGCGTAGGCCGCATAACAAGAGGGCGTTTGCATTTGGATTGGCTGAGATGAGGTGGATGGGTAGGGCTCCCGCCCGCAATAACAGCCCATCCTCGGGACATTCCCACCTCCCCATCCTCCCATCCCCCCTCTGTCCCCTCCAGCATGCTAGCTGGCCTCGGACCCCCCATTGAGACCCTTCCCCCCTATCCCAAGAATGAGGTTATAATTGAACTGATTTAACTGGACACTTCTTAGGCCACGCAAGAAAGGACCACGGGGACAGGGCCTTAGGGGAGGAGAGAGAAAAACAAAAAGTGACAGTTACAGTAATTGCGAGAGGAACAAAATGATTACCGAACGATTAAGTGTTGTTGGAGGTGCAGTGTTTTTTGAGCCCTGGGAACCAAAGAGTTTTGTCATCAAAACAATGCCCTCATTTGCCTCCCTCTCTCTCTATCTCTCTCTCTCTCACTCTCTTTCTCCCCTGTCCTCATTTTACCTCACACAGATGCCTAGATGAAGTATTTTCAGGATGCAGATATGTCATATCATTGTTTTGACCACATTCTAAAAATAAGTGGGCCCTTCCAGCAGCAAAGACAAGCTTGCAGAGGAAACTGGGAAAAGCTTCATTGGGAAACATTGTTTCGACTTAGTGTGGAAATCTTCCCAAGGTCTTACCTTGTAACTCTGGATACAGACGCTGTCGCCCCTATGTTGACAAAAATCGCCCCATTCTCGGGCATGGGGCGGGTGAGAGTGTGTGTGAGGGATGGTGGTGGATAAAGGGGGCATACTTTCCTGCTGGGCCTCTACCCACTGACTCTGCCTTTCAGGCATATTTGAAAATAAATGTGTGTGCGTGTGTGTGTGCTTGTGTACAGTGTGTGTGCGTGCAGATTATACTACCCCTTCTAACAGTATGAGTTGAGTTAATGGTCCTGCACAGTCATCTTATTTCCCAAGTAAAAATAGCCTTTAAATTACCAAAACATCACCCATAATATTTTTATGCTATTTAAATGCTCAGAATTGAAGAAATTGTACCTTTTCTCTTATCTGTAACTATCAGGGAGCCTGAACGAACAGGCTGAGTGGGCAGGGAGCTTATAATCATGAGCTCGCCTTGACTGACAGCTCTTTGAAACACCCTTGTTGTTGCCAGGTAACAAGGTAAACAATGGGCCACATGTCATTGATGATAAGGTAAACAATGGGCCACATGTCATGCCAAGCCTAAATATCAGTGTTGTAGTACCCGAGTCTGGTCTAAAGACCACATATTGAATGTCTTGATCTTGTCTCTGTGTCATATACATTTTTACTTGGCCTTGACTGTCTCGGACAGTGAGAACTCATAATTTCTTTCCAAGACTAGCAGAGTAAAAGATTCATAATTATCAGCTTCCATTCAGTGAGTGCATAAAACCACTTCACCAGGCTATATCATGAATCATTAAAGGGATACTTTGGGATGTCCAGTATGACAGAAGTTAGAGGTAGTTTCGAGAGCCAATGCTAACCAGCGTTAGCACAATGACTGGAAGTCTATGGGTATCTACTAGCATGCTAGCAGATACCCATAGACTTCCAGTCATTTTGATAACTCTAGTTAGAATTGGCTAGCGAAACTAACCATAACTTCCTTCATACTGGGCACAGAGACAAAAAAACGGTATCCACAAGTGCATCTGACTCTGGGGAAGTAGATAAAGTGCCTTATTGCCAAAACCCAGAAGTATCCCTTTCATATATTATTGCTTATTAAAACTGGGCTTTCTACTTTACTCATAACATTACTGTCCATTCATTAAAGAAAATCCTCAAACGTTGTCGTGATCGTCAGAATTTCCTTGATTCATTGGATTGGAAGAGTAGGGAAATTGTTTGAAGATTGAACGCTCACTATTAATAAAGGAAGACCGTGAGAAGTTGTAACAGTCTTTATGTCTATTATAGACATGTTTGCGCAGTGGAGAAGCACCACTACTGGAGAAAAATAAATCTTCCAACACGTACCAAACTCAAATATGAAGAAGAATAGCAGAAAGGTAGCATAATTTAATGCGCCCAGCTGAATCAAACAGGCCTGAGGCTGAGCCAAGCTTCGGGCTGCCACTCACACAGAGACAGTACCTGCACGGATAATGCTACCAGCAACAACACTGCTTACACAACCTATGGTAGACTAACGCCATCACTATCACACTATCACCAAAAGTGACAACAGTGACACATCAAAGGTTGTGTGTGACAGGATTGTGATGCAGGTGAGTGCACTTTTTGTAAAACACATAGCTGGGGCCAATAGAAAGAGAGCACTCACACACAGCATGATGTTAAAGGATAAGCAGCCTATTCACTCAGACATAATAAGCCAGTACAGTAGGTCCCAATCATAACAATACAAAAACACAACCATTAGGCATAGGATTTCCCAATCAAAATGTACAACTCTTCCTTTCGCATTGCAAACATATTTTTTTATGTTCAGCACACAAATTAAGCGGTGATCCAAAGTTTAAACGCAACAAGTTTAATGCAAGTGATTTTCAAAGAGATACAGTAGCTAACAACAGCAAGCAAGCTGCAATAAAAAACACAGCTCCACTCCACCAGGTGATGATAGTTTGAAAAGGGCAAACCTAAGCAATTAGCAACAATATCCTGGCGAAATAAATAAAAGCTGAAAGAAATCATTCTCTCTACTATTATTCTGACATTCCACATTCTTAAAATAAAGTGGTGATCCTAACTGACCTAAAACAGGGAATTCTTACTCAGATTAAATGTCAGGAATTGTGAAAAACTGTGTTTAAATGTATTTCGCTAAGGTGTACGTAATCTCCAACTTCAACTGTATATACTGTATTCTATTCTATTTTAGTCAATGCCGCTCCGACATTGCTCGTCCAAGTATTTATATATTCTTAATTTAATTGCTTTCCATTAGATTTGTGTGTATTGTTGTGAAATTGATAGATATTACTTCGCTGTTGGAGCTAGAGAACCCAAGCATTGTCCAGTTCCCATTGGCTGTAGTGGCCATAACATCGTGGCAATAACAAGGAAAGTCAACGTGCCAAAGGTTGGGCCTAAAGCAATTTATAAGAGATCTTACAAAATGTTTTCTTAGGACTTAAAATCATTTATGTTGACCTGATGTGTATGAGGAAGTGAATATGGATACAGCACTGGAGGTATTTATCAACGTATTTGTGCCCATTGTTGACAAGTATGCACCCGTTAAGTAAATAACTGTGAGAACTCTTAGAGCCCTCTGGATTGATGATGAATAAAAAAAATGGTATGGTTCAAAGAAATTATGGAAAAGAGGTGGCAAACAAGTCATGCTGCTCAGCTGATTGGTTAACAAACTGTAAATGGAGAAATGTTGTACCTAAACTGTACCCAAAATGAAGAATAAATTATATTACAAAACCAAGATAAATGACATAAAACACAATCTAAAAATACTTTGGAGTACGTTGAATTATACCATGCGAGGAAAACCCAATTCATTTCCATCGTTCCTTGAAATTGATGGGTCCTTTAGCTATTGCCAATCATTTCAATTACTATTTCATTGGTAAAGTGGTAAAACTCCAAAGTGAAGTCACAACATCGAACAATGAACCACCATATTTAGCTAAAAAACATCTAACAACGAAAGAGAAGGATTGCTGTTTTGAATTTGGTCAAGTTAGTGTGGGAGAGGTGAAAGAATTTGATTTGAAGTAATTCCACTGCTTAAAAATAGTAAAGCACCCTTTGCTGGCTCTAACAGCTGCCCAATCATTTTGCTGCCTGTTCTTAGTAAACTGAAGGAGAGAACCGTGTTTGACCAAATGCAATGCTTTTTTTCAGAGAACAAGTTCACTACTGACTCTCAGCATACACATAGAGAAGGGCAATCAACTTATACTGACTGACTCAGATGACAAATGATTAGTGAAAAGAAATTGATAGTAAAATTATATTTGGAGCTGTACTGGTAGATTACAGTGCTGCATTTGATGTTATTGATCATACATTGGTATTGAAGAAACTCACTTGTTTTGGCTTTACATTACCTGCCATCACATGGTTGTAGAGTTATTTATCCAATAGAACCCAAAGTGTTCTTCAATGGAAGCTTCTCTAACATCACAAATATACAATGCGTTGTCCCTCGAGGGAAGTTGTCTTCGGCCATATCAGTGTTCATCCTAATGCTGAGAAACCTCATGGAAATCCGGTTCTCGGAAATGGCCAGATGGCTCATGACCAGGGGCAGGAAGTGCGTACCTACAATCAAGGTGATTTGCAAATTTCATCAACAATATTGGCGTAGTAAGTACATTTTAATTTAACATTGAGCTTCAACCAAAATCTACAGATTAATAATATCATAAAGCCTTACTTTGATGCCCATGTTTACCCCAATATAGGGTTGTTAGGAACCTACTGGTTTACAGGCCACATCAGGCCTGCAAGTCGCATTATGCTGACTTGCGAAGTGATATGTAATTCCTATTGGAATCCAGACAGAGTTATGACATCCAACAGTTGGAATTTTTATTAAACCAAAACCTGCATTCCTTAATGACACTCAGGGTTGGGAATATTGATAAAGGGGACTCCTTAAACCATTTAAACTAGAACAACCATTTCAGTAACGCGTGCAATAAATCTACCTAACTGATAGTAGTTAGTTATTTATCTTTGTGTAGCATAAGATTAATGTATCAATCAATGTACATTCAAAAATCGAGCTGCAGTACAGCATGCTGGGGATAATGATAATGATGGCCATAGTTTTGATAGAAATGTTTTACTCTCCACAGAGTAAAACAGACACAATCACAATCTCACAGTCAACACTGGTTATTAACATCAACACTGTGGTTATTTTAGAAATGTTACACTGAAAAATCAACACTGACCAATATGCTGTGAGGCGGCAGTATATTACATTAACCAAATCAATGATTAGAGGCTCACCTGTTTGAGATTGTATTGGCCCCTTCTGTCACAATTGGGGAAGTTGAGCTCGTACAGATCCTCCAGCGGTTCCCTGTTGTCATGGAAGGTCATCTTGGAGATCTCCTGCAGCACCTTGTCCATCTCCATCTCCTGTTGACAATGGCTCTGAAAAGCACAGACAAAATGCTGACTGTTGAACTAATACACCTTCAACTCAGCACCATCCCGTACATAGCGTTGAGCCAGTAACTGAAAGGCTGCTGGATCGAGTCCCCGAGCTGACAAGGTAAAAAATATGTTGTTCTGCCCCTGAGCAAGGCAGTTAACCCACTGTTCCCCGGGCGTCAAAGATGTGGATGTCGATTAAGGCAGCCCCCCGCACCTGCCTTAAGGGGTTGGGTTAAATGCGGAAGGCATTCAGAAGGCATTCAGAAGGCATTCAGTTGTACAACTGACTAGGTATCCCCCCCCTTAAATAAGTGATTGAAATGTATGACGGGTACACAGTGTGACAGAGCTGAGGGCTGTGTTTTGCTGGCCTATTTATACTATACAGTAGTGTATGACAGCCATCAAAGTGGATCAGTGTGTCCTCCAATGGTTTGGTCCGGGACAAGAGGGGGGCATGACCCGCCAGGGTGCTTATCTGGACCTTCAATAACATATGGATGCTAAGTTCCCACACATTCTATTGAGGGAAGGAGGATGTAGAAAAAGCGAGCTTTTAACTTAGCAAGACTTCTCATCTCTAGATGGAGTAAATAATGATCTCACTATATCTACCAAACTCCAAACACTCATGTTAACAGGAAACCCATCTTTAACACTCCATTTCACCAAACCCCAGGCTGGAACATTTTTGAATTGTCATTTTAGTTGTCCCTCCACAACCCACAACTTACCAACCCCCAGAACTGACTCCCCCATTTGCCTACCCCCATTTACTGCATTAGAATATCCATTGTTGTCTCTAATGGTCTCATCAATTGTGTTCCCCTCGCTTATTTTGTGTTTTGTGGCAATACATAGAGTTAAATGAGGGAGAAGATCTGGGCATGTATATGATTGTTTCCTAGGTCGGAACACTTATGGCTCTTCTCTGTGGGCCCCAGGGGCCACGCTTATTAGCATGCCATATATTTTTGCTTTAAACAAAGTTCACATGAACCTGACGACAATGGGTTGTTTGGGAAATTAATGTAGGGCTAACTAGGGTTGTGTTAGTCAACTAATAACAAGGTTGTCCTTGTAAGCCACGTGATCTTGAATGAAGCACATAAACACTGTTGAATGAGTGCTGTTTGTTGGCAGTGTGCAAATTTAACACAATTCAACTTAGCTCTAATATTTCTACTGATTGACGGTGAAAATACTGCCAATATTTGATAGTATTTTGTAAACAGTTACCAATTGCAGTATTAAAATAAATGTATAAGAATATTGGCCTTCAGTGGTCTATGTAAACAAATGACAATCTGTCAACACATATAAATATATAAAGATTTTATTGACATACAAAGTAGCTGTGTCTTTGTGTGTGTATGGAAGAGGGCATTGCCGTACCAAATACCAATCAGGGTCATTAAGGCCAGTATTCAATCAATTGCATATAGTGGATTTACAGATACCACTTTCAGAACTGTGATCAATTTACACAACAGCGTGTTTAGAGAGGTTGGGAGGCTCTAGGATCAGTTGACCCTACCCAAATCCATGTTTTTCTCTCCAATTTCATGATATCCAATTGTTAGTTACAGTCCTGACCCATTGATGCAACTCCCATACGAACGCGGGAGAGGCGAAGGTCAAGAGCCATGCATTCTCCGAAACACGACCCTGCCAAGCTGCACTGCTTCTTGACACACTGCTCGCTTAACCCGGCCGCACCAATGTTTCGGAGGAAACACGGTACAACTGGCGACCGTGCTAGCGTTCATGCTCCCGGCACGCCACAGTCGCTAGAGCGCGATGGGACAAGGACATCTCGGCCGGCCAAACCCTCCCCTAACCCAGATGATGCTGGGCCAATTGTGCGTCGCCTTATAGGTCTTCAGGTCAAGGCCGGCTGCGACAAAGTCCGGTATCAAACCCGGTTCTGAAGTGACGCCTCAAGCACTGCGAAGCAGTACCTTAGACCGCTGCACCACTCGGGAAGCCCTAAGTTTAGCCATTCTAAGCTATGTAGTGTCATAATACTAATTGCTCATCAAGTTTCTGAACTGTATCTCTCGCATAGCGGATGTGAACAAAGATGGATTTTTATTTATTTTTGGAATGGTGTGTCCTGACCTGAGTTGCCCGCTGGGTCCTAGGTTCCTCAGGGTGGGTGTTGGTCTTCATCTTGGTCTTGAGCTCGTTCTGGGCCTGCCTCACAGCCTTCTGTTTGGACCACATCCAAGGGCTGGCATCTTTGGTCGGCTTCTTTTGAGGGGGACCCTCAGTGCCCTGCAGCTCCTCTATAGATCCTGCATTCACGCACACACACACACACACACACACACACACACACACACACACACACACACACACACACACACACACACACACACACACACACACACACACACACACACACACACACACACACACACACACACACACACACACACACACACAAACAAACAAAGACTTAGTGCACTCTTAGAAAAAAAGTGATACTGTATCTAGAACCAAAAAGGGTTCTTCGGCTGTCCCCATAGAAGAACCCTATGAAGAACACCTTTTGGTTCCAATTAGAACCCTTTTGGGTTCCTTGTAAAACTGTTTTCAAAGAGGGCTCTACATGGAACCAATAATAGTTATCCTATTGGGACAGCCACAGAACCATTTTGTAACCTTTTATTCTAAGAGTGTACATGCCCCGAATACAAACAAGGATATCTGCACATAAAAAGTTTTAATGCACTGGAAACTCGTTCCAAACAAAGAGAAAATGATTGCTGAAGAAAATGTTCCCTTTATAGACTCTCAGGGTTGACAGAACACATACACCCACACCCATAGATACACACACAATTGTTTGCTCTCCTTTAATTAATCCCAAAGGAGCTTTCAAAGCACTATGTTTCTAATGACAGGTTTCTGTAAACAATGTGTTATCTTTGGAAGACAAAGATTCACATTGTCTTCCTCAAGGCACCATCCTGCTGGTACAGTATGTGTCTCACACCCTGATGTCACTTCTCCTGCTGGGCATTGAGTCTCAGAAGTGGTCGGGACTATAATCTTATTGCTGACAGTTTGTATGTACTACAGGCTGTAAATAATGATGAGAGATGGTGCCTAAGATTGGTTGTATGGTTAAAATCAAAGCCCTCAGCACATACAGTGCCTTCAGAAAGTATTCACACCCCTTTACTTTTTCCACAGAAAATTGTGTTACAGCCTGAATTTAATATATGTTTTTGCCACTGGCCTACACATAATGCCAAAGTGTAATTTTGTTTTTAAAATCTATACAAATTATTTTGAAATTAAAAACTGAAATATCTTGAGTCGGAAAGTATTTTCATTGCCTTTGTTGTGGCCTAAATAAGTTCCGGAGTAAAACTATGCTTTAACAAGTCACATAATAGGTTGCATCGACTCTTCTTGCAATAATATAGTTTAGAACGACTACTCATCTCTGTACCCCGCATATACATATCCGGGTTCAATCCCGGGCTGTGTCGATGCCGGCTCCGACCGGGAGACCTATGAGGCGACGCACAATTGGCCCAGCGTCGTCTGGGTTAGAGGAGGGTTTGGCCGGCTGGGGTGTCCTTGTCCCATCGCATTCTAGCAACTCTGTGGTGGGCCGGGCGCAGTGCACGCTGACATGGTCGGCAGTTGTACAGTGTTTCCTCCGACACATTGGTGCGGCTGGGTAGGCCGTCATTGTAAATAAGAATTTGTTCTTAACTGACTTGCTTAGTTAAATAAAGGTTAAATAAAACATTTTAAAATAATATGTAAGGGCCCTCAGTCGAGCAGTAAATTTGAAACACAGATTAAACCACAAAACCAGGGAAGTTTTCCAATGCCTCGCAAAGGAGGGCTCCTATTGGTAGATGGGTAAAAAATAAAAAGCAGACATTGAATATCCCTTAGAGCATTGTGAAGTTATTAATTATACTTTGGATGGTGTATCAATACACTCAGGCACGACAAGGATACAGGTGTCCTTCCTAACTCAGTTGCTAGAGAGGAAGGAACTGCTCAGGGATTTCACCATTAAACCAATGTTGACTTTAAAACATGGCTGTGATAGGAGAAAACTGAGGATAGATGTTTGCAATAACGCACTTATGTAAAACTGCAAAACATTTGGCAAAGAAATGAACTTTATGTCCTGAATACAATCCCATGAGGTGGTATACTCCTCAATGCCATTGGATGAATCCCAGAACATATTCCAGTCTGTGCTAGCAAAACCGTCCTGTAGCATAGCGTCCGCGTCATCTGACCACTTCTGTATTGAGCGAGTCACTGGTACTTCCTGCTTTAGTTATTGCTTGTAAACAGGAATCAGGAGGATATAATTATGGTCAGATTGGCCAAATGGAGGGAGAGGGAGAGCTTTGCATGCGTCTCTGTGTGTGGAGTAAAGGTGGTCTAGAGTTTTTCCTCTGGTTGCACATGTGACATTCTGGTAGAAATGAGGTAAAAACATATTTAAGTTTGCCTGCATTAAAGCTTATCATGAGGTATTCTACCTCAGGCGAGCAATACATCGAGACTTCTTTAATATTTCATATTGCGCACCAGCAGTTATTGACAAATAGACACACAACCCTGCCCCTCATCTTACCAGACATAGCTGCTCTGTCCTGCCGATGCAAGGGGAAGCCAGCCAGCTCTATATTATCCGTGTTCTTGTTTAGCCACGTCTCGGTGAAACAAAAGATATTATCGTTTTTAATGTCCCTTTGGCAGGATAGTCTTAATCGTAGATCGTTCAGTTTGTTTTCCAATGATTGCAAGTTGGCCAATAATACGGAGGGTAGTGGTGGTTTACCTACTCGTCGCCAAATTCTTACAAGGCACCCCGGCCTCCTCCCCCTTTTTCTCTGTATTTTCTTCACGCGGATGATGGGGATTTGGGCCTTGTCTCGACAATGCAGTATATCCTTTGCGTCGGACTCATTAAAGAAAAAATCGTAGTCTAGTTCGAAGTAAGTAATCGCTGTTCTGATGTCCAAAAGCTATTTTCGGTCGTGAGAGACGGTAGCAGCAACATTATGTACCAAATGAGTGACATTTTGACATTACAAACAATGTGAAAAATCAAACAAAATAGCACAGTTGGTTAGGAGCCCATAAAAGACGACATTGAATGTTCCTAAGTGGCCTAGTTACAGTTTTGACTTAAATTAATTGAAAATCTATGGCAAGACTAAAAAATGGCTGTCTAGTAATGATCAACAACCAACTTGACAGAGCTTGAATAATTTTAAAGAGTTATGTGCAATATATTATAATCCAGGTGTGCAAAGCTCTTAGAGACTTAGATTCTAAAGATTCTAACATGTATTGAGTCAGGGGTGTGAATACTTATGTAAATTAGAAATGTCTTTATTTTATTTTCACAAAATTCACAAAATCATTTCTAAACATTTGTTTTCACTTTGTCATTATGTGGTACTGAGAGTAGATGGGTGAGAAAAAGCATACCTTTGATCAATTTTGAATTCAGTCTGTAACAAAACAAAATGTGGACTAAGTCAAGAGGTATGCAAACTTTATGAAGGCACTGTATATGAGCCTCTAGCTGAGAGAGATCGAATCCCAGTCCCAAAAATATATATAATTATAAAAAATAAAACAATTGTGGTGGTGGATAAAGTTGTACCCAACTGTTAATCTTTGTTTGGTCCACCTGAACTTTTATCATCTTTGGCAAAGCGCTATCTGTATTACAACAGAAGCTGCTCCCAGTTACTGTCTTTCACACTACCCTTTTGTAGCATCGCTCGGTTAACTAAAATCAGGCTGAATTGGCCCAACAATGGATATGGGGTATTTTTCAGGAGGGCTCAGAATTACAAAACGTCTACATTCTGATATAGTTACACTCATTTCCTAATCACCCAGTTTTGAAAACCCGAAACGCTGTTTATAATTTAGCTGAATTTTTCTATTCTTATAGAGAACACTGGTGCAGAATTGTTGACTACGGATCAGAACATTACTCCCTATCATGGGACGCGAGCACGGAATAGTATGGAAGCACTTTTAGCCTGGTTGTCTTGCTGAGTAAGGACTTTCTGCCTGCCTTCTTAGTGGAGGTGAACTACCTCCTGGGGGCACTGTGTGAGCGTGTGTGTGTTTGTGGGTGTGTCTCTATGTGTGTGTGTGTGTGTGTGTGTGTGTGTGTGTGTGTGTGTGTGTGTGTGTGTGTGTGTGTGTGTGTGTGTGTGTGTGTGTGTGTGTGTGTGTGTGTGTGTGTGTGTGTGTGTGTGTGTGTGTGTGCGTGCGTGTGTGTGTGCGTGCGTGCGTGCGTGTGTGTGTGTGTGTGTCTCACTCCACTAACTCTTATCTGTAATTACGGAGATACAAACAGAGGAATGCAGCTCTAAGACAGTAAACCACTCCCAGGAGGGAGAGCAACCCATTGACTTGACAAAGGTATTCAAACAGTGTACAGTCACTGTGCCAGAGTGTCTGAGAGAGAGAGAGAGAGAGAGAGAGAGAGAGAGAAAGAGAGAGAGAGAGATTTTTTCACTTTTGTTTATTATCTAGTTCACCTGCTTTGGCAATGTTAACATATGTTTAACATGCCAATAAAGCCTTTAAATTGAATTGAGAGAAAGAGAGCCATAGAGGATGAGAGAATGAGAGAGGGGGTATTCAAATCTATTTTTGTGTGTATTTATATACCATATTTTATTACTTTACTTAGTATGCTTAGTACACTCTGGTTAAAATGTCTACAGCAGTAGAGAGTATGGCGTTCAGAGTTCTGGACAGATTGAATGCTTTGTGGCAGGAGCTATTGAAATTCCAAATTTCAGAAAATTATACAAGTTTCAGCCAACAACCGTCAGCTTGTTAGTTTCACTTTGAAACATTAGTGTTGATCCCATCTTGGCAGCATAGCAACTGCATGTTAGAAAGCTATGTGAACCTTGGCTTTGAGAATGCTACTGAACATGCTTTCACAGCTGTCTGAATTAGCTGTCTGAATTGTGCTCAAAATGTGGTAAATAGGTTGCAAATCACACCTTTTTTCTTCTGCCAAGATAATGGCCGTACCTTGTGATGGTTCCTTCCACTTGCGGCTAAACCTCTTCAAACAAGTTCAGTTGGCAAACAATCAAATTATTGTGTAGGTTTTGTCGAAGCAGGGAGCCCAAAAATATGATGGTTTGCTTCTTCTTCCAACTCAAGTTCTCTGCTCCCAAAGGACATGAGGTCTAGTCTTGTATTTGATGACTTAGCACTTATTCCAAAAGGAATTACAGTCAAAAGTGTCATATTAGTCAACCTCCATAGATTTTGTGTAAATTGCAATGTGTCTAATTTATGCTAAAAAGCTAGCAACAACTCACAAGTAGAGATACAAAGGGAATAGTAATGATGGAATAGTAATGATGTGCCTAACATCGTCCCCAGGCTAATTACGCATATAAACACTGACAGGGGTCTGAACTGATTTCACCTGGGTTTTTCTCCTCAAGAAAAACTAGATTTGAATCTTGAGGGTGTGGTTTGATGTGTATGTGTATGTGTTATGATCAATATATGGCAGTTATTGTTGTTTGTTCCTCTTCACTTACCGTAGTTGAGTTATCCCAAGCCCCAAACATACGTGCTATCTACGAAATTGTCTAAAGGAAGGACAGTTGTGTTTGTGATGCTAATGTTGACTCACAAAATGTGTGGATGTTTGAGTTGGGGGAAAAAACAAGCCTTTGATAATGAACATTTCTTGTTCTTTCAACATAACATTGGCGATGATGTATTGTAGCTATGTCTTGTTCATTGTCTCATTGGGTAGTTCTATGTCTGTAAAGGAATGGATGTGTTATAGGTTGATTCTGCTGCTACAACTGAATAGTGTGCAGCTGTGCTCAGATGATTTGGGTGCTAACAGGCAGTGGTCCCACGTTAGTGGGAATGTGGGCAGGACTGAAATCTAAACCCAACACGAGAAAAACATTTACATCCTTTTCCATAAATGTCACAAAAATCAATGTTGGAAAATACTGACATTATAAATTATTCAACTTTACACTTTTTTTGGTCAATTTTGGGACTACAATTGATGTTTGCGACTACTATCAATTCCACATGGAACATTTTTAACCAGAGAAGTAGTTTTGTTTTTGGTTCAGCTCCTCCAAATATTTGTCATTATTTGATCTAAGCCAATTACATGACTGTGAGGCCTGGTTCTGAATCAGAAACGTGTTGTGTGCTAGCAAAAACATTCCCCCAATCTTGAGAGTAGCTAGCTAGCTGTAGCTACTTTTTTTTTTTTAACCTTTTATCTCTAGCTAACTTAACCCAATGAGTGCCACCGTAACACGTGCAGGTTTTGGACTTCTAAACCCTTTTCAACATTGTGTGTTTGAGCTACACAATTGGATTAGTCTATTTCATCTGCATCCATCTGCATCCATAGATACCAACCTTAATCTGTGTGATTAACAGGAAGTGAGCGAGAGCGGTGTTTGTGAGACAAGGGCAGATCCCGTTAAAACAAAAAAAAAGTATGTGGAGTCCAATGGTTTGAGCTAAGCTGAGGTCAATGAATAGCATTCTCACATATGTGTTCCTTTTGTCCAAGTAGGTACGATAGAGTACAATAGAGATTGCATCATATGTGGATCTGTTGGGGCGGTATGCAAATCGGAGTGGGTCTAGGGTGTCTGGGATAATGGTGTTGATGTGAGCCATGACCAGCCTTTCAAAGCACTTCATGGCTACAGACGTGAGTGCTACGGGTCGGTAATCATTTTGGCAGGTTACCTTAGTGTTAATTTCAGCACGGGGACTATGGTGGTCTGCTTGAAACATGTTGGTATTACAGACTTTTTTATTTTACCTTTATTTAACTTTATTTAACTAGGCAACTAAGAACAAATTCTTATTTTCAATGACGGCCTGTTCAGGGGCAGAACGACAGATTTGTACCTTGTCAGCTCAGGGGTTTGAACTTGCAACCTTCCGGTTACTAGTCCAACGCTCTAACCACTAGGCTACCCTGCCGCCCCCTGACTCAGGGACAGGTTGAAAATGTCAGTAAAGACACTTGCCAGTTGGTCAGCGCATGCTCGGAGTACACGTCCTGGTAATCCGTCTTGCCCTGCAGCCTTGTGAATGTTGACCTGTTTAAAGGTCTTACTCACATCGGCTAGGGAGAGCTTGATCACACAGTCGGCCGGAACGGTAATTTAGCTTGTCTGGAAGGTTCATGTCGCTGGGCAGCTCGTGGCTGTGCTTCCCTTTGTAGTCTGTAATAGTTTGCAAGCCCTGCCACGAGAGTCGGAGCTGGTGTAGTATGATTCAGTCTTAGTCCTGTATTGACACTTTGTCTGTTTGATGGTTCCTCTGGGGATATAGCGGGATTTCTTAAAGGCTTCCAGGTTGGAGTCCCGCTCCTTGAAAGCAGAAGCTCTACCCTTTAAAGCTCAGTGCGGATTTTTCCTGTAATCCATGGCTTCTGGTTTGGGTATGTACGTACGGTCACTGTGGTGGTAATGTCATCGATGCACTTATTGATGAAGCCAGTGACTGCTGTGGTGTACTCCTCAATGCCATCAGAAGAGTCCCGGAACATTCCAGTCTGTGGTAGCAAAACAGTCCTGTAGCTTAGCAGGACTAAATTGTGCATCATCAGTATTCATTATACATCACCAGTAATACCTGGTTAGCATACCTATTCTTGCCTTAGCATTTACTGGTAGATATCATAACTTGGAACATCTTTCCTACTGCTTTCCTCCATGCAACAACCAGCTGTTTGAGAGCTGCATGCTGTCTCTGCCCAACAAATTATCTATAGTGTGCAGAAAGCATGTGATAAATAATCAACTTAACAACTGAACAGTTTGGGGTCCATCTGTTTTTTTTAATCAATTATATAGCCTCGATAAAAAATGACATTATTACATTATACTGTATTTATTGGCGCAAGCGGGCCACTGACGGGGATGATCGACTGCCTTGGAGGGTTTCCAAAACCTTCCCTGTATGTTGGTTTAGCCCTGACACACACAGACAGGGGCATTCCCGTGCCTTTGTTTCCTATTCAGAAAGTTGGTTTACTTTTGGTCAATTGCAAATTAATGTTCAAATAAATCATGATGATACAAAAAAGCAACTTTTTAACCAAAAACTAATGTGACCAGATAAAAAATTGGTAGCTTGGTAAACTATATTTTCAGAGTTGCTTCCCCACACTGTTAATGGATATGCATTTGGACTTTCTCCCTGACTTTTTCCGGAACTTGCCACTGGGCTAATGAAGGCTGTGTTTGAAGCTTTGGTCTACCAGACATTCTGAGCATTGGGAGAAAGTCTGGTGAACAAGATTATGATGTGCATAACTTGGCTAACTAATGCTAACAAGTTGCTACAGTGTACAGCTACTATTGCGAGCTCTGCCTTCATAACATATTTGATTCGTTTGGAAATTACCTTTTCAACTCGTCTCCATCCCGTTTTGACCTCTAAAAGGCTCAGAATTCTCAGAGTTCTCCAGGCACGTAACTTTTCCTTTCGGAACAGGTTAAATCTAATGCTAATGGGGTTCAATAAAGGTACTAACATGCAGTTGCCACCCAGAGTGCACCCTCTCTATCCTTACAGATGTTAGATCTTAATGTGATCACCCTATTGTTACAGGAAATGTCCTGCACAGCTAGAAATGCAAACCTTTAGTGTTTTGAGGTTTAACAAGGCTTCTAAAGTTTGTAATTTCCACTGTATAATGTCTGATTTAATTAGAATCCACACAATAATTTACATGATTTTCCTGCTGTGGGAAATGGGTCAAATTAAGTCTCTCTCTCTCTCTCTCTCTCTCTCTCTCTCTCTCTCTCTCTCTCTCTCTCTCTCTCTCTCTCTCTCTCTCTCTCTCTCTCTCTCTCTCTCTCTCTCTCTCTCTCTCTCTCTCTCTGTGTAATTAACAACCTGTAGGGGTGTGAGCACACCATTACCTGCGGGGCTACAAGGGCAATCCCAGTTCACAGACAGTGCATAGAGAAGGAGGAGAAAGAGAGAAAGTACGAGACAATAAAGAGGCAAAAAGTTGTAACAGACCTATGGTCTGTTGATTGCAAATATGTAGTTGTTTGCAATCAACATGCAAAGACAGTCACTATTAGCTCTTCCAAATCTGGGAATCTTTTGGTCAGAACCCACTGTTTTTGAGAGACTGAATGCAGTTCCAGCCTATGCATTGTGTGCTCAGTCAGATGAGGACAAATCTTCAAACATCCACCCAAGCACAGAATCCCTTGAAAATGATGAGTTCATCCTGAGTGTACTGTATGTACTCTGAAGTTTTGTGCGTGTATTTTGGTACGAAAGCACATGAGTTCGTACAGCATTTCCCATTGCTGCAAAATGTGATGTCATGCCAATAACACTAACAGTTATCAAACAAACACCTGATGGAGGGAGGGAGATGGATGGAGGGTGGAGCTATGTGTAGGAATATGACATGCTACCTAATTAAAGATAATTTAGAGAGCCCCAAGCTTACAAGACACCTGGCACCTGATAGTGCCTCTTTTACACTTGACTGGCTCATGAAATGGAAATCTCATGTGAAGGGGATGCTGTATGTGAGATGGCACTAAGTTACTGCCGGCAGCATTAATCTTTGACCTGTGCTTTGGGCAATAAAAAAAGGGGGAAAATTGTCATGCACTTACTTTGTTTAAAAAAACAGAGAAATAGGGTCAGACAAACATGGTTAGCAGTTTGACAAAAATAGATGAAGAGCATTTGGATCTACCTGTTAGTCCAAACACACCACGGATGTCAACATTCATTCCCAGAAATCAATGATGATCCATTGAACAAATCCTTGTTATTTCTAAATACATGTTTTGTCATTTACACCTAATAAGGGGACTACTTGGGGTATTGATTTCTAATGGAAACATATAGAGAAGCAATAGATCTCCAGTATACCAGCCTATGACATTCAGCAGATATCATGCACTTCAATATTGTGAACTCCTTTGTGGCCGATTAAAGACATGTATAACACAGAATACTTGTAACCCTACAATAATGATAACCTTCTCTTAGCGACAGTCTAGTTACTTACCACTCTTGTCCTGATGCTCTTGAGTGAGGTTGGGTACCGGGTCTACTTTGTGTGAGCATCGTCCTGACCCCTGAACCAGCTGCTCTAAAGGCAATTCTGAATCTGCAGTGGGATAACAATGCAGCCCTGTGGAACACCGCGGTGTGTAGATGCCGCAGAATTCGCCTTCTAACCGGGAACACACTGGGCAGCAGCCACAGCCGGGCTCCCTGACTATCTCAGTGCAGGTTGTAGCAAGCTTAGGACATGCAGCTTGGCGCTCCGCAGCACAGATCTGACAATGGAATACCACGCCCCCGAGCAATAGAACCGGCAGAGCAAGAAATGTAAGCAGCAGCAAACTGCAGCCATAATATAGCACCATTCTACCTCGAGCTGTACCGTCTAATAAAGAGTAACATTAATAGATAAGGATGTAAACTTTGGGTCCAAAAGTGGAACCTTCAACTGTGTTAGCATAGTAAACAAGTGGGAGACCCAGTGGTGCAATCTGCAGGGTCCTATCAACTGTCATGTTTCTGATATTTTATGTCTTGAAGGCAGGTAATTAACGATATGTAGCTTGCAGTGAGTTGTCTCTTGCATAACCTTAGTGTGCAGTAGATAACGAATTATTGAAGGAACAAATGATCAAATGTCAATATCTGAATAAATATGTTCGAATAGCCATGCTTCGACTATAGCAAGAGCTTGCTTTGTGCTTTCAAATGATATTATCTTTACTTAGAACATTTTAAATATTATCTTAGGCTGCACTGCTGTCCCGAGTGAATGTCAAGATAATTTTTGCTCTTTATGAGAGTATGTTTAAACAACAAACAGCAGAGCAGAGAAACAGAACTTTCTAAGGGAATATTACAGCGTGTGCTGGGTGTCTCTGACATGACCACTCCATTTCTCGCATTTCCATTTACACTCAATTAAAGCTGTCCGAAGGACCGAAATGGATCTCCCTCCCCCATATGTCCCATTGATTTATTGGTAGTGAGTAGGGGTTGTTGTGCTTATCCAGCAAGCAGGCTTCTGTAAACTCATACAGGGTATCTGTGTCTCTTGGCCACCGTGGAGAGCAATGTTTGTTGACTCAAGGGGTCCAAAGATAGCACAACCACTGTAGGAGCCTATCCTGCAGGGGCCTACGTTAGCAGATATTAATGAAGCTTATTTGTCTTAGTGGGTGCCTTCTTACTTTATAGCATGTACAGTTGAAGTCAGAAGATTACATACACGTTAGCTAAGTACATTTAAACTCAGATTTCACAATTCCTAATATTTAATCTGAGTAAAACTTCCCTGTCTTAGGTCAGTTAGGATCACCACTTTATTTTAAGAATGTGAAATGTCAGAATAATAGTAGAGAGAATTATTTATTTCAGCATGTATTTCTTTCATCACATTCCCAGTGGGTCAGAAGTGTACATACACTCAATTGGTATTTGGTAGCATTGCCTTTAAACTGTTTAACTTGGGTCAAACAGTTTGGGTAGCCTTCCACAAGCTTCCCACAATAAGTTGGGTGAATTTTGGCCCATTGCTCCAGAAAGAGCTGGTGTAACTGAGTCAGGTTTGTAGGCCTCCTTACTCGCACGCACTTTTTCAGTTCTGCCCACAAATTTTCTATGGGATTGAGGTCAGGGCTTTGTGATGAACACTCCATCAGGGCTTTGTGATGGACACTTCAATACCCTGACTTTGTTGTCCTTAAGCAATTTGGACACAACTTTGGAAGTATGCTTGGGGTCATTGTCCAATTGGAAGACCCATTTGTGACCAAGCTTTAACTGATGACTTGAGATGTTGCTTCAATATATCCACATAATTTTACTTCCTCATGAAGCCATCTATTTTGTGAAGTGCACCAGTCATTTTACTGTGGATATAGATACTTTTGTACCTGTTTCCTCCAGCATCTTCACAAGGCCCTTTGCTGTTGTCCTGGGATTGATTTGCACTTTTCGCACCAAAGTACGTTCATCTCTAGGAGACAGAACGCGTCTCCTTCCTAAGCGGTATGACGGTTGCGTGGTCCCATGGTGTTTATACTTGCGTACTATTGTTTGTACAGATGAACGTGGTACCTTCAGGTGTTTGGAAATTGCTCCCAAGGATGAACCAGACTTTTGGAGGTCTACAATTTATTTCTGAGGTCTTGGCTGATTTCTTTTGATTTTCCCATGATGTCAAGCAAAGAAGCACTCAGTTTGAATGTAGGCCTTGAAATACATCCACAGGTACACCTCCAATTGACTCAAATTATGTCAATTAGCCTATCAGAAGCTTCTAAAGCCATGACATATTTTTCTGGAATTTTCCAAGCTGTTTAAAGGCACTGTCAACTTAGTGTATGTACACTTCTGAAACACTGGAATTGTGATACAGTGAATTATAAGTGAATTAATCTGTCTGTAAACAATTGTTGGAAAAATTACTTATGTCATGCACAAAGTAGATGTCCTAACCAACTAGCCAAAACTATAGTTTGTTAACAAGACATTTGTGGAGTGATTGAAAAATGAGTTTTAATGACTCCAACCTAAGTGTATGTAAACCTCCAACTTCAACTGTACAGTATATGGTCAGCGGGTTGCCTACCCAGAATGAATCGTAGAGGGCAGAGGAGGAAGCTGAAAGGCTAGTTTGGATAGTCCATTAATTACATTTGATGACTACCTTACCATGGGATTCATAATATGAGATATATATGAGATCTCTCAAACACCTATGAAACTAAATGTAATTTACCCATGTAAACGTTAGATTTCACATGACAAGCAAGGGAATTCTAGCTGGGAGCCAATGATACATTATAATTTGAGGGCTCAAATAATAATTTGAGGGCTGGGTTTACACCATTTGTTATAATTAAGTAATTGACCGTATCTTTGAAGACAGGTATGACTCTATGGTTAAATTATGATCACGCTTGAGGATAGCCACAAACATTTTGCAGGATGGCACACTGGGTGACCGGGTGAGAGGGAGAACACTAGTGTACCTTTTCCAGTTGACATACTTTTCCACACTTAAACACCCTTCCTGCGTCTGACCTGGAGTGAGAACTGGAATTTCCGGCTTACAGAATAGCCTTACCTGTCATGCCTCTGTGGGCCGCGACATGTGACCACCAGCCTGGGAGGACTCCTCTGGGCCCGGCATGTGAGGTAATGTATGTCTGTCCATCCATTCTCTTGTCACCATGTCTGTCGTTCCCTCCCCTACCACCCAGCGGCCACTGTGGATCAGACCTGGGTTCAAATAGCATTTGTTTTCTTTCAAATACTTGCGTCTGATTGAGTCTCCCTAGAGCGCAGATGTGCAGGATCTACACTTTTGGGACTATACCGTGCATTGGTTCCACTGTGCCAGGCAAGCTCCATTGTATTTCAAAAGAAAGTAAAGTATTTCAAAAGAAAACATCATTTGAACCCAGGTCTGTCTTGGATGTACTGTCTTGGCTGTGGTTACTCTTTCGGCGCATTCACACTACATATTAGCCCAGGGCTAAGAGCCACCTTGGGTTAAGGGATATGGTTAGCACCGACTTTTCGCGGTTAGCCCCAGAAACATGGTGCCAAAATAGCCAGTGTAAAACAAGAACAACGCCTTGAGTTCTCACTGTCCAATCACAAAATTTGCACTTTCACTTAATTTACATATGCTCGTGATGCCAGTAACACGTTCTGCATGAATAATAAAAAAAAAAAACATAGCACATTAAGAACAATGGAGTGTGAAAAGGCCTTTTATAGAAACAGATACGAATGCACATGACAGAAGAGACGTCTAGGAGGTTCTACAGTAATAACCTCAGTGTAGAGGCACAGGTATAGAATAAGCTTATAACCTCCCGAATAGCTTACCCTAACCATTAGACAGGGAAACAAACAACTAGGGGTCATTTCATATACTCAGACAGAGTGCAGTCCAAGTACAGGCTATGGAGCTTTGGAGCCCCTGTGGATATCCAACGACTTTGTCTGTACTCACTGTCAGGGTCATTTTGTCATTACCACATTCTTTCCACCCCCGAGTCATCTAATTAAGCATGACAAGCCATAAAATGCGCAGGCAAGTTCAATGAGACAGGGGTGCGGATCTCTCTCCCCAGCATGAGGAGGGCAGGCGTGCAGGAGGTGGAGTCTTGGACAGTGGAGCGGCATGCCATGAGGACCATAGGCAGGTGCTTGTCCCAGTCACGCTGATGTTTGGCTGCTGTCCAAGTGTTTTGTTGAAGCACTCCACAAGGCCATAACTTTGAGGATGGAGAGGAGTAGTGAGGGTCTTGTGCATACCCAGCTTTTCACACACAGTGACGAACACACAGGACTCACAATTATGCCTTGGTTGCTCCAAACTTGCTGAACATTCCTGCTGTCAGGGCGTCGACTATGGTCTCTGCCTCCTGGTCAGGCAGAGCAAAGGCCTCGGGTCATTTTATTAAATAGTCCATGGCCTTGAGCACCCAGCGGTTTCCACTGTCTGTGGTGGGGAACAGTTCAACTACATTCACTCCCCCCCTCGCCATGGGAGCCCCCACTGGGAACTGTTGGAGCTGAGCATGAGAGCGGTCTGGAGGGCCCTTTCTCGCTGTGCAGTTGTCACAGCGGCGGTAAAAGTCCTCCACATCCCTCTTGTGCTTCCCCCATTAAAAGCCATGACAGAGGCGGTGGAGTGTTTTTGTGACCCCAAAGTATCCAGTCCCCACCACCCCATGAGTGCTCTGGAGCACAGCCTCCCGCAGTGCTTTTGGGACCATCACCTGCAACGTCTCCTCTCCCGTAGCTGACTCCTTCCATGCCCGCTGTAGCACGCCATCAGCCAGACGCAGTCTCTCAAACTTTGACCACAACCCTTTGGTCACGAGTGAGAGCACTGCCACCTCTTCCCACGGTGGCTTCAGCTGCGCCTCTACTCACTGTAGCCCTGGCTGTAGGTCTGTGTCCCGTCCCTGCTGCTGCCCCCATTCAGCCACGTTGACAGTCTGCAGCTCACAGCAGACAGGCCCGCTTGCCCGACACACTGTGGAACAGACCCCTCCTCCACTCACAGCTCTCTCTCACGGCACTCTCTCCACTCACAGTGGCGGCAGCCATCTGCAGTACAGTGCCGACGGGACATGGCGTCAGTGTTGGAGTGGTGTGCCCCTGCCCTGTATGGCTGAAGCTCCTCCTACCAGCATGCAACCTGGTCCCTCTGAGCCACTGGGAAGCAGAGTGGTCAGTCCTTACATTAAATGGCAGGCCACCCAGGTAGTACTTGAAGTGTTTGATGGAAGCCACAACAGGGGCTCCCGTCGGGTGACACAGTACCAGCACTACTGTGTCACTCTCTCCCCCTCTGGCCCCACCTGGGCCAGCACCCCAACCATGCCCACATTGCTCGCATCTGTGTCCAGGATAAAGGGCAATGTAAGGTCAGGGGGGCAAGCACAGGGGCCTCGATCAGTGCACATTTGAGGGTCATGAAGGCCTCCTCGCACCCCACTGTCCAAGTGAAGGCATTGTCCTTCGGCAGCAGGCGGTTCAGGAAGAGCAGCGACGCCAGGCCCTGGAAGCTCTTCAGCTGATGTTGGCCATTCTTGGACAGCCCCAACCTTATCCTCCATGGTGCTGATACCCTCCTTCCCCACTCGGTGGCCCAAGAAGGACACCTCAGTCCTCAGGAAGTGGCACTCCTCGGGGTGGAGCTTCAGGCCTGCGGCAGCCACCCTTTCCAGCTCATGCCGTAGCGCCCCCAGGGCTGACTGGAAGGAGCTGCCATGGGCCAGGATGTTGTTGAGGTATATCAGACACTCCTGTTGGGGGATGCCATCCAGCACCCTGTCCATCAAATGCTCAAAAGTAGCTGGGGCGTTGCACAGGCCGAAGCACAGGACCTTGATCTGCCAGTGTCAACAGTTAGTGGAGAACAAAGTTTTGGCTCTGGCCTCTGGGGAGAGGGGTACCTGCCAGTAGCCACTGCGGATGTCTAGTGAGGAGAACTAGGAGGACCCCCTAACCACGTCCAGCAACTCACCAATACGTGGTATGAGGTATGAGTCCTTCCTGGTTACCTCATTCAGCCGCCTGTAGTCCTCACAGAACCTCAGCTTGCCCCCCTTCTTAGGAACCATGATAACTGGCGCCGCCCAGGGGCTGTCTGAGGGCTCGATGAAGTTTGCCCGCTGCATCTCCAACACAGCTTGTCTGCCGCCTAATGCGTGCCAGCGGGATATGGCGGGGACACCCAGGGGCTCATCTGTGTCGATCTCATGCTGCACCAGATGAGTCTGACCCATCTCTTCCTCATTCAGCGCAAAGCGGTCTCTGAGTTCAAACAGCATCTGTCACAACTGTTCCTGCTGCTCGGGGTCAAGACCAACACAGTTCCTCCCCCATATCTCCTTCACTGCAGACAGTGTCTTCTCCTCTCCCATCTGGGGTAGCTGGGCTGGGGGGGCATGGGCAAGGCTCAAGGAAGGATGTGTCGTGGAGGTATCTGGGGGAATATAACACACAGCCGTAGGTGACAGAGGGGCTGGGGAAAAGTCACACACAGATGTGGAGGGGGGGGGGGGGCAGCCATGAGTCTCTGCTGCTTTAACTGTTGGAGTAATGGGTTTGTTGGGTTGTGTGAATGTGACATTAGGGGGGACCATGGTGACTGCAGGCCCTTCCTGGAAGCTCAGTGTGCCCCCATTTAGGTCTAACTGGCAGCCTGTGCTCCTAAGAAAGTCCAACCCCAGGATACAAGGGACCTGCACAGCCGCCACCCACACAGAATGACGCACAGTCCTGCCCCCTACTGTCAGAGTCATTATTCCCTGCCCTTTCAGCTCACCTGTGACTATGCGGAGCTGCACAGTTGTGGGCTCAATCTGAGTCCAACCTGGCACAATATCCGGGCCTCACCAGGGTTACTGTGGACCCAGTGTCCACCAGTGAAGTGCACCCCCTCCACAGTGACTGGAACATAACAAAAAAACAACACAGGTCCAGCCCACCACCCTCCGTTTGCCCTTCTGGGGGACGTGGAGCCTTGCTCCACCGTGCGTGTCGGTGGGCTCCTCCTGAAGATGGTGGTTGGGAAAGAGAGCCAGGTGTCCGCACTGCCCCATCTATGCGGACCCCGAACTCTGGGGGATGGTCTGACTGGCCACACCCCCAGCAGACCCTGGGATTAGGGCATGTGTTTCGTGCCACTTGTAGCGACACAGCACAAATAAGTTCAGTCATTTCAGCCACCCATGCAGGCTTTTCCGGCTCTGGGCTGCTCTGCCCCCCATCCCGCACAGTGGGTCTGTCTCCCTGCACCCCCACTGAAGCCCCAGCTGAAGCCCCAGCTCCCTCTCCAAAGCCATCTCCAAGGCTATCTGCAATGACTCGGCTGGGTCTGTATGCGCAGCTCCGTAGGAGAGAGCGCCTGGATGAACTGGTCCCGTGCTAGCTCGCTCGGCACGGAGGGGTGCATGTGAGCATATGCCCGCCGAGAGAGGCTCTCAATGTCATTAGCTAGCACCCGTAGCGGCTCTCCAGGCTGCCTGCGTCTATTACTCATTTCTGAGTGCAGCAGCCCAGGCTGTACACACTGTCCAAAGTGCTTCCTCAGTGCTTCTTAGCAGATACGGAGGCAATCGGGAAAATGAGCGCTGCATGTTTGTTTACAACCTGAGCCCCAGATTCCTTGTCCCGCAGGATCGACGTCACGCCTTCGGTCTGCCCACCAGAATCCACTCGAAGCACAGTCGACAGAGCACTCATACCCGCTTCAGCCGCCATCATTCTAGCGGTCTCCCTCAAGCGGCCTCTGTGCTCAGATGCCCTGGCGATCTCCTCAGCCAGATCCTCCGATGTCCATGCACACGCACCTCCTTGGCAATAATCGTCCCTTACCTCCACCTTCACTTTCGGATTCCCTCTATTTTCAACCCCCGTTCTCACGTACGTTAGCTAGCCACGGTAGTCAGCTAGCTATCTGGCTAACTTTTATCTACGTTTTAATGACCTGGCTAGATCATAAAGGAACAATTGTCCAGACAGAGGCTTGAGTTTACGAATTCACGGTTTATTAACCCAACTCCACACAGGCTACTGTTTGGCCGTAGCCCACACCAAATAAATGAAAGATACCGGTATAAACAACTGTGACCTTCTCTGGTGAAGCCCAGACATAGGAGGGAGAACAATGGCTAAACATGGCCTTAAACGTCCAATGCTCCATCCCCCTGCCAAACCCCCCACCCTCCCCGCCACTCCACCAACCACCAGGATGCCCAGCATTAGAACATTCCAGGCATTCCCGTGATTGGCAGATAGCAGGTTGGTTGGCATGTCGGACCCCACGAACACTGGGTACTGGTAAGTACAACACAACCAACTAACCGCATAACACATAACACACAGCTGTCTGTGCGGGTCGCTACAATATATATATATATATATATATATGAAATTATATAATAATGCATTTTGATCATTTTGATCATGTTGCGATATGATTATCAAAAGAATAGCCTAATATATTAAACATTCTGTAAATTATTGTCTTTTATAAACAGTTTCACTTTTTCATCCCTCATCACCCTACTTACTATGACACACCCCTCATTATGGTGATTGGTGTCCCATGTGGCTCAGTTGGTAAAGCATGGTGCATACACCCCTAGGGTTGTGGCTTCGTTTCCCACAGGGGACCACTTTGTAAAAAGTATAAACATTTATGCACTCACTAGTGTAAGTTGCTCTGGATAAGAGTGTCTGCTCAAATAAAAATGTATTACACTCTTTATCTACATAACCTGGTTCAAGCATTCATGATTTTACCCTGAAGAAGGCACAGGGATGCTGAAACTTTGGTGTTTTACCCAATAAATTACTGGGAGCTCGGAGTGTGCGACTCTAATTTTTATAGCCTATAGTTTACTCACCATTAGTCAGCACCTCAACTAACTTTTTAGGTGTGCGCCACCTCATGCTTTTCACCAAAAACATGTTTTCAAATGATTTCACATGTGGAATTTAAAATATGAAATCATGAGTTTCTTCCATAAGGGGAGTACACAAAAGTGTGTTTGTGCTCTAATGGGACATTCATTGTTTTCTTTTATTGTGTTATCTACCAAATTGGGTTAAGGACGGTCACTACTGCAGTTAAATATTCATAGAGAAAAATGTTGTACCGGGAATAAACACAATATACAATCGCATGTGTGTGTGTGTGTGTTCATCATTGACTAAATTAGGTGGAATTTCAAAAAAGACAATCTTTAGAAACTAAATCAAATATGGGCCTTATGTGAAGCTGGACATTTGTCCAGGATTCATCAGGCATCCCCCAGGCGACAATCCATTTGTTGGGTTGGGTATCGATCTGGAGGCCCAGGGATAAAGGACTCCTTCCACCCAGGGAGCCTGAGCAGGGGACGGACCTGAACTGGTACTCCAAGATGAAAGCCTCTTGCTGTAGGTCTATCTGAGGGAGAACAGCCTAGAGGAGATGGATGCACTGGATGGAGAGGCTGAGGCTAGCAGGCTGGAAAGGGCACCCTCAGGAGGGAACCTGCAGCCCTTACTGTCATCTATGGCCCGTAGAGTCTCCTCCTGCTCTCCTCACCGATCCCTCACCTCAAAGTTATGGAACAAGATAAAATAGAACACTGACAGATGCTTAACCTCTAGCGTCGAGCAATCCCGTATCCGGGAGCGTAATCATAGCCTCAAGCTCATTACCATAACGCAACGTTTCCTATTCATGAAAATCGCAAATGAAATGAAATAAATATATTGAAACACAAGCTTAGCCTTTTGTTAACAACACTGTCATCTCAGATTTTCAGAATATGCTTTAACCAAAGCTACACAAGCATTTGTGTAAGAGTATTGATAGCCTGGCATAGCATTAAGCCTAGCATTCAGCAGGCAACATCTTCACAAAAAAAAGAAAAGCATTCAAATAAAATAATTTACCTTTGAAAAACTTCGGATCTTTTCAATGACGAGACTCTCAGTTAGATAGCAAATGTTCATTTTTTGCAAAAATATTATTTATGTAAGAGAAATAGCTCCGTTTTGTTCACCACGTTTGGCTAAGGAAAAAAATGAAAATGCAGTCACTTACAACGCCAACCTTTTTTCCAAATTAGCTCCATAATATCGACAGAAACATGGCAAACGTTGTTTAGAATCAATCCTCAAGGTGTTTTTCACAATTCTATTCGATGAAAAATCATTCCTGGCAGTCGGTTTGTCATCACCTCCGCTGTACCCGCACCCCACCATACCACTGTCGGCGCATTATTCCCTGAATATATTCTACCATGCCCAGAAATCTGCTCCTTTTATTCTCTGTCCCCAACGCTCTAGGCGACCAGTTTTGATAGCCTTTAGCCGCACCCTCATTCTACTCCTCCTCTGTTCCGCGGGTGATGTGCGGGTGATGTGGAGGTAAACCCAGGCCCTGCATGTCCCCAGGCACCCTCATTTGTTGACTTCTGTGATCGAAAAAGCCTTGGTTTCATGCATGTCAACATCAAAAGCCTCCTCCCTAAGTTTGTGTTACTCACAGCTTTAACACACTCTGCTAACCCTGATGTCCTCGCCGTGTCTGAATCCTGGCTCAGGAAGGCCACCAAAAATTCTGAGATTTCCATACCCAACTATAACATTTTTCGTCAAGATAGAATTGCCAAAGGGGGAGGAGTTGCAGTTTACTGCAGAGATAGCCTGCAAAGTAATGTCATACTTTCCAGGTCCATACCCAAACAGTTCGAACTACTAATTTTGAAAATTACTCTCTCCAGAAATAAGTCTCTCACTGTTGCCGCCTGCTACCGACCCCCCTCAGCTCCCAGCTGTGCCCTGGACACCATTTGTGAATTGATCGCCCCCCATCTATTTTCAGAGTTTGTTCTGTTAGGTGACCTAAACTGGGATATGCTTAACACCTCGGCAGTCCTACAATCTAAGCTAGATGCCCTCAATCTCACACAAATCATCAAGGAACCCACCAGGTACAACCTTAAATCTGTAAACAAGGGCACCCTCATAGACGTCATCCTGACCAACTGGCCCTCCAAATACACCTCCGCTGTCTTCAACCAGGATCTCAGCGATCACTGCCTCATTGCCTGTATCCGCTATGGAGCCGCAGTCAAACGACCACCCCTCATCACTGTCAAACGCTCCCTAAAACACTTCTGTGAGCAGGCCTTTCTAAACGACCTGGCCCGGTTATCCTGGAAGGACATTGACCTCATCCCGTCAGTTGAGGATGCCTGGTCATTCTTTAAAAGTAACTTCCTCACCATTTTAGATAAGCATGCTCTGTTCAAAAAATGCAGAACTAAGAACAGATACAGCCCTTGGTTCACTCCAGACCTGACTGCCCTCGACCAGCACAAAAATGTCCTGTGGCGGACTGCAATAGCATCGAATAGTCCCGCGATATGCAACTGTTCAGGGAAGTCAGGAACCAATACACGCAGTCAGTCAGGAAAGCTAAGGCCAGCTTCTTCAGGCAGAAGTTTGCATCCTGTAGCTCCAACTCCAAAAAGTTCTGGGACACTGTGAAGTCCATGGAGAACAAGAGCACCTCCTCCCAGCTGCCCACTGCACTGAGGCTAGGTAACACGGTCACCCACCGATAAATCCATGATTATCGAAAACTTCAACAAGCATTTCTCAACAGCTGGCCATGCCTTCCGCCTGGCTACTCCAACCTCAGCCAACAGCTCCGCCCCCCCCCGTAGCTCCTCGCCCAAGCCTCTCCAGGTTCTCCTTTACCCAAATCCAGATAGCAGATGTTCTGAAAGAGCTGCAAAACCTGGACCCGTACAAATCAGCTGGGCTTGACAATCTGGACCCTCTATTTCTGAAACTATCCGCCGCCATTGTCGCAACCCCTATTACCAGCCTGTTCAACCTCTCTTTCATATCGTCTGAGATCCCCAAGGATTGGAAAGCTGCCGCAGTCATCCCCCTCTTCAAAGGGGGAGACACCCTGGACCCAAACTGTTACAGACCTATATCCATCCTGCCCTGCCTATCTAAGGTCTTCGAAAGCCAAGTCAACAAACAGGTCACTGACCATCTCGAATCCCACCGTACCTTCTCCGCTGTGCAATCTGGTTTCCGAGCCGGTCACGGGTGCACCTCAGCCACGCTCAAGGTACTAAACGATATCATAACCGCCATCGATAAAAGACAGTGCAGCCGTCTTCATCGACCTTGCCAAGGCTTTTGACTCTGTCAATCACCATATTCTTATCGGCAGACTCAGTAGCCTCGGTTTTTCGGATGACTGCCTTGCCTGGTTCACCAATTACTTTGCAGACAGAGTTCAGTGTGTCAAATCGGAGGGCATGCTGTCCGGTCCTCTGGCAGTCTCTATGGGGGTGCCACAGGGTTCAATCCTCGTGCCGACTCTTTTCTCTGTATATATCAATGATGTTGCTCTTGATGCGGGCGATTCCCTGATCCACCTCTACGCAGACGACACCATTCTATATACTTCCGGCCCGTTCTTGGACACTGTGCTATCTAACCTCCAAACGAGCTTCAATGCCATACAACACTCCTTCCGTGGCCTCCAACTGCTCTTAAACGCTAGTAAAACCAAATGCATGCTTTTCAACCGTTCGCTGCCTGCACCCGCACGCCTGACCAGCATCACCACCCTGGATGGTTCCGACCTTGAATATGTGGACATCTATAAGTACCTAGGTGTCTGGCTAGACTGTAAACTCTCCTTCCAGACTCATATCAAACATCTACAATCGAAAATCAAATCAAGAATCGGCTTTCTATTCCGCAACAAAGCCTCCTTCACTCACGCCGCCAAACTTACCCTAGTAAAACTGACTATCCTACCGATCCTCGACTTCGGCGATGTCATCTACAAAATTGCTTCCAACACTCTACTCAGCAAACTGGATGCAGTTTATCACAGTGCCATCCGTTTTGTCACTAAAGCACCTTATACCACCCACCACTGCGACTTGTATGCTCTAGTCGGCTGGCCCTCGCTACATATTCGTCGCCAGACCCACTGGCTCCAGGTCATCTACAAGTCCATGCTAGGTAAAGCTCCGCCTTATCTCAGTTCACTGGTCACGATGGCAACACCCATCCGTAGCACGCGCTCCAGCAGGTGTATCTCACTGATCATCCCTAAAGCCAACACCTCATTTGGCCGCCTTTCGTTCCAGTTCTCTGCTGCCTGTGACTGGAAGAATTGCAAAAATCGCTGAAGTTGGAGACTTTTATCTCCCTCACCAACTTCAAACATCTGCTATCTGAGCAGTTAACCGATCGCTGCAGCTGTACATAGTCTATCGGTAAATAGCCCACCCATTTTTACCTACCTCATCCCCATACTGTTTTTATTTATTTACTTTTCTGCTCTTTTGCACACTAATATCTCTACCTGTACATGACCATCTGATCATTTATCACTCCAGTGTTATTAATCTGCAAAATTGTAATTATTCGCCTACCTCCTCATGCCTTTTTGCACACAATGTATATAGACGCCCCCTTTTTTTTTTTTTCTACTGTGTTATTGACTTGTTAATTGTTTACTTACTTCATGTGTAACTTTGTGTTGTCTGTTCACACTGCTATGCTTTATCTTGGCCAGGTCGCAGTTGCAAATGAGAACTTCTCAACTAGCCTACCTGGTTAAATAAAGGTGAAATAAAAAAATAAAAAAAAATAAAAATCAGAGGCAAACGGAAAAATACTGCAGCTGGAGATTACGCAATAATTGCGACGGAGGACACCAAGCGACCACCTGGTAAATGTAGTCTCTTATGGTCAATCTTCCAATGATATGCCTACAAATACGTTACAATGCTGCAGACACCTTGGGGAAAACGCGGAAAAGGTAAGCTGACTCCTAGCTCCTCCACAGCCATATAAGGAGTCATTGCCATGAGGCGGTTTCAAAAAATGCGGCACTTCCTGATTGTATTTTTATCTGGGTTTTTTCTGTAACATCAGTTCTGTGGCACTCACAGACAATATCTTTGCCGTTTTGGAAACGTCAGAGTGTTTTCTTTCCAAAGCTGTCAATTATATGCATAGTCGAGCATCTTTTCGTGACAAAATATCTTCTTTAAAACGGGAACGTTTTTCATCCAAAAATTAAAAGAGCTCCCCCTATATCGAAGAAGTTAAGCTTACGGTGTCCATATTAGGACAGCATGAGGCTGACAACTCCCTGAGAGGTTGCCACCTGATTACGACTCTGAGGCTATTCTTGTATGGATACCATAGACTGTATATTGCTTTCTTATTGATATTTTATTGTATAACTATTTCCTTTTTCTATTTCTTACTTTTTAACTCTGCGTTGTTGGGAAAGGGCTCATAAGTAATCATTTCACGGTAAAGTCACCGTTTCAATTCGGCGCATGTGACAAATACAATTGTATTTTATTTGATACCAGCTAGATAAAATGTGAATTATCTGTCTCACTTCTCCGCTCACCATATCAGCGTAGCGTTTGAGAACTGGGTGAATCTCAAGCTCCATCAGCAGGTCTCCCAGCAATTTCCTCCCATGGTACAACTCCATCCTCAACCTCCTCTCAAGCTCCAGACTCGGGTTGAGGCCCAGATCCTCTGCCTTCCTCTCCCCCACCTCACTGACCTCCTGCTGGGCCTCATGTTCTATCATCAGCCTCTCCTGTCGGAGCTTGGCCTGGATGTCCTGTATCCTGTAGGTGGCCTTCTGTAACTCACCTCCAGAGCTAGCACCCACTGCTCTTTCCCAGTCAAAGCCATAAGCTCCCTGCTAGACTTCCTCAGTCTGGCTTGGGCCTCTCTGGCTATTCCCTCCCTTCTCCTCACAACCAGGATATGCTCCTCATTCCCTTCTCATCTCTCGCCGGTAGACCTCTGGGGATATCTGGATAGCCTTCAACCCACCGCACCCTGCTCTCCTACCCATGTGTCAATGCTGGTGCAGGTCTACCCACTGGTAGTCAAGTCGGGCAGCCCTAGAGCTCTTATAGAGGATATCCGGTACAAGCCATTGAACCTTGACGAACCACTCAGCCCCATCAGCATTGGTCAGTAGACTGAACTTCTCTGCCTTGATTGGACCAGGGACAAACATCAAAGCCCATCTGCATCGGAGAACAAAGAGCTAATTGGCCACCTTGGTCAGAGACGTAGGGGGTGGGCCTTTAGAGTCAGAGGTCAAAGGGACATTCCAAACAGAATTGGCAGTGTGCTTGTCTTCGTCAATGACGTACATGTTTTTGCAGAGAGGGACTATCACTTTCTCGCCAAAGGTCTCTTTCAAGGTGCACAGATGTTCGACGAAAGAGAGAAGCCACATGATGCAGTGTTTTGTGTCTGAGCCTCTGTAGCCACTGACTACCACCACCAGGCACCTCTGTAACCTCAGAGAGGAGAACCCACAGCTGCTCCGAGCTGTTGATTCATCCTGGCGTTTCATGGTCAGGGCACATAAGACTGACTGAAGAGTGTACATATTGAAGGAGTGTTTGCAGTGTTGGACATGGTCCTGGAATGAGGCACTCTCTCTCTTGAGGCAGGTGTACAGGTTATCCATGGTTTCTGCTTTCCCGTCTAGCAGCACCTATCTGAGGCAAACTTTTCCATTACACCAATAAGACACACTGTCCAAACAACACAGTTTTTCACTTTCACAAACAAGTATTTTCAGTGCGGACCCTGTGCCATCTGTATGTTTGCCCTGACTCTAACGATATTATGCAGACAACTAAGTGAAATGGAAATGTTTTCATACGACCATTCCTGCACATTTCACAAGTAGCTAATTGATTATTATTATATTATGTGTATGTTGCTTAGCAGCTCGAGATGGATGTGCATTAGCGAAATCATTGAATCATCACATTTTGCACTTAGGGAAAAATACATGACGGGGGTTGCTGAAAGGTATTTTCACAGGACTCCTGAAAGATTCATCTGTCAAGTGGTCGTCTAGTCGAGGCACATGAAACACCGCACAATGGTGTTCAAACTTTCCATTGCTCACTCTTGAGTTTAATTGAAAAGAGCAGAGTGAAGAGAAGGGCGCTGTTTTGACAAAAGCTAACACCCAAAACAAAAACATTTGACTGATGAGATGAAAGGTTTGAGGGTGAAATTTTCCAGCTTTGCTTTAATTGCTTGTTTAATTGTAGAGAAAGTGGGGGTCTCCAAGTCTAAAGGCTTCATGAATAGCGGCCATTAGGCTTTAAAAAAAAAAATTAATAATAATAATAAAAAAGTAAGTATGTGTGTGATTGTGTGTCTTAGCTTCCGTGTGTGCCCATAGTAGGGCTGGATGCTCATCAGAACATTCGGACAGTTGTGATCTGCAATCCAGGCCTCTTGCCATTCTTCAATCCATCTCGGGAACATTCCCAGAGTGCTGCATTCCGGAACAATTGTTCTGAGACCCGAGATGTTTTTAGAACAAGAGAGACTTGGAAAAGTTCAACCACTCTCTCCAAGGAAACAACTACTGGCACAGCCATACAACCCTAAACAGTGCTTTTTTTCAAACTTGTTTGGACACTTATCCTTCATAGTTTATGGAACAGATCACATTACCTTTTGGGATTTAAGAATAACATTTGACATACATTACATTACAGAGGGCACTATATTATTGTGCTAGTGGCTGCCAAGCCATAAATATGTCAACCTCACTCTGGCAACCATAGGCTTCAACATGCTGTCACTAAGCAATGCCATAGGGGTATGACAGCTACAAGTCACTCCTATTGCACTAGCTCTGGGCCCTGTCAACGTGTTGCGAGGCGAGTGTCAGAGTCTGCAGGACATCTACAAGCTTGTCTGTTTACACAGCTCTACGTCGCTATTCAGTGTTTTAGAAGGTAAAGAAAGAGACAGGCGGGCATGGACATAGACATTAGGCTCATGAGTAAAGGTGGCTATTTCACATAGCAGTACTGCTCTTTTGGCTATAGTAGTCGATCAAAAACAACGACTGAGTGTTGTCATAAAGGTTATAGGACATGAGAATTTTTGACAAGTGGTTAAAAAGTCACAGGATCAAACAAAAAAATATATTATTGAGAGTTTAGAAATAAACGAGACGGTTAAGTTCTAATCCTTTTTTTAAATGCTTCTCTGGAGCATATTGACTACCAAAAGGCTCTATAATTACAAGTAAACTTTTTGCTTGATTGTAGGATTGGTTTGCATTTGGTGCCTTCCAGTATCAGGATTGAGAAACTCTTGGGTATAGAACTTCATCCATATCTGTCAGTGTAGTATGTGTGCCGAGAAACAGCTTGCCTAATGCTGTGTGTGCATGAAATATATATCTCATCGTAGACAATCCAATGACAATAAAAAGGTAATGGAATGAAGGTTGGTGGTTGTAGCGCTAAATTGAATTAAACTGTCTACACACCGTATTTTTCCTCATCCACTACTGCAGATAGATCTTGGGCTTATTTAGGCCATATACAATGTAGTTCAAGTTTAAATCACGTCACAATTCACACGGTTTTACTCGTGACACACAACAACAATGCTACCCATTGTCTTGTGGCTTACTATTAGCCTGGAGACACCGAGGGGTCAAGAGCAGGTCTGGGAGCAGATTTATTGCATGTAATTACTCAGGATATATCAGTAGGGGGAGAAAACTCAACACTGTGTTACTCTCAGATAAATCTATTGCCTCTCCCTGCTGTCCAATCTATTTAGGTAATATAGAACTGTAATACGATGCTTGAAACCAAAAAAAATATGGACATGAGGGGAGGGTGACTTTTTTAGTGGAACTAGGTCATCAATTTACAGCTTAACAAAACTATTTAATTGGATGCTGTCTGTATGTGTGTGTGTATGTGTGTGCATCTCTGTCTGTCTGTATGCACTTCTGTGTGCCTACAATAGGGATGTGTTGTGGTCACTGTATGTGTACTGTCTGTCTCTGTCTGGTGTACAGTGTGTGTCGGTTACCCCAATACATGTTGCTAGTTAAGGGTAGAGAGCGGATCACCAAGCCTGTACCCTCTCTCCCCATCCCTTCTTCCCCCATCTAGGCCCTCCATCCCACCCCAACATTAATATACTGTACATTTTAACATACCAAAATGTAAGGCCTGCTTGTCCGTTTCACTTGGGTATAGCCGGAGGATGGGGTTTTAAGTATAGAAGCATGGGAAAGGAAGCAGCCTGACAGTGGTTTAGAGCTGGGAGATTGCATAAACACAACTCCCAGTCCCACGGACTGATAAGACCCTGAATCCCTAAAGGGGTTCTCATTCGCTGCAGCCATGAAACAATGTTTCCTTGGTTAGTTGGTTTTCAGCAGCGACTCTACTTCACAGGAGACCGACTGGGCTCCATATTTTGCGTGTGACCTTCCAGGAACAGAAGATGAATTAATCTACAGATATAAGTCAAGGTATTATCTTACCTCATTTGCACACACTGTATATATACTTTTTCTACTGTATTATTGACTGTATGTTTGTTTATTCCATGTGTAACTCTGTGTTGTTGTATATGTCAAACTGCTTTGCTTTATCTTGGCCAGGTTGCAGTTGTAAATGAGAACTTGTTTTCAACTAGCCTACCAGGTTATTTAAAGGTGAAATAAATACATAAAAAATGTATCCAGTTGTGTAAAGTACTTAAGTAAAAATACTTGAAAGTACTAATTAAGTATTTTGTTGTTGTGTATGTATTTAGTTTACTACACTACATCCCTAAAGAAAATATTTACCTTTCACTACCATACATTTTCTCCGACAACCAAAAGTACTCATTACATTTCGAATGCTCGGGCAGGACAGCAATATTGTCAAATTTACACACCTATTAATACAACACATTGTCATCCCTACTGCCTCTGATCTGGCATATTCACTAAACACAAATAGTGTGTTTATAAATGAGTGCTGGCGTGTGCCACTGTCTGTTCATATATTAAAAAAACTAGAAAATCGTGCCATCTGGTTTGCTTAATATAAAGAATATGATATATAGCTTTATATATTACTTTTTACTTTTATTTAAGTAAATCGGTTGGGTGCAGTCAAATGCTGTACTTTTTAACTAATTGTTTGGTGTTTGTAAATCTACTCACAACTCCCAGTATAACCCATGTCCCAAGAGATAAATTCATTCATTTAAAAAAATATTCAGTAAACAGCTGGCCATTCACTATTTTACCAGCTATTAGAGATAAAAATACAAATGTTTTGTGTCAAACAATACAAAGCAACTTGATATTTCAATCATATCAGAACATAAGCGGATGTTCTCTTTCCCTCTTCAGTCATCTATTTTTATAGAACTAAATGACACGACAAGCGATTATCCATTTGAGTCACTTATCTGCACAGAAAGAATGCTAGTATGCTAGGGCGAAGTGAGGTGAGGTGATAATCTGGCAAGGCAGGGCATGGATTAATAAGTAATTTTTCAAACTGCCACAAGTTGAGGGAAAATTATGTGTAAAAGCAGTTGCTGGCATGCATTTGCCAGACTGTCATGTAGCCTGGTTCTGGCATAAGCCGGTTTCAAATCCTATTGCTAGTGTACCATGTGGTCTTAATGATGCCAGCCTGAGGCCTGAGACCTTTACTTTACATTTGCCTTGTATTCTAGACGATCAAAGGTGGGAAGCAACATGTTGATGGTGACGATACTCAGTAGGACGCACTATCTGCACACCTGATAGGTAGTTGCAGGTGCAAACATTACGTATTGCCATTACTGAATTGTCATTGTTTGATTAACTATGGACAGTATCTATTTCTGACAGATGGAGAATCGACAGACTATTTTGACCTGCCTTATTGTGATCCTCATGGCCTTAACACGTGAGCAACAATTACACTACTTCGTTTGACTTGGTCCTCCAACCTACTTTTCAATGCCCTTTCGAGGACAGTTGCATTTTTATCCTGATACAGCAATGTCTACAGCAGTCTAGTCCTCTAATTGTCATGCTAAAGCAAAAACATATAAGGCCTTTAAAAGTGGGGGAGAAAGCAATACAGTGCCTTGTAAAAAAAAGTATTCATCCCCCTTGGCGTTTTTCCAATTTTGTTGCATTACAACCTGTAATTTTAAATGGATTTTTATTTGGATTTCATGTAATGGACATACACAAAATAGTCCATATTTGTGACGTGAAATGAAACGAATAACGTGTTTCAACAAAAAAAATGTAAAAATGTAAAATTAGTGAGTGTATATGTATTCACCCCCTTTGCTATGAAGCCCCTAAATAAGATCTGGTGCAACCAATTACCTTCAGAAGTAACATAATTAGTTAAATAAAGTCCACCAGTGTGCAATCTAAGCGTCACATGATCTCAGTATATACAGTGCCTTGCGAAAGTATTCGGCCCCCTTGAACTTTGCGACCTTTTGCCACATTTCAGGCTTCAAACATAAAGATATAAAACTGTATTTTTTTTGTGAAGAATCAACAACAAGTGGGACACAATCATGAAGTGGAACGACATTTATTGGATATTTCAAACTTGTTTAACAAATCAAAAACTGAAAAATTGGGCGTGCAAAATTATTCAGCCCCCTTAAGTTAATACTTTGTAGCGCCACATTTTGCTGCGATTACAGCTGTAAGTCGCTTGGGGTATGTCTCTATCAGTTTTGCACATCGAGAGACTGACGTTTTTTCCCATTCCTCCTTGCAAAACAGCTCGAGCTCAGTGAGGTTGGATGGAGAGCATTTGTGAACAGCAGTTTTCAGTTCTTTCCACAGATTCTCGATTGGATTCAGGTCTGGACTTTGACTTGGCCATTCTAACACCTGGATATGTTTATTTTTGAACCATTCCATTGTAGATTTTGCTTTATGTTTTGGATCATTGTCTTGTTGGACAAATCTCCGTCCCAGTCTCAGGTCTTTTGCAGACTCCATCAGGTTTTCTTCCAGAATGGTCCTGTATTTGGCTCCATCCATCTTCCCATCAATTTTAACCATCTTCCCTGTCCCTGCTGAAGAAAAGCAGGCCCAAACTATGATGCTGCCACCACCATGTTTGACAGTGGGGATGGTGCGTTCAGGGTGATGAGCTGTGTTGCTTTTACGCCAAACATAACATTTTGCATTGTTGCCAAAAAGTTAAATTTTGGTTTAATCTGACCAGAGCACCTTCTTCCACATGTTTGGTGTGTCTCCCAGGTGGCTTGCGGCAAACTTTAAACTACACTTTTTATGGATATCTTTAAGAAATGGCTTTCTTCTTGCCACTCTTCCATAAAGGCCAGATTTGTGCAATATACGACTGATTGTTGTCCTATGGACAGAGTCTCCCACCTCAGCTGTAGATCTCTGCAGTTCATCCAGAGTGATCATGGGCCTCTTGGCTGCATCTCTGATCAGTCTTCTCCTTGTATGAGCTGAAAGTTTAGAGGGACGGCCAATTCTTGGTAGATTTGCAGTGGTCTGATACTCCTTCCATTTCAATATTATCACTTGCACAGTGCTCCTTGGGATGTGTAAAGCTTGGGAAATCTTTTTGTATCCAAATCCGGCTTTAAACTTCTTCACAACAGTATCTCGGACCTGCCTGGTGTGTTCCTTGTTCTTCATGATGCTCTCTGCGCTTTTGACGGACCTCTGAGACTATCACAGTGCAGGTGCATTTATACGGAGACTTGATTACACACAGGTGGATTGTATTTATCATCATTAGTCATTTAGGTCAACATTGGATCATTCAGAGATCCTCACTGAATTTCTGGAGAGAGTTTGCTGCACTGAAAGTAAAGGGGCTGAATAATTTTGCACGCCCAATTTTTCAGTTTTTGATTTGTTAAAAAAGTTTGAAATATCCAATAAATGTCGTTCCACTTCATGATTGTGTCCCACTTGTTGTTGATTCTTCACAAAATAATACAGTTTCATATCTGTATGTTTGAAGCCTGAAATGTGGCAAAAGGTCGCAAAGTTCAAGGGGGCCGAATACTTTCGCAAGGCACTGTATACACCTGTTCTGAAAGGCCCCAGAGTCTGCAACACCACTAAGCAAGGGGCACCACCAATTAACCGACACCATGAAGACCAAGGAGCTTTCCAAACAGGTCAGGGACAAAGTTGTGGAAAGGTACAGATTGGGGTTGGGTTATAAAAAAATATCCGAAACTTTTAACATCCCACAGAGCACCATTAAATCCATTATTAAAAAATGGAAAGAATATGGCACCACAACAAACCTGCCAAGACAGGGCAGCCCACCAAAACTCACGGACCAGGCAAGGGGGGCATTAATCAGAGAAGAAACAAAGAGACCAAAGATAATGCTGAAAGTCCCACAGTGGAGATTGGAGTATTTGTCCATAGGACCACTTTAAGCAGTACACTCCACAGAGCTGAGCTTTATGGAAGAATGGCCAGAAAATGCCATTGCTTAAAGAAAAAAATAAGCAAACACGTTTGGTGTTCGCCAAAAGGCATGTGGGAGACTCCCCAAACATATGGAAGAAGGTACTCTGGTCAGATGAGACTAAAATTGAGCTTTTTGGCCATCAAGGAAAAAGCTATGTTTGGTGCAAACACAACACCTGTCATCACCTCGAGAACACCATCCCCAAAGTGAAGCATGGTGGTGGCAGTATCATGCTGTGGGGATGTTTTTCATAGGCAGGAACTGGGAAACTGGTCAGAATTGAAGGAATAGTGGATGCCGCTAAATACAGGGAAATTCTTGAGAGAAAACAGTTTCAGACTTCCATAGATTTTAGACTGGGACGGAGGTTCACCTTCCAGCAGGACAATGACCCTAAGCATACTGCTAAAGCAACACTCGGGGAAACATTTAAATGTCTTGGAATGGCCTAGTCAAAGCCCAGACCTCAATCCAATTGAGAATCGTGGTATGACTTAAATATTGCTGTACACCAGCGGAACCCATCCAACTTGAAGGAGCTGGAGCAGTTTTGCCTTGAAGAATGGGCAAAAATCCCAGTGGCTAGATGTGCCAAGCTTATAGAGACATACCCCAAGAGACTTGCAGCTGTAATTGCTGCAAAAGGTGGCTCTACAAAGTATTGACTTTTGGGAGGTGAATAGTTATGCACGCTCGAGTTCTGTTTTTTTCTCTTATTTCTTGTTTGATACACATTAAAAAAGGTTTTGCATCTTCAAAGTGGTAGGCATGCTGTGTAAATCAAATGATACAAAAGGCAACAAAATAGGGAATATGCCAAGGGGGGTGAATACTTTCGCAAGCCACTGTATATCTCCAAACTGTCCTATTCCAAATACAAGAGCTTTGTGGTCCAACAGTTGTTTCGCTGTCAGTTTTTATACCACCTAAAAATAATGGAAAAACACATTCTAACTAGTGTCTACTGATTCAGTAGTACTAAAAGAGACATGTGAGACTGTGGAATATTTCACCGCCTCCTCCCTCGCTCCATAATGGTCTGGGATTTATATGAAACATGTTTTGTTGACACATCCTTAACAGACATGAAATCACCAACCCACTGCCGAAAATCTACAGTTCTATCGAATGGTTGATGTTTTTTACTCCTATTTTGTAATAGATTGGGAGTTGGGATAAACAGGTCTGCTGTCACGATGTGTTTACTTTTCACCAACTCTTGTTTTTTTTCTAGGGTTTAGCGAGGGTGGCTACGTTGCACAGTGCAACAGGCTAACGTTCGACCACTACGTGCATGGTTACTGCCTCCCAAACTTCAACCAGAGCATGGAAGCTAGCAACTATCAGCACAGATGTCCCTGGCCCACCTTTAAAGAGTGCGTGTGTGTACCCCTACAACAGAGGGGTTTGGTGTACAGCCTGACCTGTCTCTAGCCTTCCTGCCTATTGTATTTTGTATTGAGGGGGGTGGGGGGGGGGGGCCCTGAGCTCACATCCCCTGGCTGATGAGTGAGAACAGAGGAAAGGGCTAAGTATAGCCGCGTATGACCATTTTTAATGGCTATATCGCTAAAGATACAACCTTTAGTCATGGGAGAGTCAGACCTTTCCTGTCTCCAGGGTGTATTTTGTGTAACTTCACGTTAGAGCTGATTCAATGTTTTGGGGTGGTAGCCTAGTGTACATGTCTAGCCACACTGCTCCACTCGTATTTCTCCGACATCACATGTTTATTCAGAGCGAAGATGTAGTGCTAGCCCATTAATTACACTGTAATAATTCATATATTACTGTTGACATCGCCTGCAGGGCCCAGACCCTGGAGAACTAAATGGTGTGTTTGGGTGGTGTCTCTTTAACACGGGGAACAGATCAACCGGTTACACCCTGAAATTTGAGCGATTGGTTCACAGTAGTCCAGGCTGTTTAGTACATGCTACTTTTATTAGTCTGTTTTGACAGTGGCTCTGGCCCATTTCTCTCCTCTTTCTTAATGAAGTGTGCACTTGTTCACTCCCCACTAAAAGGAATGGAGTGAGTGAATGCCCACTTCAGGAGAGAAATAGGGAAATGGAACATTACTTTTTTTTACCTTTTCACCATCAGCTCCTACATCATTTTGAAGCACTGTGTGGAACAAGTAGCCACCAGTACCAGGTGTGTGGAGCCTTCACTGAAGGATGACATCTTCCTAGAGGTGCACCAGATGTTCTTCTCACTCTGCTCGCGTGTGGAGGACCCGGCTTTCGCTGTCCTGATGTTGCTGATTCTGCCTTGTATCATCACCATTCTGCTCCTACCCCTGCTGTGTGTCCACATCACCACAACCACTGGGCTCTGAGAGCCAACCCTCTTGGTGGACAAATCTTACAAATGCACACACACACACACAAAATACACTTTCACGTGAGACACACTAGACGTAGCCAACAGAAAGTTGGATATCTGTTTAACATTCAGAAACACACATTTTTGCACACCCATATATTGTATGTTGAATAATGGTACTTATAGTATTGTAATACCCTGTTATGTTCTTAAATAAGTCTTGAATAAAAATGTGATAGATTTATTTGAAACACATAATAAAGATTTATTTGAAACACATAAATATTTATTTTCAGACAAAAAAATAACAATTTGTTTTACAGTAGTTTGAAAACCCCTTTACAATAATAACAGGCTGAACCGCTATTCAAGTATCCACATAACAGAAGTATCTTTCAGTATTGCTAATGCTAAAGTAATTAATAATTTATCATAAAATTAACTCACATACTTTTTTTTCTCAGACAGACAAACCTCACTTCATCAGGTATCGTTTTCAGAGCAGAAAAACGTATCTTTGTGTGTGTGTGTGTGTGTGTATGTGTGTCACTATATTTGTGTGTGACATGGCTTCAGGATGATTTTAACACAGGTATAGCATGTATAAACCATACTCACCTTCTTAAGAGTGACACTAAAAACATTGTCCTTCATTGAGAGATATGTCATAAGTCCTTCATTACAAGTGAGCTGCAGAAAATCCTTTAAATGCCACAAGACCGTCAATTAAAGTCAAATTCACCTACCTAACAATAAACCCGTTATCTACTTCCCCAGAGTCTGATGAACTAGTGGATACCATTTTTATGTCTCTGCGTACAGTATGCAGGAAGGTAGTTTTGCGAGTCAAAGCTAACTAGCATTAGCATAATGACTGGTGCTAATGCTAACTGTTCCAGTATACTTCCAGTCATTGTGTTAATGCTAGTTAGCATTGAGGTAACTAGCTCGTAGCTTCATTGTCAAAATCTTGAACTATCCCTTTAAAGGGGACCTTCACCTTTATAACTTTATATTCATTACAAGGTGCAAACTTGTAGGACAAGTTGGGAATGACCAATTAATAAAAATAAAAAACTGGACATACAATAGGATGTTGCCACAGGGTTAGCAGTGCTATCTTATTACTTATGAAGGTAGATACATAAAAGATATACAGGTAATCTATTTGCATACATTTCTGATTGTCTACAGTACTTCTTAACGCCTTCACAAATGTCCTAGTCATCCAATCAAATGAAGAAAAAAAAGGTCCCAGAGACTTCAAGTGAGAGACGGGTAAGTAGCAGCGGCTACAAAATAACGCTATATTCCTAGATTTTGGGTGGGTGGTCTGGTCTGTGCTAGCATGGAGGTATCAGGCGACGAAACATTGTGGATTCCCAACATCCAACATGCCAGGCCTATTTCATGGGCCTAGAACTATTTTCTTTTCATGTCCCTGCTCCAAATCTTGAGGAATCCAGACAGAACAGAAGAAAGTGGCTACACTATACCTTTTTATTATCTTGAATAATAACCACTCTTCCAAATCTTTATTTTTTTCCCAGTGACTGA